>NC_061113.1:195265689-195869648 GCF_002878395.1 Capsicum annuum
AGGGATTCATTTTGATCTTCCATTCGGCCAGTGAATTCGAACCATCGAAAGAATTCAATGTCACATCGGAGTCGTTTCATATCAGCTATCCATAGCTGACCAAGCTCCTTTTGCTGCTCCTTAGAATAGGTACTGGTATACCATTTTCTTTTAAGAGCGTCTTTGGGAAGGTACCAACGGGCTTCGAGAGCCTTAAGGTCTGGTGTATACTCGTCATCAGATTTGATAACGAGTAGGCTAGGATCGGTCCTAACTTTCTGGCGTGGTATGGAAGGAGGAGGTTCCATATCTGAGGCTGTAGGACTGCCTGGGTCGTAAAGATTATCAGGGTCAGGGACCCTTGCGGATTGCTGATAATATACTTTTGGGACAGGGCCAGAGAAATCTACGCCTCTTACTTTGCCCTTGTCATTGTTATTTTCGTTTTCCTCGCTTCCCTCCTGGTTTTTTGAGGTGGAAGCTCGGTGGGAGATGGACCGTCGAAAGGAAGAATTTCGAGGAGTGTCGAATCCGAGGAATTTTAAATCAATCGAGCCATCGGGATGCTGAATGACTCGTTGTATCTGAGATTTTTCAGGATATGAACGAATAGGTTGGGTGATAGCATCAAAGTGCCATTCGTTATTATGGATGACCTCTTCCCAGACCAAGGGTTTGGGGACAAAGATATTGGATCTATCTTTGTTGGCCTCCATAAGGGTGGTGACGCCTCGAGGACTAGTGAATCTAGCTTGGGGTGCTAGAGTAGTACCCATGAGTCGGTAATATACTCTGTATATTATCGCAATTTCTCTGGTATTATCCTTACTGTTCATGTTTTTTGTTTTAATATTAAGAGTTAAAACATCCATGATGTTAGGATCATTAATATCAACTGAGAAATTAGGGTAACAGTTAAAGTATACCGGGCCATCGGCTAGGTTACTTTGGATTACTCCTAAGAGAGAATCGTCAAAATTTAATAGACGAGCATCTCTTAGTATAGCACAGACAGGGATATCTAAGCCCTGGCGGAAGAGTGGCTTGATTGCTACCTGAACAAGCCCGATATGAAGATAATGAAACTGATTTTTAAATCGGTTAATATCTAAATCATTTAAGAGTTGAATAATTTCTAGAGAATTATTGATAGCTACAGTAGACTCAGAGGTCTTAATATTATGTTTTTTGAAAAAATTAAACTTTCCGATTTGATAAATCGTACTAAAAGACTCTTCAGGAATACTCCAATTCTGAAGATTATTTTCAATGTTAGCAATCTGGGTTGCTTTAGAAGAGAGGTTGATAGTATTTTTGGGATGAATGTTAGAATTCATATTTTGAAAATACTGTCTAGAGACTGACTGGAAAAGCAAGCTATTTCATCTAAAGAGATTATAAGACAATCATCATCTAAGAATGAACTTATAGAGAATTATAGTAACACATCTAAGGCTTATGGGGATCTAAGCAAGTCTTAATGGCTTTATGACAGACTTTATCTAAGTGTTATCTTAGTGACGGGACTACCAACTGGGTCGAACGCTTTCCCTCAGCTAAGACCACGCTTTCAGGCTGACCAACGTCTAAGACCGGAAATTAATCGGTTCCTTCAAACACTTATAGCAAAGGTGAATACCCCATACTAGCAATAAATCCCATAATAAGACAAGATATATTAGAATAATTCATTATAAGTTTAAACTTAGATGATTAAAATCTTAAATTACTTTTACGAAAATAGCTTTTCCATGCTCTAGACAGATTATGTACTTAGCCGCTCATGCTAGGTACACAATCTGCCAACATGGCTCTGATACCAGAAAATGGCATTAGGATTAAGGATACTACAGATTGGGAAAAAATAATTACATAGTTGGATAATTAGTACTTAGTAGTGTAGCTCTATACAAGTGTGCGTGTAAGGTTTACTGAGTTTCCAATTGTATGGAAATCTAGAACTTGCCCTGTTGCTTTTATCTAGGTCTAGGGTGGTTAAGTAGGAGATGATCATAGGCCATTGTTGCATAAGTCCACTCGAGCCTAAAATGCCTTAACCAAAGGAATAAATCCCCTTGATTCAAATATTTGAGCCGTTTTAGACCAATTTTACTTGTTACACTTAACACCTTCCCGTTTATCTTATAATAAACTTGTTTTGGCCCTAGTCCTCCTGTGAACACTGAGCACCTCAACTCAGGCAAATCACCTAAGTTGAGGGTGGCTATTATGGGGGTACGTAATAGAAAATCTAAAATAAAAAAATATATGTACAAGGGAAATAGTTGAAACATGGATAGGTGTGATATAAAGAAAAGAAAAAAATGTACAAGGTGTAGAAAAAGAAAAACAATAAGAAAAATAAATGCTAGAAAGCAATACCTGACCCAAGTGGAATAGGCTTAGAAGAAAAAAGGGAGACATAAAGGTGGAAATGAATGAAGTCAAAATTAGTGGACCCCAAAAAGAGCGTAGTATCTAGGAGTCTTAGTCACTTTAAATATCCATACATATTATACAAGCCTCAAGCCTACGTTATAAGATAAATAAAGTCCTATAGTGATCCTACTGTTACTGTCTGGCAACTTAGGAAAAGATCATAAGGGAAAACTTATAGTATTTTGTGCACACCAGTGATACTTTTTTGTGTGAGAGAGAGTCATTTGTATATCCCTGAACAGAGTAGTCTATCCATGAAGAGTGAATAGGATCTGTTTGACTGTGATTGCACATTGGCTATATTACTAGGTTGCTATATTGTTTGATGACTGTAAAACATATCTCTTCCCAAGTGTCTATTGCTAATATAATGCCATCACTTGATTCCTTCGTGTTTCTACATGTTCTAAATTGCTATACACAAGTTTGAGTGGAAAAATTGAAAAAATTAAGAGGGGAACAACAAGATTGAAATTTAATTCAAAATCACTGCCATGGGTTTGCTTGAGATCTTCCTATTTAAGCATCGGCTCTATGCTAAAAATTAGCAATTTGGTTTTATTTGCCTGAGGACTTGCAAATGTTTAAGTTAAGGGTATTGATGTGGCGTGGAAACACGATAATTTCAATGCCTAAAACCACAAATTTATGCGTGAACTTGGGGTACTTTGTTTGTTTATGATGCATTTTGCTGCGAATTGAAGGTAAAATAGGTATACAATAGTACTTGACAAAAAAGAGAAGAAAAATTTTGAAAACGACCAACTCTGATCAATATACGAGTTAGTCTTTGAGTCATAACCAATCGATATGACTCGGATACTAAATCATATGTATAACAGAACCAAAATCCTATTTGAAGAGCTAAATATGAGGCCAGTCATAAACCAGGGTTTGAGTCGTATGTAGAAGTTGTGAGCATAAATGAATCTAATCTACCATCTAGGAGTTAAAGTATCAAAGGTACACGAGTCAGATGTCTGAGTACGATTTATGTAGGGATGTCGTATACAAATTAATATTTAATATTTGAAAAGACAGAAGTCCCAGGTGGATATGGATAAAGGAAATAAGTCATACACCCAAGTATGACTCGTAACAAGAAGTCGTAGGATGAATAGAGATTTGAAGCCTTGGGCAGATCAGAAACTGGAATGGATACGACAAGGCAGGGTACAACTCGTAAACTGAAGAGACGAGTGAAGATCGAGGCATACCAACTGTCGACTTAACTTTACCTTTTCCATTTTTAATAGGATTTTTATATTTTTTTGAGATACTATAAATACCCTAGGGTTTATATTTTATTAGATCAGGTGTTGTGATGTTCTTTTACGCGCTATTACACGTTATTACATACTTTTATAGTTGCTCTTGAGATTTTAGGGTTTTATTCATCTTATTTTTGTGAAATTGATCCTATGTATTCTTCATTGATGATCGTGGTTTCTTGCACAAACATGAGCGGCTAATCTCCTTAGCTAGGGTTATCGAAACCCTGGCGAATTATCTACGTAGAGAATGTCTGAGACTCAATTGTTCTAGGGTTTCTGCAAGTATCTTAATTCTTTTTCACAATAACTAGCCTCAAGTAGTGCAGTATCTTGAGATTGCCTGTATTCATATCCATTTTATAACCAAGAATCCTGTGATTGGGAAAAGAAGATTAAGATAATGATACAATAACCAAGTATACCGAGGTCGTAGCAAGGGGCAACAAGGCGACACCTAGAGTCAATAACCAAGTTAAAAAGTGAAATTTATCTTCTAAGAAGTAGGTAATACTTATCTTGTAGGCTTTACGTGCAGAACAACAGAATTATTGGGTTGATCAAGAGAAATTTACGCAGTTGAGAAGCCAGAGGGAGGACAGATCTAGCGTTCATCTCATATTGATTTTAACTAAAAAACACTCAAGAATTGGTTACTATTTGCAATTGATAACAACCCTCCCATTTACTTTTCTGTACTACTCGTTGATTGCATCAAGGAAAGTAAATATTCACGTTTTCCCTAGAGGATCGACCCAACCTTATTGGGTTACTATATTTGTAATCAACCATCTTATACTTTAATTGAGGTGTAGTTTTGGGCGATACCAATAACTCTAGTCCTATATTGCGAATAAATATCTTTGCAAAGCCTTCAGAAGAACCATTGATTTCATTTCTACCTCCATCCCCACTCCTGATAGTGTACGACCATGATTCGATTGAACATGAAATCTTGGGTGCTAATTTAATGTATATGAAAAATTATCGAATAGATACAGAAGATCCCAAATATTTTTAAGAAGAGTGTGGTGTGTGTGGACTAGGATCAGTACTCAATCATTTCTTGTCCGGTAAAACTAATTTCTAAAAAAAACATTCAATAATAAGAAAAAGCTAAAATTGTTATTAGATGAAGCATCGGTGAGGAAATTATTTGATTTGGGTACATTGAAGAGTTGTTACATACTTTAAGATGGAATGTGTATCATCTAGTTGTTCCTCGATGTTGTGGGCTAGGGAGTATAAGTGCTCTGGAAAGTTTTGCATCTACAAGTATGTCGACGATCATAGTTTTAGTGTTGAACATGCCATGGGCATCTAAAAAAAGTCTCATCCAATGTCATTGCCTCACTACATGTGAATCAATATCATGATGGCAAGGTTTCAAACACAAATGTGATTGAGATGATTGTTTTTAGGGAGTTGAATTGCAGTTCAAGCTATTGGAAGCATTGGAGCAGAGGTGTAATTGTCAAGAACATGGTTTATGGGACACCGGGCATGGGTATTCTTGTTTGTCTAGTTTTCCTACATGATTGACACACTTGGTTCTACGTATTTTGTCATGATAAATAAGGATGATTGTAGGGTCAATTAATACTTCTTATATTTAGGTTCTTTCATTAGGGGATTCATCCACATGGAGAGATAATTTTGATGATGATCAAAGAGGTAGGAGGATGAGTAATGTTGAACAAGCAACATCCTCAGAACATATTATGCTTTGACCAACATTACTCCAAGGATTTTATTTGTTCCACTATTGCTCATCCTCCTACCTTTTGATCACCACCCCCGATTTATTAGGACTCTTACGTGATCAAATGACTTGTTTAAATTCATTGAATTGTGTAAATTCACACAATTTATTTTTTTGAATAATTATTCTCTTTTTGATAATATACTAGTAATGAATATATACTGATCTAGTATATGATAGACTTGGAGTGTAGTCAAGGCTTTAAAATGGAGTCAATCAATAATAAACCTATTCTATATATAACCAAACACTAGTAATTATACTAATTAATTTTTCTATTTTTTCCATTAACTAGTATTTTAGGACCGTTATATTGACCAATCATTGTTGTGATCACATGTGAAACTGATATGAGGTCTCAAAAAATGCAACTAAGTTATTTTACTAGGTCTAAATGGTGTTAAACTTATTAATTTAATTAATTATTTACATTTTTTCTGTATACTAACATTTTTGGACATTATATCGATCCACATATAACTTACAAATGATAAAATGTCGATCGTGCTTGTTAATAATCATCTACGGACAGGGTAAATTATCAATTCTATTGATGCTCTATTAGCCATGTCCAATGATAATATATATATATATATATATATATATATATATATATATAAACTAGAAATCAATGGCCGTGCTAGCACGGGCCCAATATATGTTGAATAAGGAGCTAGACTTTGCTCGGCTGACCGTTCATATGCAGCAGATATAAGATATGTAAAAGAAAATTTCAGAAACAAGAGAGAAAGACAGGCAAGCAAAGAGAGCCAGAACCGCGGATCAGAATCACAGCCAACCACAGAGCGGCAACTGGGGAAATAGATGGCAAAAGAAGAAGTCTTGGAGTAATGCACAGTCAGCTGGCAGTGCCCTAGTGCCCAGACCACCAGTAGACAGACGATCGCAGAGTTTTTAGACTCCTCATGGATTTAGAACCCTAGATACTTAGTCACAGGACAGTGTGGCCTAACAGCGTCTTACTCATCCATGGAGCGAGACTTGTAGGATGAATCACTAAGAAAGGTGTTATTTTTCGGGGTGGAATTGTTATACTTGTGGCAAGGTGGGTCACTTTTAGAAAGATTGCCCTTCTGTAGGAGGAAATGCAGGGGGGACTAAACCCCAAGTCGAGTTCATGGATCCTCCTCATAAGGGTGCCCCTTCAGCTGTCGGGAACAGTCATAATCGGTTATATGCTTTTACCAATCGCCAGGAGGCGGAAGTTTCCCCAGATGTTGTTACCGGTATGTTACAAATCTTTTCTCGTGATGTTTATGTGTTACTTGATCCTGGGTCTACTTTATCCTATATGACCCTTTATGTGGTTGTTGGTTTCGGGTTTGAGCCCAGTATGATTTCTGAACCCTTTTCTGTTTCCACCCCGGTGGGGGATTCTATTGTTGCTAGAATGGTGTACAGGGGTTGTGTTGTGACTGTTGGTAGCTGGGATACGTTAGCAGATCTCATAGAGTTAGATATGGTTGCTTTTGATGTTATCTTGGGAATGGATTGGCTCCATTCGTGTATGCCATATTAGATTGTAGGACTCGAAGGGTCACTTTTTCATTCTCGAATGAACCAGTGATAGAGTGGGAAGAACATTCTTTAGCACCCAGAGGGCACTTTATATCCTATCTCAGAGCCCACAAACTCATTTCTAAAGGTTGTTTGTACCACCTTATCTGAGTTAAGGAATCCAATGCTGAGAGTCTTCCTCTTCAATCTGTTCCCGTAGTAAAAGAATTCCCAGAAGTCTTTTACTTAAATCATATTCATGGGGTAAAGTTGTAGATTACGCATCTTAAATGTGATCATGATATCAAAATTGAACTTTCTTCATGTAGTAATACTTGTAAATTGAACTTATAAGCTTAAACTTCTTGTAACTCTCAACTTGTATTTAAGTCTTGAAGTTCATGCATTCTTTCATAGAAACTCTAGCAAAATATCATGCCTAATACTCAATTTGGAATCTTTCATCAATTCATTAGAATCCAAGTCAAAATAATGGAAATCATATCATATGACAATCATGCAAGTCAAAATATGAATAAAGACAAACTCTTGTGCACTTTAAACTTTAAATTCACATGATATTTATCATAACTTTAAGAATATGAGAATTGGTTATGAACCCTAACCGAAATCATATAAATTCAACTTTAAAATCAAGTTTTTGGGCATAGGGATGAAAGATTATCCTTTTCAATACCCCACATACCTAGATATGCTTGACTTTCTTGAAGGGAATTTCAACTTGGAGACTTGAGAAGTGAATTTGAAGAAAAACCCTAGCCTTGTTGTCCTTGAGAGTTGGAGAAGAAAGAACGTCGTTAACTGATTGAGAATATGAAAAAATAAAGCCTCTTTTTGTGTTTTAACTTTTGGGTTAGAAGTTTTAAGAGGAGTAAAGACCAAAAGACCCCTTAACTAAACATATGGAAATTTGGCTGCCAATTATCACGGGTCATTATACGACTCGTGATGTCTTGCTATAAGTCTTTCTAGTGACTCGTAGCCTTTGTAGTAATAGAAAGGGTACTTACTGGTCTAGCTACGAGTCATACCCTATGACTCGTAGTCAGTCACTATGACTCGTAACCTCCAACCATAACCTGAACAAAAATTTAGGGGTCCTACACTGTTGTCACTATGACTCTCACTACATGACTTATATAGGCCCACTATGACTAATTTAGTATGAGTCGTAACCAAAGCAGAACCTCAACTACCCCATACTGTCTTGAATACAATGACATTTCAAGACTTGTAAGAAGTCTTTACTACTTATTGAGTAAGTCATAGGTTTCACGGTGAACTTAAAGACATAGGGTATTATAATATCTCCCCCTTGGAAACATTAATCCTCGAATGAGATCTATCTAGGATTTGAATTTTAGGAATAACTCAGCATTTCCACACCGAACTTACAACCAAACTTACAACTATCACAAGGACTCAAGAACACATGATATTGTATGAGAATACTTAAATGGTTTTAATCAGAAAGAATTTTATGAAAGAACAATTTACCTTCAGTAGGGATTGAATTGGAAAAAAAGGATGAGGGTACTTGGTCATCATGTCTGCTTCAGCTTCCCAAGTGGCTCTTTCAACCATTTGGTTTCTCCAAAGAACTTTTACTGAAGCGACATCCTTATTCCTTAGTCTTTGGACTTGCCTATCAAGTATTTTGACCAAAATTTCCTCATACGACAAGTTATCCTAGACCCCAATAATCTCTAGGGGAACTACTAAGGATGGGTCCCCAATGTACTTCTTTAGCATCGAGACATGGAGCTGGGTGGACAACTGCTAACTATGTTGGGAGGTCCAACTCATACGCAACCTCTCTAATATGATTTACTATTTCATACGGACCAACAAATTGGGGACTCAACTTTCCTTTCTTCCCAAATCTCACTATCCCTGTCATGGGCGGCACATTTACGGATACCGAATCACAAAATTCAAACTTGATCTCCCTCTTTCTTATATATGCATATGATTTTTGACACCTTTGAGTAGTCCTCAACCTCTTCTGAATAAGCTAACCCTTTTCCATAGCTTCAAGAACAGAGTCTGTCCCAACAAATCCACTTCACAAACCTCGAACCACCTTATAAGTTATATGCACCTATGCCCATACAAAGCCTCAAATAGAGCTAACTGAATGCTAGCATGATAAATGTTATTTACGAAAACTCAATCAAAGGTAAATGGTCATCCCAGCTTCCCTTAAAGTCTAATACACCCCCTCAACATGTCCTCTAAAGTTTGAATTGTACGTTCAGCCTAACCATCTGTCTGTGGATGAAACATAGTTCTAAGATTAACTTTTGTACCAAGGTCCTTCTGAAAGGACTGCCAAAATTGGGAAGTAAACTGTGTGGCTCTATCTGAAATAATGGACAAGGGTATCCCATGAAACCTGTAACACCCCATAAGTACCCCCTGGATGTCACACGGTGCTTAAAACTATGAATGACCCTAGGTTAACCCATGATATCTATTTAGCTTGAAACTCATACGAGAAGTGAACTCACATATATAGGAACTTGAAGGTAAACGACCTCATATCTTAATAAAAGTATTTAACTTGGAAATCTTTAAACAAATTCTTTGAACTTTAAACATAATCAGTCTAACAAGCCTCTACTAATGTCTAGAGAGCTACTGGGATAGACCCTAATTTACCCAAACATAAATGGAAATCAAATATCTAAAATACTAACATCAACGAGCAGAAGTCTATTATTTGGGTCCTCGAACTTATCAAAAGTTGGAATGTAGGTGATGATGCTTGCAGTTAATCGTGCTGCTGGAAATGAGCACCCAAACCTACACTATAAGACAATGTAGCACATAGACATATATGTGGGTCAGTACCTCTAGAATGTACTTATTATGTGGTGGATAAATGCAAAAGTAAGTAATAACTGAATATACATACATGCATATACATATATATATATATATATATTTATATTTATATATATACATATATATATATACATATACATATACGTATATATATATTTATATATATATATATATATATATATATATATATATATATATATACTTTCAAATGATGCATGCTAAATGTAAACTACTCACCTTGAACTTGAATAGAAACAAAGGACCGCAAGATCATAAACATTAAGAATTACACATAAGAATAAACTTTGTGATCCATAACACTTAGTTTCTAAAACCTTTGCTTTTAGCCTTTATGATGGGAGATTCTTCTAAATGACATAAACTATGTGAGCTATCATGGATTCCAGCATATTACCCACATTGGGGAGAGCCGTTCTACCCTTGCCATCGGAATAGAACCTTAACTTAAGTGATCAATGAACTTTATCCATATTGGGAAAAAGCTTAACCTACTATGGCTCATATTTTCTAGGAATTTAGGATACTCTCATCTTCATTCCTTTCTCGATTCTAACTACTACTCTTAGAATACTTATATGTTCATACTCTAAGAAATCCACCTTAAAATAGCATAAGGGTTTATAGACTGAAAACCAGTTATGCTTCTCTTTCTTTAAATCATAATCAGGATGAACAAGTGTTGATTTCATATCTTATCTTTAGATGAAAAGATCAATCTTTCTTGAATCATGCTATAATGCATCTGAATGAAGTTTCAAAAGTTTAAACTTTCTTGTAATCTTAATGATTATACTTGGGACTTGGAATTATTGCTTTATTTCATAGGATTTCATAATAAAACATCTTGCTAAATAATAACCTTGAAATCTTTCAACAATATCCATCCAAGACAATGAAATTCAAACCATAACACAAGTCTTGTAAGTTAAAACATGAATACATGCAAACCTTGATGCACTTAAAACGTTCATTCACATGGTAGTATCATACTCCAAGAATATGGCTATTCGAGTATGAACCCTAATTCAAAACAAGTAAATTCAATCTTAAAGTCATGCAATTTGGGCACAAGGATGAAAGAATACCCTTGTTCATAAACCCCACATACCTGAATTTTCTTGACTTGTGAAGAGAGATTGAACCTTAGGACTTGAAAGACGAATTTAGGGAGAGGAACCCTAATCTTGATGTTCTTGAAGATGGAAGGAGGTAAGTGTTGTTGTTTAATTAGGGATTAGAGGGAAATAATGTCTCTTGGAGGGTTATAGGTCATGGGTTGGGGGTTATAAAATGGGGAAAAGACTAAAAATCCCTTTAATTGAGCTTTATTAGTTGCCAGTCTATACGACTTAACCATACTACTCGTATGGTCAGGTGCAACTAGGATTCCTAACTCATAAGCTTGATAGAATCTTTGAGAGCACATACTGGTCAATATACGAGTCTATACCTATGACTAGTAACATATCTATACTACTTATAGCCCCCACACATACATTGGATAGAATATTAGGAAGCCTACACTGTTGAACTCACGACTTCATATTATCTTACTCATATGATTCTTGATGAATTCTAGGGTCAACTCGTAACATGAGTAGAACCCAACACACCCTACGCTAACATAGGTATGACTCACTATATACTACTTATATGGTATATATATAACTCAATAAGTAGAGTCTTATGATGTACAAAAGTTTTCAGACACTGGGTATTACAATATCTCTTCCTTGGATATATTCTTCCTCTAATTTGATGCACTCATAACTTAGGATATAGAAAAAGAATCAACATATCCACCTAAATTCACAATGAAGATTACTACTACCATAAGGGATCAGTTTCATACAATATAAAATATGATATAAGAGCACTTAAATAAACTCTAAGAGATGGGACTTGTTGGAAATAACACTTTACCTTAGGTAGGAACTGAATTGGAGGAAAAGAGATGAGGATACATAGTCATCATACCTACTTCAGCTTCCCAAGTGGACCCTTCAACTAATTGGTTTCTACAAAAAACCTTTACTGGCCCTACCTCCTTATTCCTTAGCCTTGGGACCTGCTTATCAAGTATCTCCACAAGAATCTCCTCATACGTTAGGTTATCCTTGACCACAATACTTTCTAGGGGAACTACTAAGTATAGATTTCCAATTCACTTCTTGAGTATCAAAACATGAAACACTGGGCGAACAATGGCTAACTGTGAATGAAGATTCAATTCATGAGCAATCTCTCCTACCCGCTTCACTATCTCACATAGAATAATAAATCTGGAACTTAACTTTCCCTTCTTTCTGAATCTCATAATTCCTTTCATAGGCATCACTTTCAAGAATACATAATTTCCCTCTTCAAATTCAAGCTCTCTCCTTCTTACATCACCATATAATTTTTGACGGCTCTAAGAAGTTTTCAATCTCTCTCAAATTAACTAACCCTTTTCCATAACTTTAAGACCAGAGTTCGTCCTAATAAAAGCCGCTTCACTAACCTCGAAACATCCAATAGATGATCTACACCAACTCTCATACAACACTTCAAAAAGAGCCATATGAATACTAGCATGGTAACTGTTGTTATAAGTGAACTCAATCAAAGGTAGATAATCATCCTAGCTTCCTTTAAAGTCTAAAATACATGCCCTCATCATTTCTTTTAATGTCTGAATTATGCGTTCATCTTAACAATTGATCTGTGGATGAAAAGTAGTATTGAGCTTAACCTTTGTACCAAGGATCTTCTAAAACGGCTACCAAAACTGTAAAGTGAATTACGTGCCTCTATCTGAAATGATGGACAAGGGTATCCCATAAAACCTTACTAACTTGTAGACATACATTTTGGCATAATCATCTACAGTATCTGAGGTCTTGACAGGTAGAAAATGGGCTGATTTAGTTATTCGATCTACCATGAACCAAATTAAATCATGCTGATGTCTTGTTCGAGGCAACCCTATAATGAAATCCATATTCACTACCTCCTACTTCCAAGTAGGTATACTAATCTCTTGGAATGTACCACTCGGTCTTTGCTGTTTAACCTTAACTTGCTGACAATTGGGACACTTGGCTACATACTTGGCTGTGTCTCTCTTAATAACATTCCACCAATAAATCTCCCATAATTTGTGGTACATCTTAGTAGGAACCGTATGAATAGAATACCTCAAACCATGAGCCTCAACTAGTATTCTTTCCCACAACCAATCTGTATTTAGAACATAAAGTCTAACCTGATAGTAAAGTACACCACCTTCCCCTTGGGATGAAACCTCAACCTTTTGCTGCAGGACTGCTTCCAATATTTGGTTGAGTATGGGATCATTTTGCTATTTCTCCTTCACTTTGACTACCAAAGATGATTCCAAACCATTCTGAACTACTACTTCCCCATCATCAGTGTCAAGAAAGCATACTCCCAAATAAGCCAACCTATGTACTTACTTAGACAATTCCCATCCTTCCTCTTTCACAAGGGACACACTACATATAGATAGCCTACTTAGCGCATCTTCCACTAAGTTAGCCTTGTCTAGTTGGTAGAGCATATTTATTTCATAATCTTTTAACAACTCTAACCACCTCCTCTGATGAAGATTTATCTCCCTTTGAGAAAATACACATTAAAGACTCTTATGGTTAGTGAAAACGTCAACGTGCACACCATAAAGGTAGTGCCTCCAAATTTTCAAGGAAAAAACCACATTAGCTAACTTCAAGTTATGAGTTAGGTAATTCTTTTCATGATCCTTAACTTGACTAAAGGCATACGCTATCACTCTCTCATTCTGCATCAACACGCAACCTAACCCAGCTCTAGAAGCATTACAATACACCATAAATCCATCTAACCCCTCCGGCAGAGCCAACACTGGTGTCCAAGTCAATCTATCCTTCAAATTTTAGAAACTCTTCTCACATTTATCCGACCATATGAACTTTACTTTATTTTGGGTCAACTTACTCAATGGTGTGGCTATCGCGGAGAAACCTTTAGCAAATCTTATATAATAACCTGCTAAACTTGAAAAACTCCGGATATTAGATGGAGTGATGGGTCTAGGCCTGTGCTTCATTGCATTAGTCTTATGAGGATCTATATGAATACCAGCCCCTGAAATGATATATCCCCAAAAGGTAACAGATTCCAACCAAAACTCATATTTTACCAAATATCACATACAATTGACGGTCCTTGATGGCCTGCAACACTATTCTTAAATGGTCTGCATGCTCTTCCTCACTCCTGGAATACACTAGTATGTCATCTATAAAGACTATGACAAACATGTTCAAGTACTACTTGAATACCATGTTCATCAAATCCATGAAAGCCGTAGGAGCATTTGTCAGTTCAAACGACATAATCATAAACTCAAAATGGCCATACCTCATTTGGAAAACTATTTTTGGAATGTCTTGATCCCTAACTTTCAACTGATGATATCCTGATCTAAGGTTAATCTTGGAAATCCACTGGGCACTCTGAAATTGATTGAACAAATCATCGATTCTAGGAATAGGATATTTGTTCTTGATGGTATCCTTTTTTAGTTGTCTGTAGCCTATATACATTCTGAGAGTTACATCTTTCTTGTGAACAAAAATGATTGGAGTACCCCATGGAGAAACACCGAGTTTGATAAAATCTTTATCTAAGAGGTCCTTAAGTTGCTCTTTAAACCCTTTAAGGTTGGACGGAGCCATACGATATGAAGGGATAGAAATAGGCTGAGTATGTAGAAGAAGATTAATACTGAATTCTATTTCTCTATCTGAGGCACCCTTGTCAAATCTTTTGGGAAAACCTCCGAGAACTCATTTACTACTCGGACTGACTGTGAGACTTCAGACTTAGTATATTTTACTTGAACTAAATAGTAGATACATCCTTTTGATATTAACTTTCTGGCCTTATGATAAGAGATGAAATGACCTTTGGGAGACAAAGAACTACCTTCCCACTCAAAATTTGCCTCATAAAAAAACTGGAACTTCACTATGCGGGTGCAACAATCTACTGATGTGTAGCATGAATGGAGCCAATCCATGCCTAGAATAATATCAAAATCCACCATCTCTAACTTGATTAGGTCCGCTAGTATGATCTTATAGAGGATGGTAATAGAGCATTCCTTAAAGAACAGCCTAGCAATAACTGACTTGCCTACTGGGGTAGAAACTGAGAAATGCTGGGAGAGAATTTTAGGACCTACCCCAAAATTTACAGCAACCAATGGAGTTATATAATACATATTTGATCCCGGGTCTAGCAACACATATACTTCAAGTTGAAAGACACAAAGCATACGTGTGACAATATATGGTGAACTCTAATTCTCTTGATTGGATAGTAAAGAATATAATCTATTGTGGCACTGACAGCCAATGGTACTGGATGATTCACCTTGTGGAGGAATTGGACGACCTGGCTGAGCTGGTGCATTAGTAGCCTAGGTATGATGACAAATAACCCTACTTCCCTAATTAGCATATGGACACTCTTTGACACTGTGGCTCAGCTCACCACAATTATAGCAACCCTCTTTGACCATCAAACCGTCACTAGTATGGGGCCTACCATATTTTGCACATGTCGGGCAACTAGGCCTCCCGACTATACTATTCTAAGACCTGGAGTTTAAAGTCCTGCCCTACTACTCCTGCCTGGATCTGGGTATAGGGGCACTGGCTGAAGATAGTGCAGGCACTGATGAATGATCCTGAAACTGTAAATGGCTTCCCCCTCCAGGCTGTGGCTGACTACACTCAAACTGTCCAGTTCTAGCCCTCTTGTTTCTCTTCCCTCCTTCCTTTAACTTTTTTGTTTCAATCTATTGATCATATGTCATCAATTGAGAAATATCCATATCCCTGATCAGAATGACATTCTTAAACTCCTTGACTACAAAATTAGACACCCAGTAACAAATATACTCATACGATCTCTAAAGTAAGATAGCAACTCGGGAGCAAGCTTAGACAACTGAGTAAACTTAAGACAGTACTTTTTTACTATCATATAGCCCTTGTCTTAGGTTCATGAACTCCTCCACTTTATCCTTCCTCATCTTACAAAGAAAGAACCTATCCAGAAAAGAATTTTGAAACCCCTACCAACTCATAGGAGATGCATTCTCACCCCTACATTCCTTCCCTATAACAACCCAATCATAAGAGGTATCCTTCATCCTATAGGATGCTAACTCTACAGTTTCCTCTTTAGTCATATGCATAATCTGAGTAATCTTTCTCACCTTATCAATGAAAAGTTAGGGATCCTCATCGACCTTTGACCCATAGAACTTAGGTGGATTCATTCTCATAAAGTCCCGAATCTGTGATGCAGCTAAATTACCATTTTTCTAAAGAGGGACTCCTACTTGTTGGTTTCTATTAACATTGGCATTAACATCTTGGGCTAACACTTGAAAGACATCTTAAATTTAGCATGAGACATATTCTCATTAAGAGGATCGGAGTACAGGGGTAGTTGATCATTATTTTTGCGTGTATCGACTCAGTGAGGAGGCATATTTTGTCACGTAAAAGCATGAGTTAAGGAATATATAGATAACTGTAAGCACGATATACCATGAAATAAATGATGAATTCCTAACTCGTTCCATATCCTCTTGCTAATAAATGTGATACGCTTCACATCCATGATCAAGATTCTATATAACTCAGCTTGTTTGACTCTCTAGGACTCTTTAAACCTTAGGCTCTAATACTAAGTTTGTAATACCTTAGAAGTACCCCCTGGATGTCACATAGTGCTTAAGGCTAGGAATAACCCTAAGATAATCCATGATATCTATTTATATTGAAACTCACATGAGAAGTGAACTCACATATATAGAAACTTGAAGGTAAACAATCTCATATCTTAATAAAAGTCTTTAACTGGGAAATATTTACACAAATTCTTTGAACTGGAAACATAATCTATCTGACAAGACTCTACTAATGTCTAGAGAGCCACTGGGATAGACCACAACTGACCTAAGCATAAATGTAAATCAAATAACTAAAATACTATCACTAATGAGTAGAAGTCCAATAAACTAGATCCTCAGACTCACCAAAAGCCAAGATGTAAGTGATGATACCTGTAGTCAATCGTGTCACTAGAAATAAGTACCCAAACCTATATTATATGACATGTAGCACATAGAAATATATGTGGGTCAGTACCTCTGGAATGTACTTAGTATGTGGGGGTTGAATGCATAAGTAAGCAATAACTAAATATATATATATATATATACACACACACACACTTTCAAATGATGCATGCTAAATGTAAATGAATCACCTTGAACTTGAATAAAAATAAAGGACAACAAGATCATAAACATAAATAATAACACATAAGAATAAACTTTTTGACCCATAATACTTGGTTTTTAAAACCGTTGCTTTTAGTCTTTCTTATGGGATATTCTTCTAACCAACATAAACCATGTGAGCTATCATGGGTTCCAACATCTTACCCACGTTGGGGAGAGTTGTTCTACCCTTGCCATTGGAATAAAACCTTAACTTAAGTGATCAATAAACTTTATCCATATTAGGAAAAAGTTTAACCTACGATGGTTCTTATTTTCTAGATATTTAGGATAAACTCATCCACATTCTTTTATCGATGCAAATTACTACTCCCAGAATACCTATATGCTCATACTTTAAGAAATACACCTTAAAATAGCATAAGGGTTTATAGACTGAAAATTAGTTATGCTTCTCTTTCTTTAAATCATAATCAGGTTGAACAAGTGTGGGTTTCTTATCTTATCTTTAGATCAAAAGATTAATCTTTCTTGAATCATGCTATAATAAATATGAATGAAGTTTCAAAAGCTTAAACTTCCTTGTAAACTTAATGCTTGTACTTAGGACTATGAATTCATGCTTTATTTCATAGGATTTCATAATAAAACATCATGCTCAATAACCACCTTGAAATTCTTCAGCAATATCCAATCAAGACAATGAAATTCAAACCATAATACAAATCTTGTAAGTCAAAACATGAATATATAAAAACTTGGATACACTTGAAACTTTCAATCACATGGTAGCATCATACTCTAAAAATATGGCTATTTGGGTATGAACCCTAATCCAAAACAAGAAAATTCAAACTTTAAATCGTGCACTTTGGGAACAAGGATGAAAGAATAACCTTGTTCATAAACCCCACATATCTGAATTTTGTTGACTTGTGAAGAGAGCTAGAACCTTGGGACTTGAAAAATGTATTTGGGCAGAAGAACCCTAATCTTGATGTTCTTAAAGATGGAAGGAGGTAAGTGTTGTTGTTGGATTAGGGAATAATGGGAAATAATTTCTCTTGGAGCGTTATAGGTCGTGGGTTGGGTGTTATCAAAAGGGGAAAAGACCAAAAATCCATTTAGCTGAACTTTACAGAATTTGATCGTTAGTCTATACAACTTAACCATACTACTCATATAGTGAGGTACTACTAGGCCTCTTAACTCATAAGCTTGATAGAATATAAGAGATCACATACTGTTCAACATACGAGTATATACCTACGACTAGTAACATCTCCATATGACTTATAGAACCCTAATCATAACTTTGATAGAATATTATAGAGCCTACACTGCAGAACTCACAACTTCACATCATACTACTCTTATGATTCTTGACAACTTCTAGGGTCAACTCGTACCTTAAACTGAACCTAACTCACCCTACACTTACATGGGTATGTCTCACTATATACTACACGTATAGTATATATACGACTCAATGGACAGAGTTGAATAATGTACAAAAGCTTTTAGACATGAGGTATTATAAAGTCTCACTAACTCGTGAATATATATTTTGGCATAATCGTCCGCCATATCTGAAGACTTGAGAGGTAGAAAATAAGTTGATTTTGTCATTTGATCGACTATAACCCAAATTGAATCAAGCTGACATCTTGTACGAGGTAACCTCTTGACGAAATCCATATTCACTACTTCCCACTTCTTTTTAGGAATGCTTATTTCTTGAAGCATACCACCCGACCTCTGGTGCTCAACTTTAACCTACTAGAAATTGCGACACTTGGCTATAAACTCAGCTATGTCCTTTTTAATACGTTCCACTAATAGATATCTCATAAATCATGGTACATCTTAATGGCACCAGGATTGATTGAATACTTCAAACTGTTAACCTCAGCTAGTATTATTTCCCTCAACCCGTCCATATTGGGAACACAACGCCGACCTTGATAGAAAAATACACTATCTTCCCCTTAGGAGAAAACCTTGACCTTATGCTACTAGACTGCTTCTAATATATGACTAAGTATAGGATCTTTACACTGCTTTTCTTTTACTTCCACTATTAGAGACGATTCTAAGCCGTTCTGTACCACTACTCACCCATCATCCGTATCAAGCAAACATACCCCCAAACGGGCCAATCTATGTACTTCCTTGTCCAACTCCCATTCTTTCTCCTTCACATGAGCCACACTACCCATATACAACTAAAACACCTTGGATTTTAACCCTTATAACTTTCTTGAGTTTGAGCTTTCTAATCATCATATGAATCATGCTTACTTGTCATATAATTTGGGTATGGTTTAGGGGTCTTGGTCATATTTTACTCATATTTATTTTGGTTGTTTTCTGTCCAAGGTATGAGTGTACATCATAAGGGTCTTATATTAATGGTACGAGATAAGAAATCCACACGTATGTTGCTTAGTGTGTCGAGCCCTTGGTAGGTTTCCTAGGGTATAGTTCTAGTGTACTAATTGTATGCTGTGGGTATGAATGGGTCTATGAACTCATATGTTGGACAAGATTTGAGTCCACTTTGTGTATAGGGTACCATTCGTGTATTGTGTGTATGAGTCAGCGGGCTAAGTCGTACCCTCCTGTGCATATTTTTCAGCTTTTAAGATGAGGGCATTTTAGATATTTTCCACCCCAAACCCTTAAGATACCACTAATTTGTCCCTCATTACTCACTTTAGAAGATCAAAATACTCTCAGAATCCTCTCTAAACTCTCTCTTGAAGATTGGGCTAGGGTTTCTTCAAGGTGTTCATCTAGATGCTTAAAGACCAAAATATCTTCGTAAATATTCATGAATAAGGCATGCGAATCTTCCCTCATTTTTATTTCATGAAAAATCATGTGTTTAAATCTATCATTATGAATCATTAGTGGTGGTTTGAAAATAAATGTTTAGGATTTTTGCATATTGTTGAGTATTGTTTACTCTTGATTTAAATTGTGTTTATACATGTTTTAATGATGGTTCTGCATATGTGGATGCTTAATAATTATGGTTTAACAATTGGTTCATGGTTAACCCTAGACTTGATGGTTTTTACTTTGGTTTTGGTCTTGGTAATGGTATGCCCTCAATGTTTTTGTGAAAATGTCTAAGAGAACAAACTAGTCATATGTTGAATTGTCTTTTGAACTAAGACATGGGCCTAAAAATTTTGAATCTTTGGTAATTGTTTTTTTGAAGGACTTGTTGGATATATATTTATTGGAATTGTAACCTTAGTGATTTAATTGGATAAACTGGTTTGAGTCCCAACACATTGAATTAAATTTATGTCTTTGTTAAACTATGGGTTCGTGTCCCAAGTGAACAATTGATTAATAATGGTAACGGTATGTGGTACGCTTGCAAGTAGTGTTGGTATGATGATACCAATGGGATTCCTTGGTATTTAATTGGTTTAGTAGTTATGTATGTGTGATGAATGGTTTTAATTTAGGCTTTAAAGCGGGATGTGTAGCCGAGCCATGAAAGTGGAGTCCAATGGACTAACACTAGAAACTACGCTAGCCGGTGCGGGTGTCTATATAACCGGTAGATTTGAGTCCCCTGAATAAATATATGAATGGGAGGTTCGAGTCCCCAATTTTGTATATATTGGTTCTTAAGTCACCTTGATTATGTCGAGAGATTCGAGGGCCCCATATAGGCATCTACAGTTGTGGATATTCTCTGGTTTGTGCGGCTACACATACTGGGGCCCTCTCCTCTAGGGGAGAGCTAGGCCTATATACCCTGTGGGTGCCTTGGTATAAGACGATCATGCTACACAACCCAGGTTAATATTTTCAAAGTTCATGCTAATCTCATTCCTTATACTGGCATTGTATATATGTATATGTATCTATTGAATTGGTTATGTACATTGGTAGATTGGTTTTGAACCGTTGGTATTATATTATCCTTATCGTTGAGTTACATGCTAGCGCTCCAACCACTAATTGTCTTCAGATGCTATATCCCCACGCGAAGTAGGAAATAGTCGTACTATCACACCTCCTTCTCAGTGACTTGGATTTGGGGATAGCTTAAGTTGACTTGAAGTGGTGAGCTTCCATAATCCATAAGGTCATACTTATTTCTTTTAGTTTCTTATATTTTTATTGGATTGGACTTGGATAATGGTTTTGGCTATGATCGGGGGCATATCCCGATCGAATATTCTTGGATTATTGTAGAGGCTTTGTATGGACAAACTGTGGACTTTTGTATGTTATGGAACGGATATGTATTTGGTTGTTGTTCTATGGTTGTTGATCTTTTATGGATGGTTGACTTAGTTGGGTTGGTCTTGGTTATAGACCTATCTCAAGTCATTTACATTCTAAATGATCTCCCTTTTGTTATATGTTCGAAATTAATCTAACTCAGGGTATATGTTGGTTGGTGGGATTGGGTATCGGAGGTGATCTCCGATCCTTGATGGAATTGATATGCTCATTACAAAAAGGCCCTAGTTTGGGTCATGTCAATAACCTACTTAATGCATCAGCCACCATATTTGCCTTACCCGGATGGTAGAGCACATTCATGTCGTAATCCTTCAATAATTCTAACCACCTCCTTTGATGAAGATTTAGATTATTTTGCAAAAATACATACTGAAGACTCTTATAGTTAGTAAAAATGTCAACATGCACGTCATACAAATAGTGTCTCCAAATCTTCAGAGCGAACACTAAACAGCTAATTCCAAATCGTAAGTTGGGTAGTTCTTTTTGTGGCCCTTAAGCTTTATGGAGGCATAGGATATTAGTCTCCCATTTTGTATAAAGACATAACCTAAACCAACTCTTGAAGCATCAAAATAAACCATGAATCCGTCTAACCCCTTTGGTAGAGCTAACACTAGTGCTGAAGTCAATCTATCCTTCAATTCTTGAAAACTCTTCTCACATTTATCTGATGATATAAACTTCACCTTCTTTTGTGTCAACTTAGTCAATGGTGAGGATATGAAGGAAAATCCTTTAAAAAATATTCTATAATACACAGCCAAACCCAAAAAGCTCCTGATATCATATGGAGTAATAGGTCTAGGATAGCGTTTTACAGGATTAGTCTTCTGATGGTCTACGTGAATGCCAACTCCTGAAATGACGTGCCCCCAAAAGGTAATGGATTCTAACCAAAATTTACACTTACTAAAATTCACATATAATTTATGGTTCTTGAGGATATGCAACACTGTCCTCAAATGGTATGTATGCTCCTCCTCACTCAGGGAGTATACTACTATGTTATCCATGAAGACAATGACAAACATGTCCAAGTACTACTTGAAGACCCTATTCATCAGATCTATAAAGGTTGCAAGAGCATTGGTTAGTACAAATGACATAAATATAAACTTAAAGTGACCATACCATATTCTGAAGGCTATCTTTGGAATATCGTGCTCCCTGACTTTCAATTAGTGGTTCCCGACCTGAGGCCAATCAGGGAAAACCACCTGGTACCCTGAAACTGATCGAACAAATCATCAATCCTAGGAATAGGGTGTTTATTCTTGATGGTAACCTTGTTTAGCTGTCTATAGTCTATACATATTCTGAGAGTGCCATCTTTTTTGCACACGAATAAAATTAGAGCACCCTACGGGGAAGCACTGGGAATGATGAAACCCTTATCTAAGAGATCCTTATGTTGCTCCTTTAGTTCTTTGATTTCGGATGGAGCCATACGATATTGAGATATGGAGATGGTATGAGTATAAAAAAGAAGGTCAATAACGAACTCTATTTCTTTGTCGGGAGGTACCCTTGGTAAATCATTGAGGAAGACCTCTGGAAATTCACTGACTGCATGAACTGACTGAATGGTTGAGGCTTCAGACTTAGTATATTTGACTCAAACTAAGTGGTAGATACACCCTTTTGATATTAAATTTTTGTCCTTAAGGTAGGAGATAAAATGACCTTTGGGAGGCACCGAACTACCCTTCCACTTAAAGACTAACTCATCGAAAAACTAAAAATTCACCACGCGGGTGTAATAACTGGCTGATACATACCATGAATGAAGAAAATCCATGCCTAGAATAACATCAAAATCTATCATCTTTAACTCTAGGAAGTCTATTGGGGTGACCTTATAGAGGATGGTAATAGGACATTCTCTATTGATTCACTAAGCTATAACTGACTCACCCATTAGAGTAGAGAGAAAAGGACTTAGGAAGACTTTCAGGGCAAACCCTAAATATACAACAACAAGTGGGGTCATATAAAAGAGGTTTGATCCTGGGTATAATAAGACATATACATCAAGGTGAAAGGCACGAATCATACCAGTGACAACATCTAGGGTACTTTTCTGCTCCAAATGGGATGGTAAATCATAAAACTGATTCTAGCGCTAACCGCCACTGGTACAAGATAATGCACCCTGTGGATTAGCTAGGAAGCCTAGCTGAGCTACTGAGTTCATGGACTGAGTCTGAGAATGAACCTCTCTACTTCTTGCTAAGTATATGGGCATTCTTTAATCCTGTGGCCTATCTTGCCACAACCATAACGACCTCCTTTGACTATCAAACAATCACCAGGATGGGTTGTAATGCCCCGAAATCCTATCCTGAGACGTCACACAGTGCTTATGACCCTGAAGGACCACAAACTAACCCTTTACTGATATCTGTACCTGTATACTGCATAATATCTAAAATAAATACAAAAACTATCCTTAAGGTTCAACACATCAATGAATACTCATAATACACATCAATAACATCCGTCTAAAAAGCCTCTAAACTATCTAAACTATGGAGTTGATGGGACAAGTACCCATCTAACTCCATCAACTAAAAATAAATAAAGTCTGAAGAAATAATAATAAACTGAGATTTGTCCTCGAAAGAAGAGGACTCACTGCTACTACTTTTGACTGGGACTGAACTGCTGAGGATACTCTGGATCCTGTGCCTCTAAAACTATGGTGTCAAATAAAACACCATAGCGTAAATACATTAGTACAGGAATGTATTGAGTATGTAGAAGGGGTAGGCTAATGCAAGGGCTCATGCATGCACAATATCTAAACTTAATAATCATGAAGATGCCGCATGAGAACACATACATGAATGTATAGGCCATGAATACAATCATCACAACTCTAGATACTGAAACTCAGATACTACTTTACTTCAGACTAAACTCACTACTAACACTAAGATACTGAATCACTGACTCATCTGATACTGATAACTGAGGATCTGGATGTACTTACATTAAGGACTAAATTCTGAGCTTACTGCTTTTAACTGACAAAATTAGAGATCAGCTTTTCTAAAAGATTATTCTTGAAGTGATTATCAATGATAAGAAGTATGATCATGTCCGAATCTGACAACAAGAATACTCAATAAAATAAAGAATCTGAGATGGAGATCAAGCCTATCTAACGGGAGATCTCTAGATATGATAATAAGAATACTAAATATGGTCTAAGACTGAGATCAAGCCTCTCTGACGGGAGATCTCTAGATATAATCATGAGAATACTCAATTGAATCTGAGACTGAGATCAAGCCTCTCTGATGGGAGATCTCTAGTAATGATAATAAACATCTATATATGAGACCAGTCCTATCTGGCGGGATGGTTCATAAACCAATGGAACTATCTGAGTTCCATACTGGGATAGACGACTGTACCACACAGTCCTGATTTCTGAAGAGTGGTACTAAAACTACAACTGTGGGAATTAGTTACTTAACCGACATGCCCCAACTTACCACAGGTGGGGTCTAACCTGTGACCCCAGCTGGAAGGGTGTCAATAATATGCCATGGGTAAAAACCTCTCTGGTCAAGCCCCTCTGATGGGATGACCCTCATAGGAAGTCGGCCCGAGGCAATATGATAATCAAACTTCTCTGACGGTGACAGCCTCTACTGACGGGAGACTCCTACATCCTGCGCTAGCTACACAGTTCTGGAGTTCAGGGATTGCTCCTAACAACTCAGCCTCTCTGACGGGAGAGCCGCCATCCCTTCCCTTGATCGGTGCTAGCTTTTAATCCCAACTGAAAGACTCTGAACTGAATTCTCAACTGAACACAACTGAACTAAGTCTGTTACTGATCATGTTTCTCAAAAGATCTGACTGAGTTATGCTGAGATTACTTAGTTCCGTATCTGATGAAAAAGGTATCGAATCATGGTATCTGACTGACGATACAAAGCTTGAATAGATTACTCGAATCGCTTATGAGATTAGATTTGAATACTATTAGATCTGAGCTGATTACAGGACCAAGGCTAGATCACTAGAGATACAGAGATTACAGAGATAACTGAGATTACTGAGCTTTCTTAAGTTTTGACTTGTCTAAGAATACAGAGTTCTATAGTTCACTGAGTTCGGAGAATCATGGCTCGATTGGAGTTATCAAGAAACTGACACGGGCTCTAGACAACAACTCTATTGTCGTGTATAAATACCCCAGGACTCGATAGCGTAAAAGTAAAACATAATCATTCATTTATCATCACAATCATTCATGTATCATCATAATCATTCATGCATCATAATATTCATTAAAGCATCTTCCCAATCATTAACACAACTCTTCAAGTAATTAGGAATCACAAACGTCTATCCATCATCATAGTCACCAAGGGATCGCTTTAAGCATCTCGGAATTATAATCATATAATAATGTAGGGAAAACATGCTACTAGATCGTACTTCATTCAACAAGGTTTTACCTCAGCTATTTATACTATACCAGTCTTGACAAGCGTTTGGATATCACCTAGCTTGGGGAACTTCTGACTATCATGTCACAACTTAATTAGGGATTTCATGCTCTCTTGGCACATTTCATTCACTAAGGCATTTTATCAAATACTAGGCATGCACGGGTTCACACTTATTTGGGAATTTCCTGCTACCATAGAATAATTTATTCATTTGGGCATTTTTATCAATCCTATGGGGGACATGCTTCCCTTATTCAACTATTTATACACCCAAAAGTCATGAGCACATCACATAGAAAACAACTTCAAGAGGTTCTATCACATTAGTTCCACATACTAGGGTCAAAGCTCATAAATTTTGTAGAGAAACATAAATCAAAACTCCACAACACCTAGA
Organism: Capsicum annuum; assembly: GCF_002878395.1. Taxonomy (NCBI): domain Eukaryota; kingdom Viridiplantae; phylum Streptophyta; class Magnoliopsida; order Solanales; family Solanaceae; genus Capsicum; species Capsicum annuum. The sequence goes on from NC_061113.1 coordinate 195,291,998, forward strand.
ACATCCATTTCAACTCATACAAATCATTAACAACTCACAAACATAAAAATCTTTTAGTTTTTAAAAAGGGTTCTTGAGCTTCTTGGATGAAAGGGACCCAAGAATCAATATCTACATACCTTTACCTTTGAAGTCGAATGAATTCTAATGCTTGAGACTCTATCCATACTTGTAATAAATGATTCTCGAAGCCCACATTGTAAGGAACTTAGTTCTTGAAGAAATCTTGAAGATTTATGGATGATTTTTTGAAGATTAGGGTTCATGAATTGAAACCCTAGATATTCTCTCTTTAGAGAATTAGAAGAAAAATGGAGAAATTAGGGTTTGAATGAGGGTTCCTCATATTTATAGAGGCTCAAAAAAGTGAAAAATGACCAAAATACCCTTGCAAAAATACCCTTAAATTGATGGAAAAATATTCTTGACGACATCCTTGACAGGCCATCAAGTTGGTGATAGGCCGTCACGAATATCGTAAAAAAAGATGACATATTGAGTTTCTGGTTAAGGCTGACGACATTGGTGATAGGCCATCACGGGCATGACGGCTTATCACAAAATGTCATCACTGGGGTCAGAAATCGTCCCAGGGCTGATGACATTAGTGATAGGCCTTCAAGGGTGTGATAGCTTATCACGAATGTCGTCACCAGTTTCCCAGCAAGACATGCTGGAGTAAAATGGGTATAACTCTTTGATCCAATATTGGTTTTTGACGAAATTGGTATCGTTGGAAATATAATTAAAAGAGCTTTCATTTGATATATAGTAGGTCCTATAATTAGATATATACAAGGAGTTATGGTCGATTGAAGTTGACCCAAATCTTGACGATCACTAAAACTTGAACGATAGGAAAGCTTTCAACTCGTCCATAAGTTAGGCGACCTCTATGATCTCAATTCTTGATCAAATGGATTCCCGCAAGATTCAAAGTATTTCATACTTGGGCGGATATTTCTAAAACATTTTAACTCGGATTTTTGCTTTACCAAATACGCTCTAAGGCTCAGACTGGAAAAGGATTTTGCAGGGCATTACATTATCTCCCCCTTTAGAACATTCGTCCTTGAATGTTGGTTGATAGACTGAGAATATGGATCAATAGAACTTACTCAAGAAATGGAAACATCTCAGATCAGGACTATGCAACTGGAGCGACTGACATATAGAGTTCTCACACTGGGTATGGATATCTGATGCATGGAATACTCGACTGATGATATTTCTAGCTGAATTCTCATAATACACATGCATATCTGATGCATGGCTCATAGCTGGGATGATCTCATGAATACACAACTGAATACATGCTGACAAGATGAACTCTTTCTACTAAATACGCATACCAAATGCATGAATGTCCAGCTAGGCTGACTTTTGAAAGTATGATCGATAATGCAATGACAACTGATGCTAACTCCATAAACAAAATTTTAACATGCATCGGGATGACTCTAATGGGATGCAATATCATAATACTATAGGGTATCTTTCCCTTGGGACTCTATCTCCCTCTAAACATACTTTGCTGAAATACTGGAGCGGTGCACGGGGCGCCTATAGACTGGGTCATAATTGACTGATCATGATCTAAAACTTATGCATGACTAATGCTAACATATAATCTCAAAATGGGAGCAAAGGATCTAAAAATGCATGCCATAAAGATGAAGGGCTCATAACATACCTGGGTCTATTTCAGGGAATCCTTCCTGATCAAGGCGAGCTTGAAACACATGAAGTCTACCCCTTTGAGTCAGCACTCTACATTCTCGCATTCTATAGCCTGGCTTACCATAACCAAAACACATATCACTACCGGCTCTACACACACCTTGGTGGAACCTGCCACACTCTCCACAACGCAGATGGGTACGAACACCACTAGCACTACTCTGGGCTTTGGAGCTTGGCGCTCCCTCTAATCTGACACCCCCAAACACAGGTGCAAGTACACTAGCTGAAGATGGAGCTGGAACTAAAAATTTCCGACCATACTGAGAACTACTACCACCTTGAGACCTTACCTGCGGGAAACCAGGACTACCTGTCTTGGCTTTCTTATTCACTCTCTCTTTCTTATTTATTTTATCTGCCTTAATTTGTTGTGCATGCATCATTATCCTAGAAAGATCCATATCTCTATTGAGCATGGTAGCTCAACACTCTTTCAACATATCACTCGACACCCCAGACAAAAACTTACACATACTCGCTCTAGGGTCAGCTACCAAGTCGGGAGCATACTTAGCTAATTGGTTAAACTTAAGACAATACTCTTTCACGATCATGGAACCTTGCCTTAGGTTCATGAACTCTTCTAGCTTAGCCTCTCTCATCTCTAGCCGGAAAAACCAATCTATAAAGGCACTCTAAAACTCTATCCAAGTCACGGGAGCTACATTCTCCCCTCCACTTTTATCCCACATCACTACCCAATCATGAGATATGTTTTTCAACCTATAAGATGATAACTCAACACTCTCTTCCTCAGAAACATGCATAATCTAGGTGATCTTCTTCACCTCCTTTAGAAATAACTGTGGGTCCTCACCTACTGCTGACCCGAATAATTCGGGCTGGTTCATTTTTATAAAGCTTCTAATCCTGGCTGTGGAAGAATTCCCATCTTGTTGAGGTGGGACTGTAGCCTGACGGTTGCCATGAACATTATTCACAGCTTGGGCTAGTACCTGGAAAAAGGCCTAAAACTCTGGATGTGACACACTCTCATTCTCAGGATCTACTGGATTAGGGGGATGGTCATCGATCCCACGAACAAAATATCTGCAAGGAGGCATACTCTATAATTAGAAGAAAAAGTAGTTTAGACTGAGGATCAACTTGACCTCATGCTCACTCGCACAAAATGATCATTGAAAGAAGAGGAACTGCTCCTAAGAACATCCTGTAGCCTCTTGTACATAAATGTGGCACGCTACACACCCATGCCCAAGATTCTGTTAAATGTGGCTTTTATACTCCCTAGGACACTCTTGAACCTTAAGCTCTGATACCAAGTTTGTAACGCTCCAAAATCCCATCCCAAGATGTCACATGGTGCTTATGACCCTGAAGGACCACAAGCTAACCCTTTACTGATATCTGTACCTGTATACTGCATAATATCTAAAATAAATGCAAAAACTAGCCATAAGGTTCAACACATCTATGAATACTCATAATACACATCAACAACATCCGTTTGAAAAACCTCTAAAATGTCTAAAATATGGAGTTGATGGGACAAGTCCCCAACTAACTCCATCAACTAAAAATAAATAAAGTCTGAACATATGGTGTCAAATAAAACACCTTAGCACAAATACGTCAGTACAAGAATGTACTGAGTATGTTGATGGGGTAGGCTAATGCAAGGGCTCATGCATGCAAAATATCTAAGCTGAATAATCATGAAGATGCCGCATGAGAAAACATACATGAATATACAGACCATGAACACAATCATCGCAACTCTAGATATTGAAACTCAACTACCACTTTACTGCAGACTAAACTCACTACTAACATTGAGATACTGAATCACTGACTCATCTGATACTGATAATTGAGGATCTAGATGTACTTATATCAAGGACTAAATTCTGAGCTTACTGCTTTTGATTGACAGAATTAGAGATCAACTTTTCTCATCATAGTCGCCAAGGGGTCACTTTAAGCATCTCGGAATCATAATCATATAATAATGTAGGGGAAACATGCTACTAGATTGTACTCCGTTCAACAAGGTTTTACCTCAGCTATTTCATACCTATATCAGTCTTGACATCTGTTTGGATATCACATAGCTTGGGAAAACTTCTTACTATTATCCAGGAAATAAATTACCCTTTGCAAGTACGATCCTGTGGCCGCGAATGTAAAGGTTAGCCCAACCTAATCTCACGTTCGCAGTTAATTAACACTATAAAGACTTACACAATTTAGACCCACTTAACCCTTTGAGAATGTAGTCAGGACATCGCGATCACGATGAACAAAGAAGCTACCCTTTATGAATACAGTACCATGATTGAGCTTATGATGTCCAATATTTTCCTTTCTTTGAACGCAGATAGTGGCCCACGAATACAATAAAGAATCGGTAGATGCACCAGAAACAAAAACATTAGCAGTAGAATTGGTTTAAAAACTCTTTGAACAGATCCTCAAGATTTATTTGGTATTCAGTAAAAATAAACCAATAGTGCTTCTAGGCTAAAGTCGACATTCTGGATCTAATAGAATTATCAGAATAATCATTCGAGGCTCGGATCACTAAAAGTTGGCCAAATTCAAAATAACCCCCTTTATGGATGTTCTAAACTATATTTCATTTAAAATACTTTCGAACGCATTGGGAATCATACCAACTATTTTCGTAATTCATAAACAAGATAAAGCAACTAATGAAAAGGGCAAAATAGTCAAAATATAAAAATTCTAAAAACTAGTAAGAGGGTCATTATAATAACATTGATAAATAAAGCTAAAGAGTAGAGGGATCACCTGAAAAGATTGATAAAAGATACCAAAATACAGAGTGATCAACTAATAAAGATTGATTTTGATCGAAGAAAAATAGAATGATCTAAAAAATATATTGTATGTTCTATTGATGTGCTGGCTGTTTCGAAATGTGTAATGGGGATGAAGTGAAACTAAATAAATAAAAACATTTCTCTATATAGTATTACATTTTTATATTGCATATCAACTAAAGTTCATAATCAACAATGATAGTAGTCTATATATAATAGAGAAGACCTTTTATAATATTAAGCATCGACTTCTATAATCTATGACAATAATTTAACTGATAGAACAATATTGTTTATAATAGTAAACATCGACTTCAATATGATAATTCACAATGATAATAGTCTATACATAATTAAGCAAGCTTTCTACAATAATTAACAATGATAACAGTATCACAACGCAGGACGCAACAACTCAATTTTATGACAAAACTGACTCACAATGAATCTATAAAACTTCAGTAAACTAAAATTATTTGTCAAATCATCCACCGATATTAAAAGACAAAATCATTACATACCAAATAAAAATATTAATTGTCTTAAATTTTCAAATAAATGTTATGAATTGTTCTTGTCCCCACCACTACCTCCTCATTGATTTCAACAAGAATATCCTCCACTTCATGATCATCCTTCTTTTTTACAATATCTTTATTTTTTTTGTGTTCTTTCTCATCTTTCTTATCCTCTTCTCCCACATTAGTGGCCTATTTTTTGAATTTTATTCTTTCTCTTTCTCATGTTTCTCTTCTTCTTCCTCTTATTTGTTCTTGTTCTTCTATCTCGTCTTCTTTTTTCTATATCTTCTCATTCTTCTTCTTTATTTTCCTCTTCTTTCTCTACTTTTATATTTTTTACTTTATCCTCCTCCTTTTTTTCTTTTTTTTTTCTTTTTTTCTTCTTCATCGTCTTCTTCTTCTTCTTCTTCTTCTTCTTCTTCTTCTTCTCCTCCTCCTTTTTCTTCTTTATTCTTCTTCTCCCCCTCATCCTCCTCCTTTTTCTTCCTCTTCGTCTTCTTCTTCTTCTTCTTCTTCTTCTTCTTCTTCTTATTATTATTATTATTATGATGATGATGATGATGATGATGATGATGATAATTCTTCCTCTTTGTTTTATTCTTCCACTTTTTCTTCTACTCTAAGTTATTTAAGATTCACTCATCCTGGAATAAAAGAGGGGCTGTCCACATTACTATATTATTTTGACATAATTAGAAAAGATTTATGAGTAAATAAATTAACACCAATAAAATATGAACTAGTTTATCTTGCTCTTGTTGATTCTTTTTATTCTTCTCACTTCTCCTCAGCCTCTCCTTCCTAATGTAAGAAACAATGTATAACATTGATTTCTCCTGTAGCGTGACACACTTATACATATCTCTATGAACAAAAGTGGAAAATAATTTTTTTGTCCACTCGAACCCGTATGATCACTAACCCGTGTTTGAATATGATTGCCAATACCTAAATACTTATCCTTCCCACTCTTAACTAAGAAAGTGAGGGAAGTCACACCTTTTAATTGGGCCTTCAATCCATCGAAAAATAATATTGTCGAAAGTTCTTTAAGTGGAGAAGTCATAGCGACAACACTAGAGAAAGGGGTTACCCAACCAGTATTAATGCTGGAAGGCCCAATTCGCCCTATTGAGCAGACTCTTAGTGGGGGTATGGGTAATACAAGTTGTGCAGTGAAATCATTAAATTTGTCAAAGATGAAGGAGATAGTTGCACAAGCTCAAGAGGTGAAGGCATCATCATCTATAGTAGCTAGTGACAAAATGGAAATAATTCTTGAGAAAGTGAAACCAACGAGAGAATAAGTGGAGGAGGTGAAACTGGATTGGGTAGGAATTTTCAAAGGTAATTGATCTATAGAAAGTGGACTAACTCTGTCGTATATTATAACAAAAGTAGTCAATGGTAAGATAATGATCTACCAGGAGAAAGAGAAGATAGATTTTTTTTTAAAAATAGAAATTGGCACTAATTGTATATGTAACAGAGGAGTTGCCAGGTTATAACTACATGTCTCGCTTTGTAGCTTAAAATTGGGGAAAAGTAGATGAATCGATGATCTACCTCCATGATGAAGGGTACTATGTGGTACATTTCTAGAACATGAAAGATATATAGGAGATTATGTGTGTAGACCCATATTCTATAAATAATAGACCAATAATACTAAATCCATAGACACCAGCGTTTGATGTCAATAAGGAGTTCCTGACTGAGATTTCTTTGTGGGTAATGTCACCAAAATTGTTCGGGACCTGTTGGAGTACTAATTCATTAAGTATAATGGATAGTGCCATTTGTAAAATCTTGTTTGTTGATGCCTGCACTGCTAATCAAACTAGAATATCCTATGCTAGAATCTTGTCAAGAACCGAAAGCCCTAGTGAACATAATTCTAGTTTCTCTATAAACTCTTGAGTACAAACACTAATCAAAGTAACTGGCAATTACTTTTTAAACTAAAAAGCCCCCATCTCTGGAAACATTCAACTATTAGTTGATTAATTCGCAAAAGACTTACGCTTACACCATATTCACTGTGGGGTTCGACCCCAACCTAGTTTGGTTTTATATTGACAATGATCGCTTACATTCTTATTGACATGGTGGTCAACCGTTATTAAAAATGGCTCCTTTTCCGGGGAACAATTTGGCGTATTGAGTTGGTTTGGAATTTAACCTACATGCTTGAATTCAAACTTGTAAATATTTGTTTTTACTTTTATTTCTTGTGTTAGGTAGATTTTTATTTTAGTTTACTAACTACTATGACATCATGGAATGAACATCACCTTGGTGGTTGGAAATCTTGTCTTAATGATCTATGTCCATATTGTGATGGGCCTCACTTTTTGCAAGACTGTAGATATGCTCCCCAAAGATAGATGTGTGCACCATCTCCATCCTATCAGGAGTATGATTGTTCTGTATGTGGTGGTCAATATGGACATTAGAGTGATTTCCCAAATGCCCCCTCCCCCCATTCTGCTAACCCAAATTCTAGTTCTTTTTATGATTTTGATAGGTCTTTTGATCAAGAAAAGAAAGAATGAAGCACCGAAAAGAGTGGCATTGAAGCTATGCTTCAACTAATGTTGGATCGTATAGACACAAAAAATGATATCATATGTGATATATATCAAGACAATAGGGCATTTAACAAGGAAAGAGAAAATATAGGGGAGATGGATATCGAGGTCAATCATTTAAGGCACTATTCTACATTATGTTTAGATGATATCTTGTCTATGGAATCATTTAGACTGATCAAAGAGTGTGAATATGAGGAGCACGAATCCTATACTGATGATGAGCTTGATGTTGATAAACCCTTGGACATTTCCTAACCAACTGAACCAACCATGAGGGATGATATCAAGATTGAGGAAATGGTGCTAGAGGCAAAAGAAGAAATCAAGCACAATCCTTGTGAAGACTCTAGTCCATTTCGAGGTAAAGATACTAATAGGGATGCTACTTCGGAAGTAAGAGTTAGTCCTCATTCAAACCACTTTTCAACATTATGCCTGGTGGATGTGATGAAAGTTGAATCACCCAAGCAAATGATAAATTTTAAAAATGAGGAGGAAAATTTTTACATTTTGGAGTTTATCTTTCCAAAAGGGTATACCACAACCCCAATCATAAAAGCCAAGAAGCCTAAAGATCAATGTCTATTTAGTGGGTTTTTAAGATCGTCACTGCTTCCCAATAAGCCCACATAAAAGTTTGATGTTAAATTGGGCAAACAGTTCAAGTCTTCAAAGTGGCGTGATAGAATATTTCTTATCATGCCCTCACCGTTGCTAGACGGACCTAAAAGGAGTAACGATTGAAAGACGGGCAGACAATTCAAAACATCTAAGGGGAGGGATAAAGGATGACTAAATGATGTCGTACCGCGACACTAAATTAGGCACTTCTTGGGAGGCAGCCCAAGGTATTTTGTTATTTGTATTCGTATTATGTGATTGACATCAGATCTTTGCACCCATGGTGCCACATGTATGTTTTTGACTCTCTTGTTTAGGTTTGACGCATTGGGTACAATGTATAATTATAAGTTGAGGGTCGGACTACTTGTGGGTGTTGATGTCCTCTTGGGATTTTTGTTGCCGTGCCTCTTTTCCCTGGAGTCTTGCTCCTAGTAGAGCCGACATATTTAGGCATATTGTGATTTGTTGTAAAATATTATAGTTGAATAGGAGAAATACAAGTACATTAGGCAGTTAACATACTTTTGTGATTTTTGATCACCTCTCTAATGGACTGAGTATTCAACTGTGTGAATTGTATCTGATTGTGACCACTGTACATCTTTGTATGGCATTAGTTTTAGTGATGCAGTATTCATTGCTAAGCAGCTGCATGAACTAAATGAGTAGTAGTTTGTGATATACTTGTGTGCCAAGTGCGTGTGAGATCTTACTCAGTTCCCGTTGTATGTTGAAATCCAGAACTTGCCCGGTTAGTCTTACCTTGGTTAAAGGATAGGGGTTAGGAAAGGATCATAGGCAATTTTGATATTAGCTCACTTTAGCCTAAATAACCTTCCCTATATGTATCATCTCCCTTGATCCCTGCTTTGAGCCTAATTTGCCTGTTTCTTTGTATGACACCTGTCACTTTCCCATTTAGATCACAATAAACCTATTTTGGCCCTGGTCCTCCTTGGACACTGTGCACCTTGACTTAGGCAATCGGCCTAAGTTGAGGTTGGCTATCATAGGGGTGCATGATATAAAATAAATGTGAAGAAAGGTAGCATAAAAGGATAGAATAAAAACCTGGGTGTCGAAGAAAAAAAGAAAGAAAAAGAAAAATTGTGAAAAAAAAAGTAATTGAGAAAAGACCACACCCATCCTAAATCAGTGTGACCAAGAAAAGAGAAGAGTGAAAAAGGCTAATGAGTGAAACCCCAAAAAGAAAGTGTAGTGTCAAGGGGGCTTAGTCATTTTAAAGACCATCGAGTATCCTACCAGTCCCTAACCTACATTACAAGCCTAAGAAAAGTCCTATAGTGATCCTAACCAACCTATCTGAAGATCTGGTACTTGGCATACACTGGTTGGAACTTCGTTCTGAGAGTGAGTATTTTGATTACCCCCATGGTTACATATATAATTCCTAATATGAGGTGAGGGGGATTTCTTTGCTGTTGGGGCACACTGGTTACATTTCTAGTTACTGATTTGTTTGGGTAGTGTAATAATGGTCTATGAATGGTTATTATAACTGAGTTGATGCTGTATCTTGATTCCTGTGTGTTGCATTGGTGTTTTTCTTTTTTCTTGAATTAAGTGACCTTGGAAATGGTAAAAGTGTTTTAAGATGATATGGATGATTGACTGCCAAGTGTACTTTGTATTTTCTTAGTTGTGCCGAGTTGCTTAAGGACAAGCAATTGTTTTCAATTGAGGGTGTTGATGTGCGAGCTAATGCTAACACATTTGAGGCTTTTAACTAATAATAATTGCAAAGCCTTAAGCAATTTTTGTCATTTTTGATTAGTTTATGTTTGATTTTACAATTTAAGCTGATATGATAGAGAACCAACAAGAATAGAAGCAAAGAAGTTGAAATTAGAAAAAATCTGAAGACAAGTATGGCTGACAACATTTGTGATAAGTTGTCAGCCCTGTGATAAGCTATCAAGTTGGTCATCAACAGTAGACAGAGAATTGGCCTAATGTGGAAGCTATGACGACATTTTGTGATACGTCGTGAAGCTTCTGATAAGCTGTCAGGAATATCGTTAGCCTAAGGAAGCCAAGGAAAACTGAAGCAAAGCCTTGATGAAATTTTGTGATAAGCCATCACGGAGCTGATAAGTTGTCAAGTTTGTCATCAGGCTTAAGTAGGAAGAGCCAAAATTGAAGAAGGAGCTGACGACATTTGTGATAAGTCGTCAGTCTCCTGGTAGGCTATCACAAATGTCGTCACCTAATCCGTGGGATTTTTGATTTTTATTAATTTGTTTCCTTATTTAGAGTTAACTATTTAAAGCTTTGTTTTAGGGTTTTTAGTAGGAGATTCGGCACATAGAGTTTGACACATTGAGTTTTTAAGAGTACTTGATATTTCTCTCTTTCTCTCTCTCTCTCTCTCTCTCTCTCTTTTCTTTTGGCTTGAAAAAACAAATACTTTGAAAGATTATTCTCATTATTTTGGGATTTTCCTTTGTGATCTAATCTGCGATTCAATAATAATTATTCTTCTTGTGGTAAGTTTAACTTTAAAAGCATGAATACAACTTGTTGTTTTGATTTTAGCATTATCAGTGGCTAAATTCAATTAACCTGAATTATGGGATCTAGGATTAAGTCTTGACAAGGTGTTTAGTGTTCAAGATTCAAAAGGTGGTAGGATTTCTTGATAATTCTAAGGTTTTAATTAAAGTCTGTTGGTTCTAAATGATAGACAACACCTACTTTGGTTTGCTTGAGAAAGAAATCAAATATAGTGGGAAGTGAATTATCAACAGGAACTTGGAAATAATCCGTTTAATAATCAGCACTGTAACAAGGTTGGTTAACCTGAGGTAAAATCTGGGCAGTGAATATAAATTCCCTAAGTCCGAGAGGATTAGGTAGTTAATTGCTTAAGTAGGTCAAGAGACATTTAAGTATAATATCGATAAAGATAACTTGTTGTCCTACCTACCGTGAGAATCTTGAACCACTTTCAGCATCTGTCAAGTACCGAAAGCCCTAGTGAACATAATTATGGTTTCTCTTTAAACTCTTTAGTACAAACACTAATCAAAGTAACTGGCAATTACTTGTTAAACTAAAACCCCCCCATCTCTGGAAACATTTAACTATAAGTTGGTTAATTCGCAAAAGAGTTACGCTTAACCATATTTTCTGTGGGATTATACCCCAACCTAGTTGGGTTTTATATTGACAATGATTTCTTATATTCTCATTGAGAGGTGTATTTTGAGCATTATATGGTTGTAGGCCAACCTAAATAAGAGTAATATTTATTTTGGAGGGTGGTCAACAAGGAGAAAGAGGCTATCATTCAACAGCTAGGCATCCTTCTTGGGGACTTGCCCTTTAACTATCTAGGTGTTCCTTTAGCAACCAAAAAGTTGATCCTACTATAATGGCAACCTTTAATTGATAAGATTGATGCATAAGACACCTTCTGGACAGCTACCAAACTATTATATACAAGGAGAGTGCAATTAGTTAAAAAGGTAGTGTTTGGGATCCAATCATATTGGTCCCATTTGTTACTGATCCCTGCAAAGGTTCTGAAAAGTATGGAGTCTTATTGTAGATGTTACATTTGGTCGGTGTCCTATAAAATCACTAATAAAGCATTCATCTCTTGGAGTACGATGTGTCTTCCAAGATCAGCAGGTGGACTACAGCTTTTCAATCTTAAAATTCGGAACAAAGTTAGAACAACATAAATTTGTTGAGATCTTGCAAGCAAGTAGGATAGGTTGTGGATAAGATGGTTGCATGCCTACTATATGAATGGACAGGATTTTAACAGTTTCCCGATACCACAATAGACCAACTGGATGGTAAGGAAAATATTAGATCCCAGGAGAGTGCTACAGTAAATCCAGGGACAACCACCTATTACTAAGAGCAGAATTCATTTTATTTACATTCAGCTGATAGGAATTCAGTCTAAAGTCCCTTGGAAACACAAGGTTATTTCTAATGAAGCTAAACCAAAGGCACTCTTTACATTATAGGTTCAGCTTCATGGTCATTTAAATATGACAGACAAGTTAAGCAGATGGGGTATTGATGTGGACAAGAAGTGTCAAATGTGTAATGCTGCTCTGGAAATCAATGAGAATTTGTTCCTAGATTGTGTGTTTGTCGGATCTTTAAGAACTAAAATGCATCAATGTTTAAAGTTTACTAGAAGTGAACTTACAAATAGTTTTTAGGTATTGAAGTGGATTTTGGATTTCTAAGGAGAATTCTATATCAGCATATATATTTAAAATGGTTTATGTTGAAGTGCTTCATCCCATCTGGGGAGAGAGGAACTCACGAATATTTGAGAAGAAGCTATGATATATTAACAACATTTCGAGGGAAGTTGCATGTAGCTGCAATATTAGAGTATCTAAGAAAATGAGTAGAGCCTTTCAACGGTTATCATTTTAACAAGTATTTGTCTAGTATATATAGATAATGGAAGAACTTGTACAGGCGCAGAAATTTTATTTCTAATTTGCTTTTAGACAATAAACTGAGATGTGGTTATGCTGTGGTGCTTAATTTTCCCACTTGGTGATTAATACAAGTTGATTAGTTACCAAAAAAGGCATTAACGATTACCATATTTCCCCTATCTCTCCAAAATGGGTTTGAAAAATAAGTTAAAAAATAAAGGGGTAAGACTTTTGTTTTGAAAATATATTTTCCAAGGTTATAGTAGCCTATAGAAGAAAACCCATGTGAAAATGAACTTAAATGAGTCTAAATCAAAGAAAAATCCTTTTTAAACTTTACTGGTAAAAAACTCTAAATTTTCATTTTAAAATTGATTTAAAGATGTTTTTGATGATATAATTGATGAAAAATAATGGGAATAAGGTTTATGAGCTTACCCAAGCTTAAATGGTGAAGGAACCCTAAAAAATCACCCAAACCCGATGCTCAATGATCCAAGAATGGAGGAAAAACATGAAAAAAAGTTTATATACAGGTACAACTTTGGCCACGTAAGCGTTAATGACCGCATATGCAACAAGTGACAACTAACGTAGTCTGGCCTATGTGGCTAGACCCCTCTAAAGCAGTCCTCTTTTGTTAAAGCGGAAGTAGCTAATGCGCTCAAATGCCCACCTTAGTGGTAGCCGCTTAAGCGCCACTGCTAAAGTGGTACTTGGGCCACTAATGCAGCTGTACCATTTTGCAGCAACACCAATAACTTTGCTAAGTTTCAAAGTTGAAGGTCGACCCTCGAAATTTGTTTACAACCCCATGAACACTTATGAATATGCTAATAGGCTAATTTTTACATTCCAGACTAATGGTGATTTTAGATTTTCAAAAAATGGTTATTTTCATAATATTAACCCCCAGAAACCCCCCTTACTATTTTTCAAACAAATGGTCAAAATAAGATATAAAGGTCCCGAACCCGAACCAACTATGCTTCTAACCTAAATTTGATATTTCGGATCTACTGGTGCTTTTCATTTTGCCATCTGACACTCAAAATAATGAATGTTGACTGAAGTCAACTATATCACTTCTTATTCTCTAAAAACCATAAAATCGCAAAAATCTTTCCTGATCACATCCGAAACCGTGCCAACATCCCCAAACTCCAAAATTAATATGTATTAATTATAGGAAAGGTCAAAATGGTCAAAACACATAAGAAGGGGAAATCCAAAAATTCAAGTAATTACAACATCCACCACTAAAATTGTAGTTCATTCTCGAAGTAAAGGCAAGGATAATACATGAGTTGGTAAAAAGATGAGGGTAACTATTATGCATGTTAGACTTAAACTCCTTAGTAGCCTTATCAACAAGATGATGTCTCCATTGAACCTTAACCACAGGAATATCAGTGGAACACAACCCTCTAACATCTCTGGCTAAAATGGTCATTGGTTCCTCAACAAAGGTGAACGTCTCATCTAATTGAGTAGAGTCCTCATAAAGAACATAAGACTCATCCAAAATATAGCACCGAAGCATAAATACATGAAAAACTAGATGGACAATGATAATGTCTGGAGGTAAGGCCAATTCATAAGCAACCTACCTAACTATTAGAAGAATATAAAAAGGTCTAATATACCTCAGTCTATACTTTCCCCTCTTGCAAAACCTTATCACACCATACATGGTGAGACTTACGAAGAAAGAATCTATCACCAAGATAAAACTTTAAGGCATAAAGTATTAAGTCTGCATAACTCTTTTTCCTATTTTAGGCTGCCTGAAGCCTATCTTGAGTCACCCAAATTCTTTCCAAAGACAAGCAAGTTGGTACTACAGGGTCTTGCCTCTGAAGTTTCAAACCAACCAATAGGAGATCGATAATGCCTAGCATATAATGCTTCAAAAGGTGAAATCTCGATACTCAAATGGTAGTTATAATTATAAGCAAACTTCACCTAAGCCAAATTCTAGTCCCACTGACCTCCAAAGTCCATAACATATGCGTAGAGCATATCCTTTGAAACTTGAGTAGTTTGCTATGATTGACCATCGGTCTGGGGGTGGAAAGTTATACTAAGATCAATTTGAGTACCTAATTCCTCCTGAAAAGTCCACTGGAAAGGAGAAGTGAGCACTAAGCCTCTATCTGTAATAATAGACGCGATTACTCCATGAAGATGAACTATCTCACGAACATAGATAAGGGCTAACTTCTCAGCACTAGATAAGATCTAAATAGGGATGGAATAGGCTGATTTGGTCAACCAATCCACCACGACCCAATTACTATCAGAACCATAAGAAGTATGAGGCAACCCAGTCACGAAGTCTATAATGATTTGCTCCCGCTTTCACTCAGGAATGGGTGATCTTCGAAGCAAACTACTTGGTCTCTGATGCTTGGACTTCACCTACTAACAACACAAGCAACAAGTGACAAAATTTGTAACATCTTTTTTTATGCCACCTCACTAGTAAATTTGCCTCAAATTATCCTCAAAATCTTATCATCTGCCCTACCCTCACCACTCAATACCTTATATTGAATCATTTTTATAATTTTATCATCAAACTAGTGTGCTCGGATTTGATCCATCAGTAAAGATCTATCATCAAGAAAGGTTAAAGCATGCTCAAGTGTCAAAATATCAAGCTGAACCATCTTGTTAGCTAAGGACTAAACCTCCAAGACTAAAGCACACTCCTGGGTTAAGAGTTGAGCTAAATTTACCATATTAGTTAACTTTAGACTCTAGGCATCTAGAACACATTAGCTTTCATTGAATGATACAAAATAATGAGGTCATTATCCTTATGCAACTCAAGCTAAGGCCACTGCCTCATATTAAGATCTTGCTATTTGAAAAAAAAGGAAGACATTATAAATAAAGACAACATTTACCATTTCCACTCCCTCTCTATAGGGTTTTTGGTAGCTCTTAGGTTCTCTGTCAGCTGAGTGATTGCCAAAAGCTAGGTATGTTTTTGGAAAATAATGAGAAGTACCAGTTTTACATTTTAGAAACTATCCTCTGCAGCTGTAGCTATATTGAAGCTAGCTGCCTAAAGACAAGCCCCATAATATTCTGCTAAAGACTATGATGGTCCGCAAAAATCTCGCAAGGAACTCCATACATGTAATAGTGCCACAACTTCAATACTAACACTATGGCTGCCAACTCCAAATCATCGATGGGGTGATTTCTCTCATGAGGCTTGAACTGACGAGAGGAACAAGAAATTACTTTACTCTTATGCATCAACGTTGCACCCAAACCAACACTTTAAATATCATAAAATATGGTAAAACCTATACTCTCTTTGGGCAAAGTCAAGATAGAAGATAAAGTCAAAAACTCTTTGAGCTTTTGGAAGCTCTTCTCACACACTTTTGACCTCTTAAAAAATTGCCTCTTTCTAAGTCAACTTGGTAAAAGGAGACACAATAGATGACAAACCCTCTAAAATTGCCAATACTAACCCACCAAACCAAAAATTTTTAAATCTCGATAGGAGAAGTATGTCTTGCCCGATCATGAGTTGTCGCACTCTTGGCTGGATCAACCATAATACAATTATTAATCACCTCATGACCTAAGAAAATGATTGAGTTCAACCAAAACTAAAATTTGGAAAACTTAGCATACAACTTCACTTCTTGCAACCTTTAAAGTAACAATCCTCAAATGCTTCACATGGTCGACCTCACTCTTGGAATAACTAAGATGTCATCTATAAATACAATCACCAAAGAGTTAAGATATAATTGAACACCCAGTTCATCAACTCCATGAATGTTGTTAGGGCATTAGTAAATTCAAAAGGCATGACCAGGAACTCATTATGACCGTATAGCATCCAAAAAGTCATGTTTAGAATATCCAAAGCTGTAATCTCCAACTGGTGATACCCAAATCTCAAATAAATCTTGGAGAACACCAAAGCTACCTGAAGCTGGTGAAAAAGATCATCAATGCAAGGAAGAGGGTATTTCTTCTTAACAATCACCTTGTTCAACTATCTATAATTGATACATATACACATAGAATCATCCTTCTTCTTTATAAACAAAATCGAAGCATCCCAAGAAGACACACTTAGTCTAATAAATACCTTACTCAACAAATCTTGCAACTGCTCTTCAGTTCTTTCAACTTAATTGGGGTTATCCAATAGGGAGGACTAGAAATAGTCTTAGTGCCGGACTCCACATTAATAGCAAATATGTATGATGATTTGGAGGCATACTGATAAATCCATAGAAAACACATCCATGAACTCATGAAAAACCCAAACAACATATATGAGAGGTGGTGAGGCAATTCTAGTATCACATATATGAGCTAAATTAGATAAATACCCTTCTTTATCATGCAATGAACACAAAGAAAAGATGTCACACCCTTTAGATTCAAATTAAACATATCCTTCCAATCTAAACTCAACACACCCGGTATAGCTAAGGTCATGTTCTTGGTATAATAGTCCAAAATATCAAGAGATAACCAATCCGTACCCAAGATAACATCAAAATCAACCATATCTAGGATAATTTAGTTTACCCAAGTATCATGATTCGTAAAGATAACCACACAAAATTGGTACACCTAATCCACAATTATAGAATCTCTTCTAGGGTAAAAGCACAATGAGGGATAGAAAAAGTCTCACAAACAACATCAAAATGGTAGACCCAGGGTCAAATAATACCAAAGCAGATTGGTATAAATTGGGACGATACCTATAATAACAACATAAGAAGCCTCAAATTTGAGTCTAGAAGGTATAGAATAGCACTGGCCATAGTCACTCCAAGACTGAGTAACACCTTATCCACCACCATGAGCACCTCTACCTCTACCTCAAGCACCTTTAGCAAAACCCCCTACACTGTAAAACACTTCTTACTACTAATATATGAGTAGGTCTAAAAATACATCGAGGGAAATCCTTGGCCACATGGCCAAACTCATCACATGCAAAACATTTTCTATAGCCTGACTCAGTATGAAGAGGTGCAACTAAACTAGAACGACCACCTTAGCCCATGTATAGATACCCAAAGTCGCTGAAACTAAAGTCCCACCACCTAATTGCTGCAATATGGACTGAACTAACCCACCCTAAAAACTATAAGAAATACTGCTAGAGAAATATTTACCTTAAGATGTGTGTCCACTAAACTCACCAGGATGACGAGCCTTCCTATTGCCTTTTTGAGTAGCTTGATTAATAGACCCAGTTATCTTTGCATGCTTAATAATAATTTGGAAAAAATCCCAAGAAACTACCATCTAAGATGTAGCCATCTTATAAGTACCATCTAACCCTTTTATGAACTTCCGAATCCTCTCAGACTCAATAAAGATGCTAAAGGATAAATACCTGGATAAAGTGTGAAAATGAGCCTTATACTCAACAATAGTCATGGAGTCATACTCCAACGGATCAAACTTATAAATATCTGGTCTCTCAATCTATACAGTACAATCTCTCTAAGAAGGCCTTAGAAAACTGAGTCCAAGTCATAGTGGGCGAACCCAAAGGTTTACAAATAATGCACAACTTATACCAATTCGTAGCCACATGCTTCAACTGTAGGTAGTATAAGAAACTATATGAGACCCAAGGGATCAAAGATTATGTAACTTCTCCTAGTAATCAAATAAAAACTCATGGGTATTCTCTCCAATAGCACCACTGATCCTAGGTAAACCTAAGAAAATAACCTCTCAAACCTTTTTTGATTATCAAAAGTAATAAATAAACCTAAAACAACTAAAAGAATAGTAAATATAGTAGATTGACCACACCTGGAAGTACATAGATGAAGGTTTTACCCTTGAAGTAAAAACACAATAATCAAATTCTGGCATAAAAGGTAGAGCATCACTCAAAGTCTAAGGAATACCATATGCAAATGCCAATATAGATAGAGAAACTACACTTGGATTCGAAGGAATACCATAAGCAGATGTTAGCACTAACGGGGGTACCATAACTCAGAATTGGAGAAACACCAGATGCACTCAAGGGAACACTATCCAAATGCATCAATAACTTAATCAACAGACCCTATGAAACTAGGGTATCAATTAAACCTTGTGGCACATAAGCTAGCCCTGAATCAACTATTTGAAATCATCCTTGGAATACACAACCTTAGGATCAGGAGTTGTCTCCCTTGAACATCCTCTAGCTAGGATATCTCCTTGTGCCCATATCTACCTTTGGTCCAACCATGACCCCTGCATCTCCCTCTAGACTTGCGTTACCCTAAGGTGCTAGCTAAATATCTCTAGTCTCACGAGATCTAGTCCTCACCATCTACGTAGAAAAAAGTGGAATATAATTTAGGACATTAGTTAAGAATAACTCGCACGACTAGGAATCAAAATAAAGAATCTTTTTTAGAAGACATATTTTATCCTTTCAAAGATAGATATGGAGGACTACGTAATAATTCATGAGACTCTACCAGACATTCTTCTCTGTCATGACCCAAGACCAGACTTGGCTATGATAAACAATCTCAAGCCCACCATGGGCTGATGGCAACCCCCTAAGCCTATCTCAAGAGCATATCAATGTAAAAGCAGAAGCTAATAAGTATATAAAAGATAAATAAATTTGTAAAAAAATAAGAATCAAAACAAGACATCTATGTCATCCTAATACTATCCACAAAATCCACTAAAATGAAAATACTAACTAAGTTGGGACATGACCCCGACTATGCTAGAAAAGGGTCCAAAAAATTACTAAGCCAATCACGAAACCAATGAAATAACTAGGCCATTTAAAAGATGGAGGCTCACCATTTCACAACAGATCAGTAAATGTACCACACCACCTAACACCGCACAAAGGTAAATAGTAAAGCCCTCATACCCTATATCATAAAACAACGTAGTGTCCATAAATGGTTAGTGGGGTGAGCACTGGCATGTAACTCAGGGAATAAGGATAAAATAATACCATTATAGAAAGCCCATCAAAAACCATATGCCCAACATTTATAAATACATATGTAAGATGCTGGCATTAGGACAAGGGTCATGATCATTAGAGTTCAAACCATTAGCCTAAACTGTATAGCTTACTATATCCTAAAGTCATTCATGGGCTATATGGGGCTAGCTTACCCTGTTGAAAGGGCCCCTGTATATGTTAGCCACATGAACCGAGAAAAGGCTAAAGACACCAAGGCGATAACCATCTAAAATATAATGTGTATCCAGTCACATGGTCATATAGGCCCCCACACCGGCAAATATAGTTTCTAGTGTTGGTCCCCCAGGGAATACAACTTTACCGTAAGCTACACAATTCCTTTTAAGCCCAAATTATAAAAATTTACTCATATACCCAACCATTAACCAAGGAGTCTTTATTTAGGCATTTTCCAACATGGCATCACCATATCAATATGATTGCAAGCTAATTCAGTTATGCAAAACCAATTTATGACCATTAGACCTCCAAGTTCTATTTAAAATCCAAACCATGGCCACCAAGGGCAATCCAAATTATTTTTATTATCCATTCATCCTTTTATGCAATGCTATGTTCCAAAGGTGAGTTATAGGCTGTAATTTGCATATTAAAATCCAAAACTTTTAAAGTGGATTGAGGTTAATGCCATTACCAAGCCAAAAATCTATTAATTTGAGAAAAACCATCAGCCATTCCAACCATTACCACAATGTACAATTTTAGACCCCAAAACACATCAATTTAACATATTAATAATATCTTTAAAACATGGGAAAAATAATTCAAGTAATAAAAATAAAAACCCTCAACCCAACTTCAAACCCATCAAGTAAAACACATGAATATTGATTAAATAAATACCATAATTTAAAATTAAGGTTAAGGAATGATAAATATGCCTGAAATATAGAAGAAATTGAAGAGAGATTAAAGTTTGGAGATTGAATGATGAACTCTCTATAAACCCCTTAAACTTTCTAGGGTTGGGTGTTAAAAAACAGAAAGATGAAGTTTAATCTTAGAAAAATAAAGGAAAAGGGTCAATTTGATATTTATAAGCCGTTTAAGGGGTAAAACGGCCAAAAGCTCCTCACCCTAAGTTAAAAAAACAATAATTGGATGAAAATATATAGCGGCGTGGCACACTGCTATTATGTAGGTTAGCCTCCATGACACCACCATATCGTGGAGGTTAAGTGGCATGGCATGACATTATCACAGAGGCTTACTGATGCAAGTTCGGAAAATGCTAACTGCATGGATGGATTTCAACTTGACATTAAAAGTTTGGAGTGTTTTAAGAGAGTATAGAAGCCAAGAATCAACACAATAGAAGATTAACATGATTTTTTAGGGTTCTTTTTGGTCATAGTATGATGCACATTTAATCAAGGGAATTTATGTCTTTTCATATCTTAGCTTACCCTAGAAGTATAAATAGAATATGCTGAGCATATTTTAGGGTAGGCAATATTTTTAGGTTGAACACACTTTGGTGAGTTTGTGGGTTTATCCCTTTGTCTCTACATTAGATCACTCTTGAATATCTTTTGATAAGATTATCCATGTATGAGTTCAATTCTCTTCTCCCCTGAAATCAATCATGTAATTCTTTTTTCAAATTAGAGAATTACAAATCTATATTTGTCTCTAATTTACTTCAATTGTAGGATTCTTTTTTTCTTTCTTCTTTATCTTCCATCTATTCTTGATTATTCATTCAATATCTATATCTTGTATCCCATTTAAATCAATTGGTATCAGAGCACGACTAAAGAATTGTTCATACAATTCTAAATCCTTGGGTTGTATTGTTTGAAAATTTAAAAAATATGGAAAAATCAGAAAAATTTGAAAAAAACAATCAAATTGAAAATTAAAGAAATTTTCAAGTGGGTGTTGTTGGGTTTTTTTGGAAATAGTTCAGAGTGCTTGAATATCAAATTTGGGAGCATTTAAAGTAGATTTGGAGTTGATTTTGCCCCATTTTCTCTCATTTTCACAACTAAAATTTCTAAAGCGCGAAAATTTGAGTTTTTTTAGCTCTCTTGTGCAAAATTTACTTCCATATTTTGGATCTAAGTTGTTTTGATCATGGTTAAACTATATTAGATTCCAATTTTGAGATTAAGGACAAATTTTGGTTCAATTTTGGGTTCAAAAATTGCGTGTTTTTCTTTGTATGAAGTTTAGTGAAATTTTAAAGTTTGAGTTGATTTATTACTTCAAAAACTATTGGGTGATGCTTAAAAGTATCTTATATTGATTGGATAAACTTGGTTTGAGTTGTGTCATCTTTTTCCCAAACTCGAAAATTTGGTTGATTGGTTTATGGGTAAATCATATTGTATGTCAATTTCTTTAGCTAGATTACATTGAGTATTAGTTCTACTTGTGTTATATAGTTATTTTTGTGTTTGTATTTCATTTTGTATCAATTTTTTTGTGGATTTCTCCTTTTAGTGCGTTTTGTCTTCTTAATTATTGACATAAACTCTACTCCGAACCAATACTTGAAAGTTTACTTTAAGATTATTTAAGATTGTAGAATAGTGAAGATACTAAGGAATATCCTTGAGTGGTGAGATCATTTATGTGTGGTCCTAAAATCCTACGACCTTTGAGTGTATACATGAGTGGAAAGAAAATTAAGTGCCATCATCTGAGTTATAAAAGTGAGGGAGTGACTTGTCAGGTCCATTATTTTACTAACCATTTTTCTTGCCCTAATTATGTCTTTTATTGGCTGAAGGAGTTACAATTAAGGTTTGCATGTCAATAGCAAATGAAGAATTTTGTCTTATAATTCTACTTCTAGTAAGAGTTATTGTGAAGTTTTTCATGATTATAGTGGTGCTTCTAGAAGAAAAGGAGAGCATGAGATTAATGAAGGTCTAACTAAATTTGAAGTCATTGTGGAGGGATATGAGAGTGGTTGCATAATTAATTGCACCTTAGGTGTAAATAAATTATGTTATACCAACTTCATTGATCCTTCTTTGGTTGAGTGGTTTGATATACCTTGTCATACGAAAGGTTCACTATATAAATTTGGTGGAAGGTTGGTTGACAAAGAGGTGAAGATCATTGTTTACCACGGAAGCTATCAAGGGGGTATTTGGTGTGATGTCTGCCCTTTGTCTACTAGTTTGGTATGTTTAGGAACTCCT
Source organism: Capsicum annuum (assembly GCF_002878395.1). Classification (NCBI taxonomy): domain Eukaryota; kingdom Viridiplantae; phylum Streptophyta; class Magnoliopsida; order Solanales; family Solanaceae; genus Capsicum; species Capsicum annuum. The sequence goes on from NC_061113.1 coordinate 195,314,893, forward strand.
TGGTTCAATCGTAATAAACTTTGGTTTGATAGAGAATTGGAAAAGTTTGTTATTGTAGATTCAATGGTATGAAAGCATGTCTTAAATCTTATGACCATTAAGGAATATTCAATAACAAATAAGGAAGTCAAGAAAGTGAAAGTGAAGGCTACTAACTTAAAATTTGATGTACCAAGTCATCCTAATAATTTAAGTAGAGTCTTCAGAGCTTCTAGCTATGCTAAGTTAAAAATTGATGTGAAGATTCATCCTAATGACTTAAAAGGGATCCTTGGAACCTATTGCACTCCTAATGAAATGAGTGAGCAAGAAAAGTAAAAGAAGAGCAAGGGATTGAATAGTGATAATTCAAATGAGGAAAAAAGAAAGAATATATGGAATGAAGTGAGTGAGTAGGTGGATACAAGCACAAAAGAAAAGAGAGTTGAAAAATGAAAATGAATTGTCACAAGAAGGAAAGAAAAAGAGTGAATCTAGTGAGAGAGAAGAATATGAGATAATAGAAAAACAAGAGAGTGTGAGTAAGAGGTTTTCTTATTCTAACTCTAACCCTTTGAATTCTTGTTCTTCTAGTGTTTCCGCTTCTTTTGTAGGTCTTCTTGAATAAGAACACAAAAGGAATGACTCAACATGGAAAAAAGTTCAAAAATTGAAAGAAACAAGTCAAGTTGAGACTACTTTAAGTGAGCAAGTGAGCTTAAGTTTAGAAAATCAAGGTAAAAAAGGATCTTCAAGTGTTCATCAAGGTAAGAAGACTGATACTAACTCTTTAGTTACTTTAAATGAACTTGATAGTGGCTTGAGTGTGAATGTTGGACCATCTTTTGGTAAGATTGATAATTCTTTACTTTGCGTCAATAGACAAATGAATGATGGCCATACACTAGTTGTATATACCTGTAGAGCTAAAATTGTTATTGATTGAGAGCTTAAAACATTTTAAGCTAGTGTTATGTCAAATATGAAAACACCTGGTGTTTCCTTGAATTCTTGTGATGAAGATGAATTTACTTCTTCTTTAGCTATTTGGAACACTAAAAATGTGATTGATGGTGATTGTCTCTTTGCAAGTGAATTTTATTGTAACAATTCTTTATCTTGTAAGGACATGAGTGTTCTTGGTGGTAGTACTTTTGAAATGGAGCATGAGAAGTGTGATCATAGTCTTTGAGCTTAAAGAATGTCAAAATTTTAAATTTTTTGACAATCCTCTTTTTGGTGATTTTCAATTGAGTGATTCATTCTTTGTTGACTCATATGCACCTGATGAAAGTGATGATTCAAATTTTAAAGAGTGCATGATTGGTGAAAATGATTCTTGTGACTTGTCTAAGGTGTTAATTGTTTGGATGTTAGCAAGCTAAGTCCCAAATTGTTTGTTGAAAGTACTTCTTGTGTTAAAAAGTTCTCCAAAATTGAAGAAAATCTTTTAAAGAATGGGAGAGGCACAAGTGATTGGGGTAGTAAATTGGTAGATATTAGCTTTTGTATCAATTTATTTACTTACTCTAATCTTGCCTTTGAGAATATAATTTGGAATGAATTTTTGAATGCTTCTAGAAGGAAATGTAAATATGATCTATTAGAAGAATTACCAAACATCTATGGACATAAATGTGATAATTCTTTTTTTGATGAGTTTGCTAACCTTGTTAATCTATTTGTGAAACACCATCAACAGGAGATCTACAATGAGGTAAGATACTTGAGAGCATCTTCTTGGGCTACAAAAAGATTTGAGATATCTTTTCCATCTAAATTTAAGAATGATTTATTTGAATGGCAAGTGCTTATTTTTGGACTTTCTAAAGCCATGAAGGTAAGTTTCTATGCTTTTAACCTTTATAGTAGCAAATTTGTTGTGATTAGTGAGAATACTTTAATACTGCTATTAGATTCATGTTTTGAGTTAGTAAGTGAGAAGTGCAAGAAATTTTTGGGTTTGATGTTTGTGTTTGATTTCGAAAATGCATACTTGTATTTAAGGTTTGTGGATGATATTGTCAGTTCTCTTAATCATGTGGTTAGAAGAGTACAATTTAAATTGTGAATTAAGGAACTATTTCATCCAAGTTGTTGAAGAAGCTACTTTTAACTTGAAAGTTCTAATGTGTAAAATTATTAGTTTCTTTAACCTCTTTTATGATTGTGATACATATTTGAGTAAAGTTCTTGATATTATGTTTGAAAAGTATATTTTTAGGGAACTTCATGGTTCATGGATTTATCACAAAAGTGTGTATTTTTGGGAGTGGTATGTAACTTACTTGAAAGATTATTTTTTGGCTTGGGTGCTAAATCCCCTCCATGATTAGCAGTGTTTGAATTCGAGGTCGAATTCTTTTTAATAAGGAGAGAATAATGCAAGTTCGAAAAGTCCTTATTGCACAGATGTATTTCAACTTGACATCAAAAGTTTGGAGTATTTTAGGAGAGTATGGAAGCCAAGAATCAACACAATAGAAGATTAAAATGATATTTTAGGGTCCTTTTTGGTCATAGTATGATGCAAATTTAATCAAGGTCATTTATGTCTTTTCATATCTTAGCTTACCCTAAAGTGTAAATAGAATAGGATGAGCATATTTTAGGGTAGAAAATATTTTTAGGTTTAACACACTTTGGTGAGTTTGTGGGTTTATCCCTTGGTCTCTACATTTGGATCTCTCTTGAATATCTTTTGGTAAGATTATTCATATATGAGTTCAATTCTCTTTTCTCTTGAAATCAGTCATGTAATTGTTTTTTCAAATTAGAGAATTACAAATCTATATTTGTGTCTAATTTACTTCAATTGTGGGATTGTTTCTTTCTTTCTTCTCTATCTTCTATCTATTTCTTGATTATTCATTCAATCTTTATATCTTGTATCCCGTTTTACATCACTTACTACCTCGGGGTCCCAAAATAGCCTCGAACCTCTGTAGAAAATTTTGAAACTTTTTACCCTTTTAACTTCCCTAATCACAATTCAAGTCAAAAATTGATATTACACAAATGGGAGGGTCAAAAATAAATTCATCAAAATTTTGCATGGTCTTAAATTATCCCCTCATTGGATCATTCATTGTTAAATAAGGAGTTAGGACATTTTCAACATGATAATAGAAATATTACATCAGAATCCAAGGAAAAATTCGAAATGTGATTAAAGGGAAAATAAAAATCATACCTTAAGAATTTTCAATGTGAGATAAGCTCCCCATAGACAACTTCCTAAGAGCATCAGCAATGACATTAACTTTACTTGGATGATAGTGCAAACTCATGTTGTAATCCTTAAGTAGCTCGAGCCACCACCTCTGCCTGAGGTTTGATTCCTTCTGCCTAAACACATACTACAAGCTCTTATGATTAGAGTAAATATCTACATAAACCCCATACAAATAATGGTACCAGATCTTTAAGGCAAACACTACGACCTCCAACTCTAGATCATGAGTTGGGTAATTTATCTCATGAACCTTAAGCTTCCTAGAAGCATAGGCTACAACTTTACCATGATGCATCAAAACATATCCCAGTCCCACACAGGATGCATCGCAATACACAACAAATCCATCAGTGCCCTTGAGAAGAGTCAAAACAGACACAAAAGTTAACATATCCTTCAACTTCCTAAAACTAACCTTATAAGCATCGGACCACAAAAATTTAACCTTTTTATGTGTCAACCTTATCAGCGGAGAAACAATAGATGAGAAACTCTAGAAACACCTCTAATAAAACCCTACTAAGCCCAAGAAGCTCCTAACGTTGATTGGTGTTATGGGTCTAGGCCACTTCTTAATTGGCTCAACTTTCTGTGGGACCACCTCGTGCCCCTCACTAGAAAAAACATGCCTAATAAATGTCACAACACTTAGCAAAATTTCACACTTAGCAAGTTTTGAATATAACTTCCAGTCCTTAAGATTTTCCAACACAATTCAAAGGTCATTAGCATGATCTCCTCACCTTTGGAGTACACCAGGATGTCATCAATAACAAACAAGTCCAAAAAGTGTCTAAACACCCAATTTATAAGATCTATGAACGTATCTAGAGCATTAGTCAACCCAAATGACAAAACAAAAAACTCATAATGGCTATATTGGGTTTCGAAAGTAGTCTTGGGAATATCAACCTCCCTAATTTTGAACTGGTAATAGCCCAAATAGAGATCAATCTTAGAGAAACACCTGGCACCCTGATTCTAACCAAAGAGGTCATCAATCCTTGGGAGAGGATACTTATTTTTCACTATAACCTTGTGCAACTAAAGATAGTCTATACTGATCCGAAGAGAACCATCTTTTTTTACACAAAAAGCATAGAGCACCCCATAGAGAAATATTAGGATAGGTAAAACCATTATCAGAAAGATCCTTTAACTATTCCTTTAGATTCTTTAGTTTAGCCGGAGCCATCCTATATAGAGGAATAGGAATGGGAAGGGTATCCGATAGAATAACAAACCCAAAACCTATTTCTCTATCAGGTGTAATTCCAGAAACATCATCGAGAAAGACTTTAGGATGTTCATTAACCACAGAGATAGATTGCAAAGAGGGACCCTCAGAGTTAGATCCTTGAACCAAACTAGATGTACAGACACCTTTTACATATTATCTTCTAATCTCTAAGATAAGAAATAAATTCCCTTTAGGTACTAAGGAACTCCCCTTCTATTCAATCAGTGGTTCATTAGGAAAATAGAACCTATCCTTTTAGGTCCTACAATCCAGAGAAGCATATCATGAATGGAGCCAATACATTGCCAAGGTTATATCAAAATCCACCATATCAAGTTTTATCAAATCCACCAATGTCTGTTTATGAAAGATGGATACCACACAACCCCTATAGATTCTTCTAGCAACAACAGAATCACTCACCAGAGTAGACATAGATAAGGGGTTGGAATTATTTTAGATAAGAGAAGAGCTGTAACATACTAATGACAATGTCCAGTGATGCTTCAGATTCCTGGAGAGTATCAAGTTCATAGAGATGATTCCAGTCAGTATCAGTATCTGAAGCGGTGCCCTTAGGTGCAAGAGCTAAAGAAATGGCAATCAAAACCACTTAGCTCTACTGGAAACTTTAGCAATTGGAATATTTTGCTGTAGATGGCTCGGTTAACCATAATTAAAATACAAGTTCCTCCCTTCCTTACAATAACCAAGGTGAAGCTGTCTATAAAATTAGCAAGAAGGATAAGGTGGGGCTAACTTATCTTCACTAATCTAAAATTGGGAACCCTGTTCCTTAGGACCACTACTATCCTTAAAACGAAGATCACCTAAAGGCTTAGGATAAGGTGAACTGGCTGTCGACTAAGAATTTCCCCAATTTTTTTCTTAGTACACTATCTACCATCCTTCTCACTATTTTGCTAACTTGCATATTGCTCTGAATACCTAAATTTCTTATTCTGCCGTTCTCCCATCTCTACTTAGTTCTTTTCTCATCCTTCACCTGTTGTTTATTAACCACTAGCCTGGATATATCCATATTATTATTCAACATAGTAGTCTTACATTCAAACACCAAATTGCGGGACAAACCAGAAAAAAACTTTCTTATTTTGGACCTCAAATTAGACACCATCTATGGAGCATAAGAGGACAACTATTGGAATTTTGGGGCATACTTCTTAAAACTCATCCTACCCTGCTTCAAGTTCACAAACTCTTCAGCCTTAGTTTTCCTCAACTCCTGAGAAAAGAAGTGATAAAATAAATTACCTAAAAAGTCATCCCACATTATCGGCTCAGCATTATCACCCCTTATATCTTCCTACTCCTTATACCACTGGTAAGATATATCCTTCAATTGATAAGCAACAAACTCCACACCTTCTAAATTAGTAACATGCATTACCCTTAAAATCTTCTCTATCTCATCAATAAAGCCCTGAGGACCCTCCTTAACCTTAAAACCTATAAAGGTTGGGGGATTAAACCTCATAAACTGGCCTGAGTAACCTCAGATAAAACTAATAACAAAACAAACATGATTAGACCGATGAGACTGTGATGCGACCTGTTGATCAAACATACAAATAGGCAGATGGAACTCTGCATTAGAGATATCTCCTTGAGGTGACTGAGTATGAGTGTCACCAACCCGTGAAACATGAGATAGACTGGTTGGGACTGATGGAACCCCACATAAAGTGGTACAATTAGGAGCAGGGATCCTACATCTGGTCTATATTCTATAAACTGGGCGAGTTCCCTCTACATTTTTCTTAGGCGGGATAGAGGTTCACACTAAATTTCTATGACCATTAGAGCTTCAGGGAGGCATGATCTAAAAGATGAGTAAACTAGGAGTTAGAGAAGTTTTATGATAATCTAGACTCTATAACCTAAAATAGAACACAAAAAAGGTAAACATTTCTAAATGCCTTGTAGGCCCTCTTATAAGTGTGGCGCCCAGAAAAGAGACTCTACTGGACATAGATTTGAAGACACACAATGACCCTGAACCATGCTTTGATACCAAACTTGTCATTGCTAAAACCCGAGCCTAGCCGTGAGGGGAAATCTTAAGCCCACCATAGGTTGGATACAACACTCTAAGCCTATCTCGAGATCACATCAATGTAAACAGCAGATGCTAATAATTTTATAAAATATAAATAAATCCAAAGAAAATTTAGAATCAAAACAAGACATCTATGTCATCCCAAAATATTTCACATAAGCCTTTAAAATAGAAGTACCAACTGATTTGGGACATGCCCCCAACTATGACAAAAAAGGGGTCCAAAAAAATACATAGCCAGTCATGAAACCAATGAAATAACCAAGCCATCTATAAATATGGAGGCTCACCACTTCACAGCAGATCAACAGACGTACCACACTACCTAACACTATAAATGAGTAATGAAAAAACCCTCATACCCTACATCATGAAGTGATCCATTATCTAAGATGGTTAGTAGGGCAAGCATTAGGATGTAACTCAGGAGAAGGGATAAAATAATGCCATTGCTAAAACCAGTCAAATACCATAAGTACAACATTTATATATATATATATTTATAATGCCGGGATAGGGACAAGGGTCATGGTCATAAGAGCTTAAACCATTAGCCTCAACTATATATCTCGCTCCATCCTAAAGACACCCATAAGCTTTATGGGTCCAGCTTCCTCTATTGGAAGGGGCCCAGTGCGTGTCCGTTGTGTGAACCCAGGAAAGGCTAAAGACACCAAGGTGATAATCGTAAAAGATATAACATGTTTCTAGAAATATGGTCATATAGACCCCCACGCTAAAAAAGATGGTTTCCAGTGGTTGACACCCCAGGACTACACCTTGATGGTGTGCTACACAATTTTCTTTAAGCCTAAATTAAAATAGTTTGCACATAAACTCAACCATTAACCAAGGAGTCTTTATTTAGGCAATTTCCAACATGGTATCATCATACCACTATGTTTGCAAGCTAATTGAATTATGCCAAGCCAGTTCATGTTACCATTAGACTTCCAAGTTCCATTTAAAATCCAAACCATGGCCACCAAAGGAATCCAAACCATTTTTATTATCCATTTATCCTTTAATACAATGCAATGTTCCAGAGGCAAGTTAAAGGATGTAGTTTGAATATTATAAACCAAATTTTTAAGAGTGGGTTGAGGTTAATTCCATAACCAAGTAAAAAATCTATCAATTTGTGGAAACCCAAGTCACCCATTCTAATAATTACCAAAAATGTACTATTTCAGTCCTAAAAACCATCAATTAACACATGAATTATGTCTTTAAAGCATGGGAAAAAATAGTTAAAGTAATAACAATCAAAACCCTCAACCTAATTTCAAATACATCAATTAAAACACATGACTATTGATTAAATAGATCCCACAATGTAAATTCAAGTTAAGAAATAAGAAACATGCCTGGAATATAGAAAAATAAAAAAGAAATCAAAGTTTTGAGCTTGAATGATGAATTCTCTATAAAATACATGAGATTTCTTGGGTTGGGAGTTAAAGAAGAAACGGTTGAAGTTTGATCTTTGAAAACTGAAGGAAAAGGGACAATTTGATCTTTATAAGTCATTTAAGGGGTAAAAGGACCAAAAGCCCCTACCCCAAGCCTCCATGCCATCCCTATATCACGGAGGTTAAGTGGCATGACACACTACTATCATGGAGGCATACTACCTCGAGGTCCCAAAATAACCTTGAATCCCTTCTAAAAATTATGAAACTTTTCCAAAACACTCTTTTAATATCCCTAACACTATTCAAGTAAAAAATTAATATTACACACGTGAGAAGGTAAAAAATAAATTTGTTGAAATTTTTTTGGGTCTTAAATTATCCCCCCATTTGGGTCATTAATTCTCAAATAACGAGTTAGGACTATAATAAATCGTGATATTCAAAGATCGATTCAATTCTTAGATGTATGCTTAAGGGGTCCAAGGCTTGAAAATTTCACTAAGTGTTGAGGACTTAGTTATTTTCAAGACCCCTAAACTTTACGGATTTTTATTTTGGTCTTCCCAACCCCATGATGGTTTTAAAGTAGGTTCAAGTTTAGGGAGGTTAAAGGTATGTCTCAGGAGAATTTTGGAACTTTCGAATGAGTTTTGGGACTTGTTTGGATGGCTGAAATAAAGAGTCAATGCGATAAAGATGTGACATATAGGTTTCTCCCATAATGAGGAGGTCTGTGGTGCATTACTTTCTCCCTTAAAGTAAGCGGAATGATGCAGTGCATTGATTTCTACCACAAAGAGAAAGGTGCAGCGCGTAGCTTTGTTCGACACAATTATACGATTTAGGTGCCCAAGGGGCTTTTGAATTATTTCTCTCAACCCAATTTGTCCTTAACATGATTTGGGACTTCCAAAAGGGCATTATTTGCCCCTTTCACTACAAATTGCTCTCAAGAAACCCTTCTTTTCTCCCAAGAACCAAAACCTAAGCTCTTTCTCAAGAAATCAAGAGTTTAAGATTTTAATTTCAATAAACCCTCAAGAAATCCTCAAGAAACTAGCTAATAAGGTATGTGGGGTGTTCATCCATGGTATCCATTCACCCATGGAGCCAAAAAACCTCTTTGTTGATTAAAATATGAGTTTTTCCTTTATGATGAAGTTGCTTATGTTCAAGATCAATTTAATTCATATTTTCCCTAGTACTTTGACTCAATTCATGTCCTAGTATGATTCCATGGAAAGTTAGGTTATCTCATGTTGCAAGTTTCAATTTCCTACATCGTATTCAATTGAATTTTCATGTCATAATATCAAATTATGAATTTAGCCATGAAGTAATGTTCTTTTCTTATGTTTTAAGACATTCCCATGTTCAAGTTCATGATTCTCTCATTTTTGATAAAATGCCTATGTTTTGGGTCTTTGAACCATGATCCCATACTATAGTTTTAAATCTTTGTTGTCATACTTTATGGTCATTCAGTGCTGGCGGTTTATGAACACCCGACACCTATGTATTTTACATAATTTTAGATCTTCTAAGAAATAATTTAGTTAAGCCATGAATCTTGTTATTTACTCAATTGTTGTGATCATGTTCAATAATATCAGTTGTTATGTTCAATCCAACTTCAGTCAGTACCATTGTTAGTTTAGTTGGGAGTTGGATTTAGCACCGAACGAACCTAGGGATGGGGGCTCACCTGCCAGTAAAAGGTGTGACCCTTTGTAGCAGTCCCTAAGTTCTAGAAATACATAGCCAACATAGGTTTGAGATGTCTTCCTATTAGTTAAGGGTTGACACATATCTCATGAGAGCACCTGACAGTAAAAGATAACTCCATAGTCCTTTGGGATACTATTTTAGTGGATCCTTATAGCTAGTGTTAGTACTCGTGACATGATACTAACACCCTTCCAACTAGGTTATAGGTTGGACCTCGATTATCTAAGATTGGGTATGTCGGTTACTTAATACCTCCCACAGTTTCAGTTAGTATGCCTTAGCTTAGGTTTGTTTGATTAAAGCATACAAATTTTTAGTTATTCAGTTACACAAAATTCAGTCTTTCAAATTACAGATTATCTCAGAAATATATTTATAATTGGTCTTGCATTATCAGTTATTATATGTTCATGTATTCATGCTAAGTTGTCTCACATATTTCAGGAAGTCCTCATCTCATATACTAGTACATTCAAAGTACTGCCCAGATATTTTTCTTTATGCTATGTTATCTTATAACATAGGTTCAAATGCTCAGTTTCCCAACTGTTCTTAGACAACTCTACATTACTCAACAATACTAGTAGTGAGTCCTCATCCAACGGGGACATGATATGTTTATCTCAGTTATTTTAGTGTTTCCTTATGTTCAGTCAGTCGGAGTTAGTTAGGGGATTTTTCCATCAACTTCTTATGATGTTTAAAGGATTTCAAACAATTAGTTAAATAGTTAGTCATTTCTTTCAGTATTATCAGTTGCTTTAGACAAACAATTTGGTTTTTCAGTATTTTATCAGATACTTCAGACATATTGTTGGCACGTATTTTAGTATTGAGATTTATAGTACCTTATTAATTTATCTTCTGCTCATGTGTTATATTACTATTTTACTTAGTGCTTGCAATAGGTACCGGCTTATGGGTTAGCTTATGGTCACTTGTGGTCGTAAGCACTATTGTTATGATTAGGGGTTAACCTCGGGTCATGAAAAAACTTAGTATCCAAGCCTAAGGTTTTAAAGTTGTCCTAGGGAGTCTGAAAGCCATGTTGCATAGAGTCTTTGCATTGGTGTGAAGTGTGCTACACTTATGGACACGAGGCTATGGAATATTCTTAGGAAAGTTTCCCGTCCTTTAGTATTGATGTCATACAAAAGAACATGAGCTCTATCTAATTCCTCTAACTCATCCTTTGTTTAATTTATAGATAATGCCTCCTAAAACAAATAATGAAAGAAGGAATGGGGATCAACCCGTGCCACCACCTATTCAAGAAGATCCCCTGAATGAGCATTTCTCTCATGATAAATTCAGGGTCACTTTCATGACCTTAGCCTATTCTGTAGCTGCTCAGAACAACTAGCAGGCAATTGCTCCAGCCAATCCAGTACAAATATAGCTGTAGTTAGGCTATGAGATTTCACTCAAATGAATCTTTCTCTATTTTTGGCATCTATGTATTAGGAGGATCCACCAAAATTTTTGGACATTGTGCAGAAAGTAAAAAATATCATGGGCATCACTTCAAGTTAAAGTGTAGATTTTGCTGTATATCAGCTATAGGATATAGTTCACACTTGGTTTAATTAGTGGAAGGGGGATCGAGGTGTTTATGTAGGGCCTATAAAGTGGGAGGAGTTTGCCATTAATTTTATAGATATGTTATTCCCCCTAGAGTTGAGGAAATCAAAGGTTCAGGAGTTCATCAACATAAAGAAGGGTAATATGAGTGTGAAGGAGTACTCAATTAATTTTACTTAATTGGCGAGGTATGCTCCTACTATGGTCGCGGATATGAGGTCTAGAATGAGTAAGTTTGTGTCTGGTATAGCTGATAGTATGGTTAAAAAGTGTAGGACCACTATGTTGATTTAGGAGATGGGCCTATCTAGAATTATAGTTCATGCTCTACAGATTGAGAAGTAGAAGCATAAGGAGAAGGAGAGAGAGAATAAGAAGGCCACAATAGGTAGTTTTAACTTTCTTAGCCAAGGTCAGAAGGCAGTAACCATTCTCTGTTTTGTCAAAATTTTTTAGCCCCATCTCCATCTTCAGCTAGTGTGCCAGTGCCTAAGTTTAGGAAAGTCAGTTGAGATAGAGCGCTAGACTCTAAGTCCTAGGGTAGTGTGAATAGTAGTTGCACTAATCTGGTTTACTGCAAATATGATAGAAATCATTAAGGTGAGTATAGGGCTGGTAGTGATGTATGTTTTGGATTTTGCAAGCCAGGCCACAGAGTTAGGGATTGCCCAAGGGCTGGTCAGCAAGGTCAGTCCAATCGACCTTTAGCTCCAGCCTGTCACCCGACCCAGTAGGGTGCCACTTACAATGCAACCAGTGGGCAATACCAGGATAGATTATATTTTTCTTAGACTCAGAATGATCAGGAAGTCTCTCCTCATGTGTTTACGGGTACGTTACAGGTTTTCCATCTTCATGTTTAAGTTTTATTAGACCCTAGAGATTCAGTTTCTTTTGTGACCCCATATATAGCCATCAGTTTTGGTGTTAGCCTCAAAATGTTAGCAGATTCTTTGTCAGTGTCTACCCCAGTGGGTCAATTTATTATAGCCAGATGAGTATATAAAAATTGCCTAGTCAAAGTATCTTAGAAAGTCACCTCAGTTGATCTGGTGGAGCTAGAGATTCACGAATTTGAGGTTATTCTTGGCATGGATTGGATCCACTTATGCTACACCTCAGTTAATAGTAGAAATAGAGTCGTTCAGTTTTAGTTTCACAATGAACCAGTCATTGAATGTAGGGGTAGTACTTCAGTACTTAGGGGTCAAATTGTTTCATATCTCAAAGCCAGAAAGATGATATCTAAGTCATACATTTACTATATTATCCAAGTCAAAGACTAAACTTCTAAGACTCTAAGTCTTGATTTAGTTTCAGTAGTAAGAGAACTTTTAGATGTGTTCCCTAAAGATCTTCTCAGAGTTCTTCTCGAGAGAGAAATAGACTTTGGAATAGATCTACTTCCAAATACCCAACCTGTCTCTATTCCACCCTATAGAATGGCTCTATTTGAGCTTAAAGAATTAAAGAAAAAGTTAAAATATGTCTTAGATAAGAGTTTCACCAGGTTTAGTATTTCTATATATGGTGCTCAGGTCCTGTTCGTGGTTAAGAAAGACTGTTCTATCAGGATGTGCCTCGATTACCATAAGTTAAATAAAGTTATAATCAAGAATAAGTATTCACTCCCCAGAATTAATGACTTATTCAACCAACTTTTGGGTGCCAGTTATTTCTCTAAGATAGACCTCAAATCCAGCTATTATCAGCTCTAAGTCAGATAATATGACATCCCAAATATAGCTTTCAGAACTTGGTATGGTCACTTAGAATTACTAGTTATGTCCTTTGCACTAATGAATGCCCCTGCAATTTTGATGGACTTTATGAATAGGGCGTTCAAGAAGTACATAAACATGTTTGTCATAATCTTTATTGATGATATCCTTGTCTATTCCCATAGTGAGGATGATCATGTAAACCATCTAAAAATTGTATTACAGGCCCTTAAAGCTCATCAATTTTTTCCCAAATTTAGTAAGTGTTATTTTGGCTAAGATCAGTAGCTTTTCTTGGATATAATTTTTTTGGTGATAGTATCCGAGTTGACCTTTAAAATATTGAAGTAGTAAGAAAATGGACTAGACCTATCTCTCCACCATATATCAGGAGTTTCTTAGTTTTTCCTTGCTATTATAGATAGTTTATTGAAGGTTTTTCTTCTATTGTATCCCCCATGTCTTGATTGACTTAGAAGAAGGTCAAATTTTAGTGGTTAGATTCCTATGAGAAGAGTTTTCAGGATTTGAAGACTCGACTAAATTTTGCCCCAGTCTCGACTTTTCCAGATGGTTCAGATAGATTTGTAGTTTACTGTGATGCTTCCAGAGTTGGTCTTAGTTGTATTTTGATGCAAAGAGGCCAGGTCATAGCCTACGCCTTTAGACAACTTAATGAAAAGAATTATCCTACCCATGATCTTGAGTTTGCAGCTATTGTTTCTTCCTTGAAAATTTTGAGGCATTATCTTTATGGGATTTATCTTGATGTGTTCATAGATCATAAGAGCTTATAGTATGTGTTCACAGAGAAAGATCTAAATTTTCATCAGAGAAGGTGGCTTGATTTGTTAAAAAATTATGATATGAGCATGTTGTATCATCCGAGAAAGGCCAATATAGTGGCAGATACCCTTAGTAGGTTGTCTATGGGTAGTGTTGCTCATGTTGAGGAAGATAAGAAGAAGATAGTTAGTGAGGTTCATCTTCTTGCTAGATTAGGTATTCGGTTAGTTGATTCAGCTGAAGGTAGTACATGGGTTCAGAATGGTTCAAAATCCTCATTAGTTACCAAAGTAAAAGGTAAACAAGATAGGGATCTTATTTTAGTTAAGTTGAAGAAGACAGTTAGAGACCAAAAAGTTGAGGTTTTCTCCCAAGGGGGAGATGGTGTGATTCATTGTCAGGGCAGGTTATGTGTTTTGTGTGTTGATGGTTTGAGACAGCGAGTACTTGTAGAAGCACATGGTGTACCATACTCTATACACCTAAGAGCCACTAATGATTTGAGAGAAATATATTGGTGGAATGGTATGAAGAAGGATATTGCAGAGTTTGTGGCTAAGTGTTCAAATTGCCAGTAGGTTAAAGTTGAGAACCAAAGGCCTAGTGGTAAATTATAGGAGTTCAGCATCCCCTCTTAGAAGTGGGAAGTGGTGAACATGGATTTTGTGATAGGGTTTCCTTATATGCATCGTTCGTGTGATTTGATATGGGTCATTGTGGATAGAATGACCAAATCAGCTCATTTCATGCCAGTTCATACTTCGTACTCAACTGAGGATTATGCCATGCTCTATCTTAGGAAGTTAGTGAAGTTTCATAGGATTTCATTACCTATTAATTAAACAGACGTACTCAATTTATTTTAGAAGGGTCTTCGTACCCAAGTTCGTCTCAGTACAAATTTTCATCATTAGATAGATAGTCAGGCAAATTAGACCATTCAAACTTTAGAGGACATGTTGAGAGCCTATGTTTCTGACTTTAAAGGCAGTTGGGATGACCACTTATGTTTGATTGAGTTTGCTTATAACAATAGTTACCAATCCAGTATCCAGATGGCTCCATTTGAGGCTCTTTATGGAAGGAGATATAGATCTTCTATTAGTTGGTTTGAAGTAGGTGAGGCTACTTTGATTGGGTGATAGTCAGTGTTTGAGATGATGGAAGAGGTTCAGTTGATTTGGGAAAGGTTTAAGACATCCCAAAGCTGTTAGAAATCCTATGCAGATGTAAGAAGAAGGGATATTGAGTTTGAGGTGTGAGACATGGTCTATTTGAAGATTTTGTCTATAAAGAGAGTGAAGAGGTTTGGCAAAAAGGGTAAACTCAATTCTGTTATGTTGGCCCTTATAGAATCTTGCACTATTTTGGGTAGGTAGCTTATGAGCTCGAATTTCCTACAGACTTGGCATCAATAAATCCGATATTCCATGTTTCCTTGTTAAAGAAATGCATTAGGGATTTAGCTATTGTTTATTCCTTTAGAAAGTATGGATGCTCAGGATAGCCTTGCTTACTAAGTCCCAGTTGAGATCCTTGATCATCAGATTCATAGGCTAAGGAATAAAGAGGTACCCTTGGTTATAGTTCTTTGGAGGAATCAGTCCTTTGAGGGAGCTACTTTGGAAGTAGAAACAGATATGCAAACCAAGTACCTCAGATTCAGCTTGAGGTAATGATTTTTCTTAGATTGACTTTTTTCCATTCTTAGTTTCAGCTATGTAACCATTCTCATATCATTGGATGAATTCATGAAATTAGTTTCATTCATGTATCATGCATTAGACTTAATTATGTAATCTTGTTCCAAGTCATTGATGTTCAGTATATGACCTTAGTTTCCTTGGTATTCTTAGTCTAGCCAGTCTCATTCGAAGATGTATGTTTCCAAAGGAAAGATATTGTAATACCCCATAATATTCTAAGCTCGATTCAAATTTTTGTTGCATTCTTAAGGGGTCCAAGGCTTGAAAATTTCACTAAGTGTTGGGGACTTAGTCATTTTAAAGACCCCTAAACTTTACGAATTTTTATTTTGGTCTTCCCAACCTCAAAATTCTAGTTTTCGAGTTAGTTCATGTTTAGGGAGGTTAAAGGTATGTCTTAAGAAAATTTTGGGACTTTTGGATAAGGTTTGGGACTTGTTTGGATGGCTTAAATAGGGAGCCAATGCAATAAGGCCGTGACGCGTTAGTTTCTCTCCCAGAGTAAGCAGCGTGGCGTATTGCTTTCTCTTTTGGAGTAAGTGGTGAGGCACGTTGCTTTCTTTTGTGGATAGAAAGGCATGGCATGGAACTTGGATCTGTCTCGCACAATTATGATTTTGTGCCCAAGGGTTATTTGAGTCATTTCCATCAACCCAAGTTGTCCTTAACACAATTCGGGACTTCCAAAAGGGAATTATTTTCCCTTTCACTCCAAATTGCTCTCAAGATGCCCTCCTATTCTCCCAAGAACAAACCCCAATATCTTTCTCAAGAAATCAAGAGTTAAAGCTTTTAAGTTCAAGAAACCCTCAAGAAATCCTCAAGAAACTAGCTATTAAGGTATATGGGGTGTTTATCCATGGGTGTCCCTTTCACGCATGGAGCCCAAAAACCTCTTCTTTGATTAAAATATGAGTTTTTACTTCTTTAAGAACTAGATAGCCAGCATAGGTTTAAGATGTCTTCTTGCTAGTTGAGAGTTGACACATATCTCATCAAAGCACCTGTGAGTAGAGGGTGACTTATTAGTCCTTTAGGACTCTATTTTAGCGGATCCACACGACCAGTGTTAGTACCCGTGGCACGATACTGACACCCTTCCAACTGAGGTTATAGGTTGGACCTTTATTAGCTCAGATTGGTGCATATCGATTACATGATACCTCTCACAGTGTCAGTCAGTATATTGTAAGACTTAGCTCAGGTTTGTTTGACCAAAGCATACAGATTTTTAGTTATTCAATTACACAAAATTTAGTTTTTCAGAGTACAGATTATCTCAGAGACATTTTTATCCTTGGGTCTTGCATTCTTAGATATTATCTCACGCATTTCAGCCAGTCCTCATCTCATATACTAGTACATTCAAAGTACTGACCGCATACTTTTCTTTGCACTATGTTGTCTTATAACATAGGTTAGTACACATAATTCCTGATTGTTCTTTATTAGCTCAGCATTACTCAGCAGTAGTAGTGGTGAATCCTCATCCAACAAGGACATGATATATTTATCTCTGTTATTTTAGTATTTTCTTATGTTCAGTCAGTCATAGTTATTTGGGGGATTGTCCCATCAACTTCTCATGATGTTTAGAGGCTTTCGAACAATCAGTTAAACAGTTAGTCATTTATTTCAGTATTATCAGTTGCTTCAGACAGACAATTTGGTTTTCAGTATTTTATCAGATATTTTAGACATATTATTCGTATGTATTTCTGTATAGAGATGGTTTGAATGATATATTTTATAATTCGCTTTCTGTGGATGAATATGACATGCTTATACACAGTCAACATGCTAGATTCAATGTGCTAGAGTTCAAC
Source organism: Capsicum annuum (assembly GCF_002878395.1). Lineage (NCBI taxonomy): Eukaryota > Viridiplantae > Streptophyta > Magnoliopsida > Solanales > Solanaceae > Capsicum > Capsicum annuum. The sequence goes on from NC_061113.1 coordinate 195,332,190, forward strand.
AGAGGGTTCAACACAATAGGGTACATGATGATGATAGGGTTCATAAAATGGTCAATGAATCTTTTGGAATTGAGGATAGGATGGAACTTGGATAGAATTTAGAAGAAGCTATTAATGAAGAAGCAAGATGTTTCTTTCAACAATTAGAAGAGGCTAGTCATCCACTGTGTGATGGAAGTTTGTATTCTGATTTATTTGTTGCAGTTAGATTAATGAGTATCAAATCTGATTTGAATATTGATCAAGCTACTACAAACTCTATGGTTGGTCTTTTGGGTGAACTAGTAAGTCTGGAGTTGAACTTACCTTAGAATTATTATCAAGAAAAGAAAATGGTTTCCAAGTTAGGATTGTATATAATAGAATCCATTGTTGTATAAATGGTTGTATTTTCTCTATAGGAATGATGCTGAATTAGAAAATTGTGAGTTTTACAGACATGCTCAGTATAAGCAGACTCCGGATGGAAAGATGGTTTTGATTAAGGTGATGGACTATTTACCTTTTTACCTAGGCTAAATAGGTTGTATGCTTCGATGAGTTCTACCTCCACATGAAATGGAACCATTAAAATAGAAGGACACTAGGTGTCTTGTCTCATCCATTATAAAGAGAAGATTGGAAGCATTTCGATAGAACTTATCTCAATTTTGCTAGTGAACCAAGAAATATTAGATTGGGGTTGTGTGCATGGTTTCACACCATTCTCTCATTATGGCACACCTTTATTCTTGTTGTCTTGTATTTATTACTCTATATAATCTCTTAGCTGGAATATGCATAACAAATCCCTACATATTTCTAAGTTGTATTATTTCAGGTCCCCACAAACCAAAAAGTTTGATCAATTTATATCACCAACTATTGATAGACGAGTTACTACAATTATGGCATGAAGGTGTAGTGACATATGCTATATCAGCTACGCATAATTTTGTTATGAGTTTGAATTTAATGTGGACTATTAATGATTTTTTGGTATATGGGATGTTCTTTTGTTTGATGACTGCTTGAAATTTATCTTGCCCATATTTCATGGAAAATAGTTTAACATTTACTTTAAAGTATGGCCAAAAAAATTGTTGGTTCGATTGTCACCATCGGTTTTTACCAATGGACCACAAGTTTAGAAGGATTAAAAATGCATTCAGAAAGAATAAGATTGAGAATGATCCACCACCTCCATTACTGTCAGGACTTCAGATTTGGGAGGGAGTTGTAATTTTCCTCAAGTTACATATTGTCCATCTTTTAGGATTTTGGGATATGGTGTTGAACATAATTGGACAAAACAAAGCATATTTTGGTAGTTGCCGTATTGGGAGGACAATAAACTAAGACATAATCTTGATTTGATGCACAAAGAAAAAATTATTTTGATGTTTTGTTCAACACAGTCATGCATGTTAACAGAAAGACAAAAGACAATTCTAAAGCTAGAATGGACATAAAAGAGTATTGTAAGAGAAAGAAAGTAAGTTTGAAGTAAAAAGAAAATGGTAAATTATTTAAGCCCAAGGCCAATTTTTCATTCACATTAGATGAGAAAAGGAAAATATGTGAGTGGGTTAAGAATTTGAGGATGCCCAAGGACTATGCTTCAAATTTAGGAAAAAGAGAAAATATGGAAGAAGGGAAGTTGATTGGTATAAAAAACCATGATTATCACATTTTCATGGAAACCTTGATTCCTATTGCATTTAGCTACCTTCCTAAAAAGATTTGAAAACCAATCACAGAGATAAGTTTGTTCTTCAAAGATTTATGTTTGAAAAAGTTGTTGAAGAGTAGCTTGGGCAAAAGGGAGCAGAATATTCCTACCATCACTACTAAGTTGGGGAAGATCTTTCCATGTGACTTTTTTGATATGATGGAGCATCTTCCAATCAACTTTGTAGAAGTGGCACGTCTTGGAGGCCCACTTCAAATAAGGTGGATGTATCTAAGAGAGAGGTAATTTTTTTAATTAATGTAGAAAAATACCTAAGATACTTTTATCTACCTAAGATAAAATTATGTAGGAAAACTGGTAAGTTCAAACAAACTATTAAGCAAAGGGGTAAGACTGAAGGTTCGATTTGTGAAACTAATCTTACAAAAGAAACAACTTATTTTTGTTCTTAATACTTTGGTGATGAAGTTCCGTGTAAGATAAATAGGTCCAATCACAATGATCAAGGTGATGGTGATCCTATGTTTCCACCTATATCATTTTTAACAATTCGGGTGAAGAATCTAAAAACCATGATATGTACCTCACTGGTATGGAAAGAAAATCTTTCATGAAGCATGTTCTTCTCAATTGTCCTGATATTCAATCATATATTGAGTAACTGTTAATGATGTTATCGAATTACATTAATTTGTTAAGGCTACTTCACTAACGCAAAATCTCTATGATGTACACTTGACTGTTTATTCATAAGGAAATGGGGTAATAATGCCAATATACAAGGTTTTCCTATTGGATGAAATAATATGTAAGTATGAAAGTTCATATGTGCATTTATAAAGTTATAAAAAGGTCATTTCATAAAATTTTATATTTTGGATTAACGATATGTAGGTTTTGGATGAACATAGAACCGTCGAATATTTGCCCTTGATGAGAGATATTATATTTGGTAATATAACTCAAATTCAAACAATGAATAAATATTATGTTAATAGTTTACAGTTTCAAACTAAAAAAGTTTCTAAGTATAAGAAAACTAATAACAGTGGTGTGTGTGGTTAAGGTGATGTTGATAGTAATGGACAAATCATTGAGTATTTTGGTGTCATACAAGAGATATTAGAAGTAAGGTACCCTAGTTGGCCAAAAAATTAATTCTATTTCGGTGCAAGTGGTTTGATCCATGACATAAAGGTACTAAGATAAATCACCAACATATTATAATTGAAGTTAAGCACACGAGGCAATATGATCACTAGATCCCTTTGTCATTGCAAAGAATGTTAGGCAGATATATTATGCTACATATCCATTACGAAGATATAAAGCCAATTGGTAGGTGATTATAAAAACTAAGATTATGGGGAGAATCAAGATTGAGAATGTGTTAGATGAGGCATACCAGAATAAAGTCACAGTTTTTGATCAAACAGTGGATGATGAGTTGGAAAACAATCTACAACATCTTAAACATATATTAGAAGAAGTTTTTGATAATGATATTATTGACATCACAAATATTGAGAAAGAAATAGATGAGGAAAATAAATCATTATGGGAGGAGGAATGTGAAGATGAAAATAAAACAACTGAAGAGGAAGAATGAGAGAATGATGGAAATAAAACAAGAGATGAGGAAGATTGAGAGCAAATAAATTAGCTTGTTAGATTTTTTGTAAAATTCTACACTGCTATGCCTGAACTTTTACTTTTATTTGTTAAATACTATTTGTGGTTCCTACTATTTTTTCAATGAACAACATGTCACGCTTTATATAGTGATGAATCAAATGCCCTCTCAATTTTAGTTAAGATTGAGCTTAACTTGAGATTTTTATTATGCTTAGAGTCAGCCATTCACAATATACTTATAAATTATTTACTGGACTAGGAAATTGGGAAATGGATATGGTGGGAATTCGTCATACTTTTCTCGAAATTCATTTGTGTGGTAGTAGATGGGTCAATGGTTAGATTTCATGTTTAAGTTATCTGTACATCCCTTTTTAGGAAATTTGATGCATTTTTCAATGAAAAAGAAAGGATAAGTAGAATAGTTAATTTGGGATAGAGGGGAGTACTTTGGTTTAATTTTTTGATATAACTGACCTTGATTGCTTGTGTGTATAAATTATGAGTAAGCTCCTTCTTTGTGGTTAAAAATTACTGTGAGCATGAAATGATTTTTGCTTATTACCATTTTCTATTCTATTTCTTCTACTTGGTAAGAAGGCTATAACTAATATTTAGAGTGAGACGTAGTTCTGTTTCGTGCTTTTTGGAATCTGTAAAGGTAATATTGTTAATCTATCCAACAATAAATTTCCTATATACACACAAATTAACTGACATAGGGTTAATGACTTCCACTGGGATGCTTTGAGCTTGTTATGATAGAGAAAATCGTAGCAAGAAAAATCAAGAGAAACTAGGGGAAAGTCAGGTCTAAGTAGTCATCTCCCATCCCCCTTTTCTCAAAAGTTGATTTTGATATTGTTAGTTAGTTGGCCCAGGTAAATAGTAGCTTTTAACTGTAAAGTTTTCTCTTATCAAAAGGTGAACTCTTTTGTGTTCCTATTGAGCAGTAATGATATAAAACAGTTCAATCATGCTGGAAAATTAAAACTAAAATTTCTGGATATTTTTTAGCTATGAGTAAACAAACTTCACATGAAGTATCTTGATTTTGCCGATTCTAAAAGTCATTTAGGTGTAGCAACTTGAAATTATGAACTTGTGACTAGAAAATGATTAAGTGTAGTCACTTGAAATGTGAAGTTTTGACTTAAAAATGATTAAGTGTAGTTACTTGAAATTTTGAACTTGTGACTTGAAATTATTGCAATATCTTTGCACTTTTTATCAAGGGTTGCTTCTCTGCTTTATTGCATATGCATGAGATTTTCCTTAGAGTTAGGTTATTTTCAGTTCCTTTGCAAACTAACAGTTCTAAAATCATACTCGTAGAACATCAAAATGAAATATATATTTTCTTCATCCTCTTCTCTTTTTATTTTATTGTAAATAAATACAATAAAGCAGTGATGTTGTCTGTATATAGGTTACAGGTGATATTTCATAAAGACTTTTGTTGAAGTCAGAAGGATCTGTCACATATAGGTGATGCTAACACATGTGAGGTTTTTAACTAAGAATAATTGTGAAGTCTTAAGCAACTTTTGTCGTTTTTGATTGGTTTATGTTTGATTTTGTAGTTTAAGTTGATATGATAGAGAACCAACAAGAATGGAAGCAAAAAAGTTGAAATAAGAAGAAATCTAAAGACAAGTATGGATGACGACATTTGTGATAAGTTGTTAGCCCTATGATAAGTTATCAAAGTCGTCATCAATAGTAAACAGAGAATTGGCCTAAGTTGAAAGATGCGATGACATTTTATGATAAGTCGTCAAGGGTCTGATAAGCTGTCAAGAATGTCGTCATCCTGAGGCAACACAGGGGAACTGAAGCAGATATTTGACGATATTTTGTGATAGGCCATCATGAAACTGATAAGTTGTCAAGTTTGCCGTCAGCCTTAAACAGGAAGAGCCAAAACTGAAGAAGGAGATGGCACTATTTGTGATAAGTCGTCAGCCTCCTGATAGGCTATCACAAATGTCGTCACCTAATCTGAGGGATTTTTGAATTCTATTATTTTGTTTCCATAATTAGGGTGAACTATTTAAAGCTTTGTTTTAGGGTTTTTGAGGAGATCCACACATTGAGTTTTGACAATACTTTTCGATATTTTTCTCTCTGTAATTTCTTGGCTTGAAAAAGAAAATACTTTGAAAAGATTATTATCATTATTCTGGGATTTTCCTTTGTGATCTAATCTGCGATTCACTAGTTATTATTCTTCTTGTGGTAAGTTTAAACTTCTAAGCATGAATACAACTTGTTGTTTTACTTTTTGCATTATAAGTGGCAAAATTACTTTAACCTGAATTATGGGATCTAGGGTTAGGTTTTGATAAGGTGCTAAGTGTTCAAGATTCAAAAGGTGTTGGGATTTCTTGATAATTCTGAGTTTTTAATTAACGTGTGTTGGTTGCAAACAATGGATAACATTTTCTTTGGTTTTCTTGAGAAACAAATCAAATATAGTGGGAAGTGAGTTATCGACAGGGACTTGGAAATACTTTGTTTAATAATCAACGTTGTAACAAGGTTGGTTAACCTGATGTAAAATCTGGGCAGTGAATATAAATTCCCTTAAGTCCAAGAGGAGTAGGTAATTAAATACTTAAGTAGGCCAAGAGATATTTAAGCATAACGTCGATAAAGATAACTTGTTGTCCTACCTACCGTGATAATCTTGAACCATCGTTAGCATCTGTCAAGTACCGGAAGCCCTAGTGAACATAATTCTGGTTTTTCAGAAACTCTTGATTACGAACACTGATTAAAGTAATCGACAATTACTTATTAAACTAAAAACCCCCTATTTCTGGGAACATCTAACTATCAGTTAATTGATTTGCAAATGACTTATGTTCACACCATATTCCTTGTGTGATTCGACCCCAACCTAGTTAGGTTTTATATTGACAATGATCACTTACCTTCTTTTTGAGAGGTGTAGTTTGAGCATTATCAAAAATGGTACCATTACCGGGGAATACGGTTGAAAACTAAAGTTTGTGTGTGCAAATTTACTGTTAGTTAAGTTTCCTACTTTTATGTTTATTTGTTGTTTTTGTTTATTTGCAGAATCTTTATAGTGTATGCAAAGAACCAGAAGTTCTGGTGAACTATTATTACTACCTAATTTGGAACCACAACAAATTGGAAGAATGATAGAACTGCAAGAGGCTGAAGACTGGCAGCCTTAGCTCAAGCTCAGGTGATATGCAGAATGTCAAGAAACAAGAACGAGATCTAAATCCTGAGGACGAAGACTTAGGAGATGAGGAGTTGCTGAATCCTAGTAACCCAAGGCGTGTAGAACAGATAGCTGCACCAGTACGGTGTAATGTTAATCGGAACCGTCTGTTTTGAGAAAGACAAGTGTACCAGCTGGTCCAGTATGATCCCAATGATGATGATGATGGCATGGATGGGGCAGGTGCAATGGGTGAAATCATTTCTCCACCATTAGCACCTGGGGCGAAGTTCAACATTATGCGTACTATGATCCAACTCCTCAATCTGAAGGAGTTGTTTGGTGGCCTTCTTGGGGATGATTCAAACCTGCATCTGGTGAATTTTATCACCATTTGCAAATCTTTTGATAACTTAAGAGTAGGCCAGAATGCTATCCGGTTGAGACTATTTCCATTGTCTCTTTCTGGGGAGGTAACATTGTGGTTAAATGAGCTGACACCCAATTCTATAATCATCTGGAGGTAGTTGAAAGGAGCTTTCCTAGAAAGGTTCTTTCCACCTTCCATAAGGGTACAGTTGAGGGACAAGATCAGCAACTTTTGGTAGCTCCTGATTGAAGCCTTGCATGAAGTATGGGAAAGATTTAAGAAGAAGCTGAAACAGTGTCCGAACCATAACATGATAGACATACACTTGATGGAGACTTTGTATAGGGCTCTTAACTTTGTTACAAAGCCAATTGTAGATAATGCTGCTGGTGGTTCATTTATTGATCTTACATTCTGAAAGGCTTTAGAGATACTGGACAGAATGACCAAACAGAGTCGAGTATGGTATACTAGAGACTCTGTGGTATCTAGCCCCACTGCTTCTGTGGGTATTTATATGGAACAACGCAAAAGAGAAGAGGAGCGTGACCAAGACATGGCTCACCTTAAAATGCAGATGGACTTGTTGACCAAGCACTTGATATAGGGCAAGGTTGAAAAGGTAAAAGCTGTGGGATCTCAGGATAGAAGTGATGCTGATGCAGATGAAGAGTTGAACTATGTTAATAATCAGGGGGTTTCCAAGGCAATAGCTAAGGGAATCAAGGTCAGAACTTTTATGATAAGCTTGGTTATAAAGATAGGGAGCAAGGAAATTGGAGGAATAACAATGACAGGAATGGGCTATATGTTCCTCATAGAATTCGTGAGGTTGCTTTAACAAGTTCTGAAAAGATATCCATGGAGGACATGATGGCAAAGTTGTTGAAGGGAGTGGAGGCAACCAACTCTGATGTGACCACCATGAATACCGATCTGACATCCATCAGTCAGTTGGTGGACTCACTCTCCATCATAATCAAATAGTTGGAGCAGCTGATGAGCCAACTTTCAGCAAAATTCAACCAGAGAAAGAGCGGAATATTAGCGAGTAATACGATCTAGAATCCATAAAATGATAGCTCATGCATGGATATTACCACTAGGAGTGGTAAGATGTTACCTGACCATTCTGTGTCAAATCTGTAGCTGATGAGGTGGTTGTTGATGAACCAAAAGAAGGTGATCCAGTGGAGTCTGAAAAGCTAGATAATTCTGATAATGCTATGGAGAAAGATAAAGAGAAGGATAAGGAGGCAGTGGTGAAAACTATCCCAAGACCACCACCTCCCTTTCATCAATGATTGAAAAAGAAAATGGACGAGGAAAAATTTAGCAAATTCATGGCAATGCTCAAGCAATTGACGATAAATGTGCTTTTGGTTGAGGCACTTGAGCAAATACCAGGATATACGAAGTTCATGAAAGACCTTGTAACTAAGAAATGGAAGGTTAGCCATGAACCGAAGGACAATCTCCTTCATTGTGGCGCTTTCTCTACAAGGTCTCTAGTGCAAAAAAAGGCATATTCAAGAGCGTTTACCATCCCGTGCACTATTAGTTCCCTAAATTTCACAAAAGCACTATGCGATTTGGGAGCCAGTATAAACCTAATGCCACTTGACGTGTACAAGAAATTGGGTTTGGGGGATTGTACTCGGACAAACATGCGGTTATTGATGGCAGTTAGGTCTGTAAAGTGGCTCGTGGGCATATTACATGATGTCTTGGTTAAGGTGTCCGATTTTATTCTTCCTGCTGATTTTCTAGTCCTGGATTGTGAAGTGGACTTTGAAGTGCCCATCATCTTAGGTAGACCATTCCTTGGAACTAGGCGAGTAATAGTAGACATAGAGCTGAATGAGATGAAGTTCAGGCTCAATGACAAAGAAGCACGCTTTGAAATACACTCATCCATGACTCAGCAAAATGAGATGAGTGTTTTCTCAATCGTTGATGTATTCTATGAAGATGGTAAAGGGGTATCAACAGGTTGTCTTGACGAAGTTTGAGTAGTCAAGATAACCAAGTCGTGTCGCGAAATTAAATTAGGCACTATTGGAAGGCAACCCAAAATTTTTATACTCCACTAAATTATTTATTTTTGTAGTAGGTTATAGCTCAAAGAAAGTGGAATCAATGTATTCAGCCAAGTGCCCCTGACGACCTTTTTCATGGGCTATCTCGATTGTGATTAGGTGTCAGATTTGTCGTCAGAGACCTCAACTCTGAAGAAGGGTCTTTCAAGGATGATGACATTTGTGATAAGCTATTACAATTATGACGGCTTATCAGAAATGTCATCATAAAAAAGCCCAACATTAGCTGAAACTGTGGGCCAAATTAAAAAAACCCGACCTGGCCCACAACTTGGCCTTTCCACCTTCCTGCTTAGTTTTTAATTCCTTTAAGTTATTTTCCTTCCATACTTAGAATATTTTCTTCCCTTCTTTTAACTCCTTCCAAGTAAAACGAGAAGCAAGTTCCTTATCTGTGTGGGTTTGCAATTAAAATCAAGAACTTCTTCTTACATGCTCAAAATTAAACTTTTCTTTTCTAATGGTAAGTGATAGATTGATGACAACCCAAGTTCCAGAGATGCTTGAACCAAGTTCAACTTGCAAAAAGGGCTAAAAATTAGAACTAGGGTTTGCCGTGCAAGCCTAAGGCTTATAAACTCAGCTAAAAAATGAAACTCGAGTGGATTTTAAGAAAAAATAGGACCAAAAATTGAGTTAAAGTCAAAGTAAAGTAATGATAAGAGATGACGACTTTCATGGTGAGCTATCACAACTGTGACGGCTTATTAGAAATGTTGTCAAAGAATGAAGTAGGTTCTATTTAGATTTGATGACATTTGTGATAGGCTATCACGTGTATGATGACTTATCAGAAATGTCATCAAAAGTTGATAAAATCTTATGAGTTCTGTTTAGAGCTGATGACATTTATGATAGGCTATCACGTTTGTGACAGTTTATCAAGAAATGTCATCACACCTGGGACTTAAAGCATTACTAAACCATTTCAAGGGTTGTGGAATTTCAATGATCGATGTGTTTGTGTTTGTACTCTTGAGGGTCAACTAATGGTTTTTGTCTTGCTACAGGTCTTGAAATGGAACCCAAAGAAAAGAACTCAAAATCTGCAAAAAAGTGACCAAGGGAAGTGAATCTTGTAGACTCTTCAATGAAGAGTTTGATTATGAAGAGGAAGAGCCTCTGCTCAAGAAGCAAAAGAAGAAGCAAAGCTCTAAAGAGACTCCACCAACCACACCAGTTGAGGTGGAGGAGAGTGAAGAAAGTGACACTGAGCCAACAATATCTGAGCATACAGCTTCTGAACAGTTGACCTCTGAGCAACAAGAGTTTGAACATACTGCATTTGAAGAGCATGATTCAGATCATCCTGAGTCTGAGGAACATGAGTCTGGGCAACCTGAATCTGAGGGACCATCAACTCAGTCCCCTTTTGCTGAGCCAGAAGATGACGAAGACTCTCCGATTTGGGGAACTATGGTCAAATGCAAGAATCCTGAAGTCCGAGATAGTACTAGATGGCAGATTCCTAAAGCTAAAAAAAATCTTCTTTATGGGATTTACAGAACCAATAGGAGAGCTGTCAAGAGTCCAATCTTTGAGGAGAAGAGAATTATTACTATAGGGTTGAGCAGGTACCCGGAAGTGGAGCAAAAATTTCATGGCTATGATTTGGGATGGACTACACGAGGAGGAAATTCATTTTTCCCTACACTAGTTAGGGAGTTCTATACAAACTACCAAGCTCGCTTGGAAAATGTATGTAGAGAAGGAGATAAAGAAGCTGACCAACCTTTGTTGGACAAAGTTCTGGTACGGGGTGTAATAGTGGATATTTTTGAAGTAACAATCAACAGGTTCCTTCATGGCCTGAACTTTACTCCTCAAGCCACTTCACCTACATTCTATGTCTGGTTGAAGCATCAGGAAAATAAATGGAATTGGTTTGCCACACTCATAGCCGATGGAGAATCGGAATGGCTAAAAAATCCAGGTGAAAGGATCTTCAAGGTCTCCCTGAATTTCAAGGTAAGATTTTGGTGGGGTATTGTTCATACTTGGTTGATGCCCACAGATGGTGATAAGATTTTTAGGGATGATAGAGCAATATTAGTCGTAAGTTTTATAGCTAACCTTAAATTGAATTTTGGAGAGATTATTGTCGAAGAGATAAAAATTCATGTCTAGAGGTCTGATATAGCATATCCCATCCCTTGTTTAATTATAATGTTGTGTAGGGCAGCAAACGTGCCGAAGACTGTAGGGTTAGAAGAAGAACTCCTTGCCAAGAAGACCCATAATCCTATCAGAAATGAGAAAAATCAGCCGAGGCTAATGTTTGACAGGGGCACAAATATTCCCACTGATTCAATGGTTACAAGTACTAATTCAGTGCCTAATGTAGAGATGCCAGATTCTGAAGCTGCACCTCCAATATCTACGACAATGGAAAAATTATTAGTGCCCAGAACTGAGACAAATCCGCCAGCTTCTATGGCTACAATAGAATTTTCTTTCACTCCGATGAATTTTAAGAGAGTAGCAAAGCAGTCCAAGTGGTGCGAGGCTTAACTGAAACTCTTTGCCAAGAAATTCACAGTTGCAGTTGATAAAACAATTAAGGCTATACTTGAGCCTTACAAGGCCTTGTCGGGCAGGATTGATAAATTAGAGAACTGCTTCAATGCGCAGTCGAAGAAGAGGTCAGACCTAGAGATGGCACTGCTTAGGTCAGAACTGGCTAAGGTGAAGGAAGAGGTTGGAAAGTTATAGAAAAACCATTTTATGGTGTCATCAGAGGTGGCAGTAGAGGAGTCTGAGGGAGAAATCCCATTGTTTGATCTCACAGAGGAGCCAGTGAAGAAAAAGAAAAAAAAGGTGAGAAGAAAGGTAAAGGAAAGGGAGAGAGGCCCGGCAGTGATAAGGAAAGAAAAGCAAAGAAGAGGGAAAGAAACAAGTATGAAAAAGAGGAGATGAAGAAGGTAAGGATTGAGTCCTTAGCGGACACTGAGAAATGGGAGGCAACCATCTGAGTAAGAGCAGTAGGTACCTTCACCAGTAGGACTTTAGAGACTGATAGACTAGTTGCACCAGAATAGTTCGAGGCTTCTGATAGAGATGCAGTTGCCGGGTCAGGAACCCATGACCGCTGGGATTGATCCATTCCAGGTATACTCTAACCCTTAGTTTAAATTTTCTTTGATTTTAAGTTGAGGGTGTAGAGTAAATTGTTGTTGTAAAATTTTGTAGCCGATTATGAGAAATACTAGTACTTGAGGTAGTTGATTTGTTTTGTCATTTTTGTACACCTCTTCAAGTGGTCTACTTCTTTAACTGTGTGATTTGCATTCAAGTGTGACCACTGTGTATCTTTGTATGGCATTAGTTCTAGTAAGATAATAATCAATGCTAAACAGTTGTATGAACTGAATAAGTCATAGCTTGTGATATACATGTGTGACATGTGCGTGTGAGCAACTACTTAGTTTTCTTTGTATGCTGAAGCCAGAACTTGCCCGGTTAGTCTTACCTAGGTTAAAGGATAGGGGTTAGGAAAGGATCATAGGCCATTTTGATTTTAGCTCACTTTAAGCCTAAATGACCTTCCCTATGTGTATAATATCCCTTGATCCCTGTTTTAAGCCTAATTGGCCTATTTCTTTGTATGACACCTGTCACCTTCCTATTTAAATCACAATGAACCTATTTTGGCCCTGGTCCTCCTTGGACACTGTACACCTTGACTTAAGCAAATGGCCTAAGTTGAGGGTGTCTATTATAGGGATACGTGATATAGAATGAGTATAAATAAAGGTAGAGAGTGTTATAAAATAATGCATGAATCCTTTAAGTTCAATAAAAGTGAAGGGGGAAACACTCATTAGGTTGAGAAACACGTGGGTAATTCTTAGAATTCAATAATTCATGCAGTTTAATACATAAGTTAGAATCCAAACATAAACTTACAACCCTAATTATTCGAACATCTTGGTGAGCATAACCCCAGTCAATCTATACTCGTTAAAATTACATCTACATTAACTCTCAGTAGAGAGGCTTTTGTGTGACACAAATATGAAACAACACTGTTGACATTTCAAAACCCCCTATATTTTGGAACCTTAGATCAATAGTCTAATAACAGTCACATACTTAGTTAACATGGTATTCCCTATGGAATTTGACACCCAAACCAGTTGGGTTCTATATTTGACAGCGACCACTTACTTTCTTATAAGAGACGTGTAATTCGGGCATATTAAATTTTGGTATCGTTGCTAGGGAATACGGTTGTCAATTAAGTTTGTGCTTGTTGCTTGAACTTTGGTTAGATTTTCCCAAAAATTTTACTTTTTATTTGTTGTTTTTGTTTTGTGAAGGATGATCATCTTGTATGCCAAGTACTCAGAGACCAGGTGAACCTTTATTACCTATTCATCCAGAACCTCAACTTATTGGCAGAATGGATGGTCAACAAGACCAAGAAAGAGTAGTTGCTCAGTAGGAAGCAGCCAGACTAGCCGCCTTAGCAGCTGCATAAGTAAACCAGTAGAATGCAGATAATGTAGGCCGGTGACAAAACCCATATAATGAGGATCTGGGTGATGATTATTTATTAGCTCTAGTCAACCCGATCCATTCAGATAATTTGCCTGCACCAAAATATAGGAATGTTAACAAAAATCGCCCTGTGAGGGCGAGACCAGAATGCCAAGCTGCCCAATTTAATCTAGAGGAGGAGGATGATATCTTGGATGGAGCCGATGCAACAGAGGCTATTATTCCTCTTCCCTTAGCACTCGGAGCCAAGTTTAATATTATAAGCACTATGATCCAACTATTGCATTTCAAAAGATTATTTAGTGGACTTGTTGGTGACGATCCGAATATGGATTTGGTTAATTTTATCTCAACATCCGAATATGAACAATGATACTCAATGGTATTTAAAGTGACTAAGCCTCCTTGACACTACAATAGCTATTTGGGGTTTCACTCATTAGCCTTTTCCACTCTTCTCTTTTCTTGATCACACGTAGTATGGGTGCAGTCTTTTCTCAATTACTTAATTTTTTTCACAATTTTTCTTTTTCTTGCTCTTTTACTATACACCCAGCTTTTTGTTGATCATGTTAAGACATCAACCCGTTAACCCAAAGGGTAAACCTATAGAGTTTATGTGAATCACTTTTTTCCAAACATCCACTTTCTTATCAGAAAAGTGGAGTTCATGGGCTCAATTCTCAAGTTTACAATCAAGAGATGCCTTTTTAATGAAGAAAGATTCATTGAATTTCAATAGATGTTAGAAATCAAACGAATTCACAACCCCAAAATAGTTCTCCACATCTAGGCTCCCATAACCCTAGCTATGGGAGTTTAGCTACTCATCTCTATATAAGAAATCAAAGATATATTGATGTTCATAAATGGCTTTAGGAGGGCACTTACAAAAGTCAAAATATTCCTCTTCTCAATCTTCAGTGGAAAATATAAAAACTAATAATCAGATCTTAATCTCTCAATTCAAATCTCAATGAAAAATGTTACGCAACTCTTAATAGAGGAAAAAGTATGAAACTAATGACAAAAGATATAGACTAAACCCTAATATCCAGAACTGAGGTTTTAAAATTCAAAACTCAGATTTTCTGCTTGATGGTCAACGGGTCAAGCGTCGGTTCATCCCAGGTCCGATGGTTCATCGTTTGCACCATCGCTGGGTCTCTAGTGACTCTATTCCTTACTTTTGGGTGACAGTTAGATCGATGTTCCATTGTGAGGTCGATGTCCTTTTGCCTGGACCGTTGTAGGACTTCCAGTGATTGGCGTTCTATATTTTGGTAATCGTTCAGACCGACGGTTCATTGCATAACCGACGGTCCTTTGCCTGGACCATATAGGATTGCCAGAGTCTTTGACTTTTGCTTTTGGCCGATGGTTTAGAATGACAGTTCGTCACAAGGTTGACAGTCCGTCGCATAAGCTATCGCTGATCATTTTCCTATGTTTTGCTTAGATAGTCTATGTTATTCTTCACTCTCAGTTCTCATCCTGGAAACACGAAAATACTATGTTAAATACAATAATGGTTGCTTGAAAACACATAATATCCTAAGAAAAAGGCTTAAAAATTTCGTCAAAAGCCGAAACATTTGTACCCTTTTATGTAACATAATTCAGAATCCAAAGAATAATTGTCACTATCTTGCTATTAATTTTTGGAGTGATAACTCTACTATTGATCCCCATTGCCCTTTATGAAGGTGCCAAAGAAAGATAGTATTGTAATTGATGAGACACCCGCCATGGAGTCAGATAAGGAGACAGTTGTTGATGTTAGTGTTTGTGAGGATAAAGGTAAGGTAAAGTTTGATGAGTCTTTAGTGAATCAAATTGAATGACCTCCCCATGTTTTCCTCAAAAACTAAATCAAAATAAAAAGAAAGTGAAGTTCAAAAGATTCTTTGAGATACTGTATGATATGAGTTTGAACATCCCTCTCCTTAAGGCATTGGAGAAGATGCCTAGATATGCTAGGTTTATGAAAGAATTGGTTACAAAGAGCTGAGAAAATAGTGTTGAGGACGTTGCTGGATTGCACCATTGCAGTGCAGTTACTTCTAAGTTTTTAACCCAGAAAAAGGGTGACCCTGGTGCGTTTAGTATCCCATTGTAATACCCCAAAAAATCCAAACCAATATTAGAGACATGTACCAAGCTCATGCATAGTACATCATGTTTATTTTATAGTTTTATGAGTAGGTTAGATGTATATTAAGGCTTCAAATAACTCCCAGTTATTAGACGAATCAAAACATTCCTCACCGATCGAATTCTTGAGAAAGATATTGCCATAGTCAGATTTAGACGAACATATCTTTCATTTCACTTGGTATTTTTGAGATCATGACCTATCAATAGATATATAATTCAATTAGCTTTCAAAAAATACCAATTTTTCCTAAATCCGATATCGGAGCAATGAGTTATTCGTATTTTACTCCAGCATGTCAGGCTAGAAATTATGTGACGACATTCGTGGAAGCTTACCACATTTGTGATGCCCTACCATAAAGGTCGTCAGCCTTAGGAAGAATCCAACTCCTGTGCGATGATATTCATGGTATATTACCATATTTGTGATGCCCTACCACGAAGGTCGTCATCCTTAGGCAGAAACCAACTCCTGTGTGACGACATTCGTGGTAGCTTACCACATTTGTGACACCCTACCACGAAGGTCGTCATCCTTAGGCAGAAACTAACTCCTAAGTGAAGACATTCATGGTAGCTCCCCACATTTATGATGACCTACCACAAAGGTCATCAGACTTAGGTAGAAACCATCAGTTCCAGCTCCTGTGTGACGACATTTTTGACGGCTTACCACACTTTTGATGCCTTGTCACAAATGTCGTTAGCTATGATTTTTAGCAACCAGGAATTTATTTCATAAGGGTATTTTGGTCTTTTTCCTTCACTTCCCATGACTTATAACGCTCAAGGAACGTATTATCTTCCATTCTTTTTAGTTAAAACATCTTAAAAACCCTCTCTTACACTTTCAACCACAAGATTAGGGTTTTCTCTCAAGATCATCTCCTCAAGAACAAGAGCATTCTTTCCCAAAGGGTTTAAACCCTAGTCAAGAAAAATCAAGGGCAAGCCTAAGTATTTCTTCAGGAACCTTCAGAAACATTAGTTCTCTTTCAAGATCAAGCTTTAAGGTATGCGTAGTGTTTATCTATGGATTCAATTTGTTCATAGAGTTCAAGAACCATGCTTTTAAATGTTATTTTGTAAAATTTTGTGGTGATATAAGCATGCACACGTTGATGATTATTGTTCAAGTTTCAAGATGATATCTAAGGATGTTTTCATGGAATATATGTGATTGTTGGTTGAAAATCATGAACTTTGGGTGGGTTGAACTAATGCAAGTATGAAATCCACCTATGCCTTAAATAATGCATGTAAGGTGTTTGATAAAATGCTTGGGATGTTATAAGTTCAGATTTACATGATTTCATGATATCTAAATGACAAGTCCATGTTAATGATATACTTCAATATGAATGCCCATGCTATTTATGTATTCTTATGGTGATGGCATGAAGTATTTATGATGATGAAAATATGAATTTTGTGTGCGAATTATATCCATGCTTTCCCTACCATGTTTGAGGTGTTGATTAAATACATGAAGTATACTATCCCCTACTTATGATATGGCAAATTGTGGACTCCAATCTTGTGATCAAGTCATGTCATGTGTGTCAGTTTTCTTCTATAGAGTTCTGGGGGTATTCGTACCCAAAAAACATAGATATGTGCCTAGACCCATGTCATGTTGTCACGATAATCTCAGTCAAGCTATAATCTATAGAACTCAGTCAGTCATGTGACTCAGGAAACCTCAGAAATCTCATGATCCCAGTTAGCTCTCAAATAATAGTACTACTCTGTTAGTCAATGGAAGTCAATTAATCGGTCCATGTACAGTCAGTTGAATCATGTTTAGTCACTTCGGATGAGAGTAGGAGTTAGCATCGAGTGAACCCAAGGATGGAAACTCACCTGTATATGAGGGTGTGATTCTTAGCAGTCATCCTTGCATTCCAGAACTATGTAGCCAAAATAGGTTGAGACATCGCAACCTGTTATATGAGGATAGATGAGGTAGATTAATATGTTATATGAGGGTGCCCACCATTTTCACTAGATTTACCTATTATATGAGGGTTGCACACATATTATCCTTACCAGTGGCACGGTATTGACACCTTTCCAGTCAGGGCAGAGATTGGACCCCATCTTAACCATAATGGCACATATGGGGCATGTTGGTTAAAGAACTACCTCCCATAGTTTTAGTATCAGTCTCAGTAAAAGAACTCAGACATTTCTTAAAATTTTAGTATACCAGGACTATTAGATACGGTCAAATTCAGTTATAGCATGAAACTCAGAGAGTTCAATCAAATTAAGGGCTGTCAGATACAGTCATCCATGTTATCAGAACTACAATTTCATCCATGTATTAGCATACATATTTAGCCATCACGTACTTACAATATTATATACTATGTATGTATGTTTGTACTCTTATATTCATATCAGTCAGTCAGTAGTATTATTCATGCACGTAAACCCTTGCATTAGCCTACATCACTCGTATACGCAGTACTCCAGTTGAACTGACGCTTTTGCGCTATGGTGCTTTCTTTTCATGTTACACCATAGGTTCAGAGGCATGAGTCCCAGACCAGTAGTAGCATTCACATTCAGTATACAGAGTTGCAGTGATTCGTCTTCATTCGAGGATGACATTATTTGATTTATTCATTTATTTCTTCAGTTCAGTTTTACGGAGTTAGGTGGAGACATGTTCCTTCAACTCCTTATTTCAGACATTACTTAGGGGCTTTTGGATTTACGATCAGATTCAATTTTTAGTTGTTTTGGGTATATTTCACCCACACGGATGTTACTATTTTATAGATTCTTTATTTAGTTGAACCTTATGGCCTACATGTTTATGTTTTCTGCATTATTACATTATATATATTACAGTGCACAGGTACAAATATCAGTCATGGGTTAGCTTGTGGTACTTTGGGATCATAACCACTGTGTAGGATTTTGGTTCAGAAAATTGGGGTGTTACACCCATGTACTATGGAGATATCTAGATTCTCTAGAGCATTATGTGACATGAGATAAAACATCAATTTGATGCCACTGGATATATTTGAGAAGTTTAGATTGAGCCCTCCAAAGTTGACTACTATGTAATTATTGATGGTAGATGACACAGTAAAGAAACTCGTGGGCATTTCATTTGATGTTTTGATGAAAGTTTATAACTTTACTTTTTTGATTGAATTCATTATTTTGGATTATGTGGTTTACTTCTAGATACTCATTATATTAGAAAGACCATTCATGGCCATGGGTAGAGCAATGGTTGATACAAAAAAAGGGAGCTTAAGTTCATAGTCAATAATGAAGAAGTCATCTTCAGTTGGAAGAACTATGATCCATTGCATTGATGATCCTTGAGGTTATTCCTTTGGGTACCTTGATGAATTCTGAGTAATCAAGGCATCACGTCGTGGCATGACATTAAATCAAATGCTGTATGGGAGGCAACCCATGAGCTTGTTGGTGAATTATGAGTAATCAACATAGACATGTCATGATGCAAAGTTAAATCAAGCATTGGGTGGGAGGAAACCCACTACTTTAGTGTTCTCCTTCGTTTTTATTTTTTATAGTTCAAAATAGAATACAAAATGGCATAGAATGTAGTAAAAGCTGCTCAATTTGTAATCTTCTAGGTAATGGGACTTTGTGACCAACTCACGAAGGTCATAAGTCCCAGATGCTCTAGGTAATTTGTGTATTAAAATATGGAATTTTGATAATTTTTTGGGGAATTTCATGAATTTAACCTACAAACTTATTTACGGGTTCGTGGTCGTAAATACTACTTGTGACCTCGTAAGTAGCAAAGTAAGTACTAGAATACAAAGTTCGTAAGGCAAAAATTTTAGCCAAAAAGTAGGGCCCACCAATGGTGGACACCTACGGATGTAGGTACCACCTACGACCCGTAGGTGGCTAGCATAAGTGACTAGGTTTTAGGCCCACCTTTCCTTATAATAATCCTTAACAGACCCCATTCCTATTTAAGCCCTTATAATCTATTTTGAACTTATAAAACCTTAATATTCCATCTCCACTCATACAATTCAAACTACCCCACTTCCCTAAACTTGAGTAAAGGATAAAAGGGTACTTGTTCTTGGTACCAACTTATCCAAAAGTACTAAGTACACATTCAAGATTTGGTATTATTTCACTTTTTCATAGTTCACTTTTGGTTCTTTGAAAAATATAATATTCTTGGGTCCTAATAGTAGCATCTTATGCTAAGCATGAAATAAGCAAGTTGGTATGTTTTTTTTCATGGAAAATACGTAGAAAACATCATGCTTGTATATAAGAGCCTTGAAATAGCATAAAATCTTAATGTGGGGTATTGTTCTCGAATTAAACTTTAAGATCATGCCCTGAACGGATGTTCAATTTGCAAATATAGAGGAATATCAAAAGTTTTGAATGCTAGTTTATTTTCAAAATTTGATTCTTGTTGAATGTGTGTATATTGGACTTGTTTGGATTGAGTATAAGTTATACAGATGCCAAAATTGACGAAAATTTTGAAGTTTTTAAAATTTCAGTTTTTCTTCAAGTTTTGCTCTCCCTCACTATCTTTTAGACACTAACACTTGATTTTTTAGGTACACATGACACCCAATCCTTTGAAGAAAAAGGCTACACCTTCTATGCAATGGGATAACTTTTCTAGGAGCTATAGCTTAAAGGTGGCATACCTAATTTCCCAAACCAGAGTAGCCCCAATGAGGGTGACACAGTCAATAATTAGAGTCTAGAAGCATGCTGTAGTTGAGGCCTTTATTATGGCAAACTTGGGCATGCCACTTGAAAAGAAATCATAGTAGGGAAGACGACCTACTTTTAGTTGACCTAGGACCCAGGCTGAGGCTATCCAATTTATATCTAGGCCAAGGATGAAGTTGGCCTGAAGATCACCTAAAATATCCTGTGTTTTTTCCCTTGGAAAATTCCTGAGCTTTGAGCTCATTATCCTTGTAATGACTCACCATATGAGTCATATGGTATGTGTATGGATCAGGTGACCCACCTCATAATATGTCTAGTGAGTGATGGATAGTTTTTTGTCATGGTTATGACTTGGTGGTATGAGTCATATGCTTTTGTAATGAGAGGTTTAGGGTCCAATTATAAGTTGACCAGTGTCTAGCCCTTGATATTCTACTTAGGATAGACTTGAGGGTACTTGTCATATGGTATGGTAAAGGGTCGGCCAAGGAAGTCGTGTATTGGATAGAATGTGGTGTCTAAATTTTTGACCTTGTGACAACTTGATGGTACCACTCGTATGTTATGGTTACAAGTGGGAGGGTCTGCTTGTACCCACCTATGAGTTTTCAACAATTTTAAGTTGGGGTTATTCTGGACATTTCCCATCTTAACTCCTTTTGACCCAATGACATAAAACACAGTTTGGGGCTACATTAACCTATTATTCTCATTCAAACACTCTTAAAATCACTTAAAATCTCTCTCAAGATCTTGATTCAAGAAAAGGCTAGGGTTTCTATAAGGAAATCAATTAGGGGCTTTCAAGAGTGAATCTCTCCATCTTTCTTGGTATCTAAGGCACATTACTCTTTCCTCATTCTTAGTTCAACTAATAACATATTAATGAATGGTTTTCTTGGTATTATTATGTTATTGTTTTGGTTTTGAAATAAATGTTAGTGGTTTTGGTTGATTATGGTTGGATATGTTTTCCCATGTTATACTTATGGTTTTTCATGTTATAATTATGATTTAAAAATGTGGTTGCATGGAAATGGTTAATTGATACTTGGTTATGGTTTTAGAAACTATATACCCTTAATATGTTTGTTAAAATGCCAATGAGAATGATTTTGTCACATAGTTTGACTAATCTTTAATCCTTTACATTTCATAAATATTAATGGAACCTAAATTTTTATGGTTAATTTTAAATGGATTGGAAAGGCCTTGGTGTCCATGGTTTTGATTTAATTAGAAATATTATGGGGCACATGGGAATCTCCTAATAGTTGGCTAGTGATATTACTTGTAAGCTATAGTTGGTATGACGATACCATTTCATAATGCCTTAACAATGGACTTCTTGAATTGGTGGTATAGTTACATGCTAAATGTTTTAATTGGACAATAATAGCAGGTTGTGATATCTAACTTTGAAGGTGTGAGTCTGATGGATGGATACTGGAAACTCATAGTTTCCAACATGAGGGATGGTCTTGGTGACCATATGTTTATGGGGTACACAAGAATCCCCATGTTTATACTTGTATATATGTATCATGGAGGGAGAAGGGTACATGGGAATCCTCGACTCTTATGATATCTCTGGTGCGTGCGGCTACACGCGCTGGGGCCCATTTAGGGGTTATTACTTGACACATGTAGCCCATGGATGGATTGTTATTGTAAATCTACATAGCCCTAGTAAAGGTTTTGAATGCATACTAAACTCGATTTCCTTTCCCAGCATGGTATATATGTATCTATATGATTGTATATGGTTATTTACTTGGTTTTAAATTACTGTCATTATTTTATCCTTATCCCTGAGTATATGCTAGCATTCATTCTCCTAACCATCTTCAATTACTATATCTCCACGTGATGCAGGAACCAGTCATACTACTCCTACCCAGTAACTTAGATTCGGGGATGACATTATGTTAGACTGAAGTGGTAAGCTGTCATACTCTGTAGACTCTATTTTATTATGATGAAATTCTTTTATTTTTGTTATTTTATTGGTTTGGTTTTTACTATGGTCAGGGGTATGTCTCAACCAAATGTTATTGATTCTGGATAGACACTTTGTCAGACAACAATATGCAAGGGTAGTGTCGGTATTGGTGTCAACCTTAGTAATGGTATTGGCATTAGGGTTGACACTGATTGGACATTTGGTCGGATGTTCGATTAGTTATAGTTATGTAATTTATTAAATGTCTTTCAATTACTGTTGTTTGTCTTGTTATATGTTTAAAATTCATCCAACATAGGGTACAAGGTGGTTATGGCTGATTATTAGGGGCGATCTCTGATCCCAGTTGGACATGAGGTGCCTGACATGACTAAGACTTAGTTCTGGTCTTGTCTGATTGGTATCAGATCCCTAGGTTCATGGTCAATTATGGTGTCCGACAAATCTATGTGAAGTAGAGTCTCTTTTGAGGGTTTGTTGCATGTCACACTCATAGGGAGCGACTATGAGTTATTTAGGACTATTTCTCTTTCTTGTGTTCTAATTTTGAGTTGTAGTATCTAAGGTTTCAAATTCTTCTCTAATTCCTAATTTTTGATTTTCAGATTATGCCTCCTCGATGATTTAAAGCTCATCAAAACTTCATTGTCCCGCTCGAGGACAATATTGATAGGACCCATCCTACTTATGGGATTAAGGCTCAGTCTAGGGGTCCAGTTCTTAATGGTCCTCTTAAAGTTCTATCGGTTTCCTCCAGTCGAGCTCAGGCTCCTCAGGCTGATGTAACGAATGCTATGTTTTATTAGTCTATTAATATATTGGCAAAGTTGGTAGCTTCTCAGGCTGAGCGTGGTGTTTCGTTTTGGCCAGTTCATGAGTTTGAACCTTCTCGTGTTTGCTAGTGTTAAGGTTTAGGGGGATCCTCAAGCTTTTATGGATGAGAAGGAAAAGATCTTTCATGTTATGCGTTCTACCAATACGGAGGGTGTGAAATTTTCTTCCTATCAGCTGAAGGATGTAGCATACCAATGGTATAAGGAATGGGAGCAATTAAGGGGTGACGATGATGAGTCATCCTTGAGAGATAATTTCCTTAGTGCTTTTCTGGACCACTTTTTTCTCAGGGGTTGAGGAAAGCAAAAATGGAAGAATTTGTTAACCTAATGCAAGGGAAGATGTCAATCAAGGAGTATGCCTTGAAGTTAAATTAGTTATCTCGGTATGCTTTGGAGTTGGTTTTTAGCATAAGGGCTAGAATAAGGATATTTGATTTTTAGTTATCTCGATCCTTGATTCTTGAGAGTAAGGTTACCTTTTTAAACAAGGACATGGATATTTCAAGGTCGGTTATGTACATGCAGCAGGTTGAGGAAGAGAAGAAGCAGGTAAAGATTAGAGAGAGGTAGAGCAAGAAGTTTAAATTCTCTGAGTAGGGTAGTGGGCAATAGCAGAGTAGAAGGGATGGTAGGAAGTTTCCCAAGAATATATAGGGAAATTCTGGGTTTTAATCCATGGCTAGTGCTCCCTACCCAATCCCATTAGGTGACAAGCGGTTGTAGGGTGGTAACAACTTTACAGCATAGGGTACCCAGTCTCTTGCTATGAGGCTTAGTCAGCTCCATCTTATCCCTCTTGTAGATGTTGTGGTCGTTTACATCGGGGTTTCTATGATGAAGGAAGGGACAGGGTATTCAACTATGGTCAGGTAGGGCACATGATTACAAACTATCCTATTAGTAATGTTGCTTCTGGGGAAAACAAGGTTCTTGTTTCCTCTTTTTAAGTTCCAACACCAAAGGGTGCACCATCTAGTTCCAGCATTGGTCAGAACTGTCTCTATGCTCTTACTACCCGACATAAAATTAAGGCATCACCTGATGTCATGACTGGTATATTGAAACTCATTTTCTATGATGTGTATTATTTACTTAATTTAGGGTGCACTCTTTATTATGTTACTCCATTTGTGGCTGTGCATTTTGGTTTTATTCTTGAGTATGTTTTTAACCCTTTTTCTATTTCTACCCTAATAGGTGACTATGTGGTGGTTAGAAGAGTCTATAGGGGTTGAGTGGTCTTTGTGGGTGGTCGAGAAACATTGATAGGTCTATTTAAATTAGATATGGTTGATTTTGATGTAATAATAGGGATGGATTGGTTGCACTTATGCTATACTTCTCTAGACTGTTGGACTCATAGGTTGTCTTTAAATTCCTCAAAGAGTCAGTTATTAAGTAAGAGGGTAGTTCCCTAGCTTCTAAGGGGAATTTCATATCATATCTTAGAGAAGAGAGATTAATCTCCAAGGTGTGTCTCTCCTCTAGTCTAGGTTATAGATTCTATCTCAGAGGGTCTTTATTTGTATTCTATCCCAGCGGTTAATAAATTTCATGAGGTCTTCCTTAATGACCCTCTTTGTGTCCCTCCTCACAGGGAGATTGATTTTGGGATAGACCTTGTTCCGGATACTCGTCCTTTTTCTATTACCCCGTATAAGATGGCTCCACCTGAGTTAAAAATGCTTAAGGAGCAACTCAAAGATCTTTTAGACAAGGGTTTTATCCATCCTAGTATATCCGTGTGGGGTGAACTTATTTTCTTTGTGCGTATGAAAGATGGTTCCCTTTAAATGTGTATTGATTACCGACAGTTGAATAAGGTGATGGTAAAGAATAAGTACCCTCTTCAAAGTATAGATGATTTGTTTGATCAGTTGTAGGGTGCTAATTTTTTTATCTAAGATTGATCTTTGGTCTGGGTACCATTAGTTAAAGATTAGGGAGGTGGATATTCTTAAAACTACCTTCCATACTCGGTATAGGTAGTTTGAGTTCTTTATGATGTCATTTGGATTGACTAATACCCCTGCGATATTCATGGATTTGATGAATAGTGTCTTTAATTAGTTTTTGGATTAATTTGTCATTATATTCATAAATGATATTCCGGTGTACTCAAAGAGTAAGGTGGATTATGCTAGTCACCTCTATATAGTGATGTAGACTCTAAAAGAGCAGCAATTGTATGCCTAATTTTGAAAATGTGAGTTCTGGTTCAACGCTGTCACTTTTTTGGGTTATGTCATTTTTAGTAAAGGGATTATGGTAGATCCACAGAAAGTTGAAGGTAAAGTTCTTGTGGTCGGATCCTTCTGAGGGTATTTTAGAGAATTTGAAGGATAAGCTAACTTTGACTCTAGTATTGACCTTGCCTAAAAGAACAAATGGATTTGTGGTATATTGTGATGCATCCCGTGTGGGGCTTGCTTGCGTTTTGATGTAGCATGGAAAGGTGATAGCATATGCTTCTAAACAGTTGAAGGTACATGAGAAGAATTATCTGACTCATGACTTGGAATTATTGGCTATGATTTTTGCATTGAAAATCTAGTACCACTAGCTTTATGGTGTATACGTGGATATATTTTCTGAGTATAAGAGCCTGCAGTATGTGTTTTCTCAGAAAGAACTAAATCTCAGGAAAAGAAGATGGCTTGAGCTACTCAATGATTATGACCTTTGTCTTCACTACCATCTAGGTAAAGCTAATATGGTTGTTGATGCTCTTAGCAGGTTTTCCATGAGAAGTTTTGCTCAACTGTAAGAGGGGATATGATAGTTGGAGAAGGATATTCACCATTTAGAGAAAGTTAGAGTTTGCCTCATGGACTTTGAGAATGGTAGAGTATTTGTACAGGAGGTGGAGCGATCATCTCTTGGTGCTAAGATCAAAGAGAAGTTGGCGTTAGATCCTATCTTGATGAAGATCAAAGGTAATGTAGGTAGGAAGAAGTTAAGGTCCTTCGAGATTATTAGTGATGGTACTTTTGGGTACCAAGGGAGATTTTGTGTTCCTGATATAGATGGTTTGTGAGAGAGGATCTTGGCAGAGGTGCATGAGTCACACTATGCTATTCATCCTAGTTTGACAAAAATATATCATGACCTTAAGAAGATATATTAGTGGAACAATATAAAAGAAGATGTGGATAATTTTATGGCTAAGAGCATGGTGTGCCAACAACTGAAAGTTGAGCACATGAGGCTTGGAGGACTGTATCAAGAAATTAAGTTGCCCGAGTAGGACTGGAAAGTGATCAACACGGATTTCATTACCAATCTTCATCGTTCTCAGAATCAGTTTGATATAATTTTAGTCATCGTGGATAGGATAATAAAGTCTGCATATTTCTTGCATGGAGGATAAAATTTTCAATAGAGGACTATGCGAGGCTTACCTCCAAGAGATCATGAAGTTGCATGGGGTACCTATTTTGATCATCTCTGATCGTGGTTCACACTTTTTATCTCACTTTTGGAGGTCGTTTTAGAAAGGGTTGGGGACTAAAGTAAGACTGAGCACTACTTTCCACCCGCAGTTGGATAGGCAAGTAGAAAGGATTATTCAGATGCTGGAGGATGTTCTTCATGCTTACATGATTGGCTATGGTGGTAGTTGAGTTTAGTACTTACCTTTTGTAGAGTTTGCGCACAACAATAGCTACCACTCTAGCATTGGGATGGCTCTGTTTGAAGCCTTGTATGGTAGGAGGGGTAGGTCTCTAATTGGGTGATTTGAGGTTTGTGAGGAGGATATGTTTGGCCCAAAATTGGTTCACCAAGCTATGGAAAAGGTGAAGTTAGTTTTTGAGGTTGGGGATATTATGTTCTTGAAGGAATCTCCTATGAAGGGAGTAATGCAGTTAGGGATAAAGGGGAAGCTTAGTCCCCTGTCTGTTGGTATGTAATCGGTTTTGTGGAGGGTTGGAAATATTACATTTGAGTTGGAGTTGCATACTAGTTTGAGCTCTATTCACCCGGTATTCTATGTTTCCATGTTGAGAAAGTGTGTGAGTGATCCATCGCAGATTGCACCTATCTAAGATATAGTTATTTCAGATTCTCTGTCTTGTGAAGATATCCCTTTGGAGATTTTGGATTGGCAGGTTTGTTGGTTGCGGACCAAGGACATAGCTTTTGTAAAGGTTCTACAGAGGAACCCCAAGGTCAAAGAGGCTACTTGGGAAGCGGAAGAGGACATGAAGTCCAAGTATCCATTCCTAGTTTCTTCTCCTAAAATTGATGCGTAAGGTATGTGTTGATATTACAATCTTTGTTTTCAAGCCTTGTTAAATGAATGATTGATTTCCTTGGTATTTTTTTTCATATTAGTTAAAGGTAAGAGTATAGACATGTGGGGTCTAAATCATGCTTGTACTGCCTTGTTCCCTCATTTGAGGATGAATGATCCTAGCAGGGAAGAATGGAAACACCTTGGGTTTCGGCCCTTGGAAAATTCCTAAGCTTTGAGCTAACTATTCTTGTACGACTTACCATATGAGTCGTATGGTATGGTTATGGGTCAGGTTACCCTACTCGTAAGGTGTCCAGTGAGTGATAGATAGTTTTCTATTGTGGTTACGACTTGGTGGGTACTAGTTGTATGGTCTTATGATAAGAGGTTTATGACTTGTGTTGACAAGTGTCTATCCCTTTATATTCTGCTTAGGATACAACTTGAGGGTACTAGTTTTATGGCATGGTGATGGGTTGGGCAAGGGAGTCGTATGTTAGATAGAATATGGTGTCCAACTTTTTGACCTAGTGATGACTTAAGGTTACCACTTATATGTTATGGTAACGAGTGGGACGGTCCACTCTTACTCACCTACGAGTTTTCTAGACATTTCCCCTCTTAATTCCTTTTGACCCCACAAAATAAAACACCTTTAGGGGCTATATTAACCAATTATTCTAGTTCAAACACTCTTAAAATATCTTAAAGTCTCTCTCAAAATCTTGGTTCAAGTAAAGGCTAGGGTTTCTATAAGACAATCAATTAAGGGCTTGCAAGAGTGAATCTCCCTGTCTTCCTCGGTGTCTAAGTCATGTTACTCCTCTCTTATTGTTAGTTCAACTAAAAGCATGTTTTAATGAATGGTTTTCATGGTATTATTGTGTTATTGTTTTGGTTTTGAAATAAATGTTGGGGTTTTTTGTTGTTTATGGTTGGATAATATTTTCCTATGCTTTACTTATGTTTTTTCATGTTATAATTTTGATTTGAATATGTAATAGCATGGGAATGGTCAATTGATACTTGGTTTTGCTTTTGGAAATTATATGCCTGCAACATGTTTGTTAAATGCCAATGAGAATGATTTTGTCACATAGTTTGACTAATCTTGAAACCTTTGCATTGAATAAATGGTAATGGAACCTAAATTGGTATGGTTGATTTTAAATGGCTTGGAAAGGCCTTGATGGCTATGGTTTTGGTTTAATTAGAAATCTTTTGGGGTATATGGGAATTCCCTAAGATTTGGGTAGTGACATTGCTTACAAGCTATAGATGGTTTGACAATACAACTTTATAATGCCTTGACAATGGACTTCTTGAATTGTTGGTATGGTTACATGCTAAATGTTTTAATTGGTCAATAATGGCAGATTATGATAGCTAATCGTGAAGGTGTGAGTTCGATGGACGGACATTAGAAACTTTGTTTACTGACATGAGGGTTGGTCTTGTTAACCATATATTTGTGGGGTACATAAAAATCCCCTAAGTTTATACTTGTAATATATGTATCATAGAGGGAGAAGGGTACATGGGAATCCTTGAACATTATGATATATTCGATTTATGCGGCTACAGGCAATGGGGTCCTTTATGAGTGTAACCTGGACCCATTTAGCCCTGGGTGGATTATGACGTTAAAGCTACATAGACTAGGTAAAGGTTTTAAATGCATACTAAACCCAGTTCCCTTTCCCTGCATGGTATATATGTATCTATGTGTTTGTATATGGTTATTTACTTTGGTTTTGAAATACTAGCATTATTTTATCCTTATTCATTAGCACATTCTAGCATTCATTCCCCTAATCGTCTTTAGGCTCTATATCCACACGTGATACAAGAACTGATCATACTACTCCTGCTCTATGAATTGTATTCATCGACAACTTTATGTCTGACTTAAGTGGTGAGCTTTCATACTCTAGAAAACTCCATTTCATTGCTATGTACTTCCTTTATTTTAGTTATTTCCTCGGTTTGGTTTTGTATATTGTAGGGGGCATGCCCCAATCGAATATTATTAATTCTGGATAGATATTTTATCAGACAACTATAGGCATGGATGGTATTGATATTAGTGTCAGCTTTGGTATTGTTGTTGTCATTAGGGTTGACACCGATTGGATATTTTTTCAGATATTTGGTTGGTTATGGTTATAGACTTTATTAAATGTCTTTAAATTACTATTTCTATATTTTGTTATATGTTTGAAAGTCATCTTTTATAGGGTACAGAGAGGTTATGGTTGGGTATCAGGGGTGATCTTTATTCTTGATCGGACTTGAGATGCCCAACATGACTTATCCTTTGTTTGGGTCGTGTCATCACCACTACACTCTACTCAACCCGTTGAGGATGGTGATGATGATGATGGAGGGAGGGGGGGCAGAGTCAGAGCCATTCCAGTGGTAAACGTACAGGACCCTCAGTTTAAGGAGTGACTCCAGGATGAGGATGAGTTTAAGGCCACAATACAAGAGGAGTCATCAGCAGTACGCCAGTCTGAGGAGGTTACAAACTAGGCTACATAGAAGGTACCACCATAAGATACAGAGGCACCATATCAGTATAATGAGATGTCTAACCCTACAAATATCTCGGTGTAACCTTTTGATAAGGTGAACTCAAAATGGTGCATAGAGGGTCTTTGGATAATTTTTGATTAGGACAACCATATTATCACCACCGACTGACCCAATAGGGCCATTTATAATAAGCGTATGATTGAGCTACCTGGGTTGAGCAGAGCACTATAATTGTGGGCCATTTTTGAGAATTATCAATTGGGGTGGATGACCGAACCCTTAGGTTCTTATAGTTCGACTTTGGTGTAAGAATTCTATACCTTATATCATGCCACAGTAGCTTTGACTATGCCCAGATGTAGTGGTATTTCGAAGCATGATGAACATCCCCAGCTTGAGCAGACAGTTGTGAAAGGGGTTATGGTAGATATTTCAGTGGTATCCACCCACCAAGTTCTCTTCAATCCTGATTATATTGCTCCAGCACCAACAATAGAGTGTAATCATAGATTAGTTGCATGGGACAGATGGATTATGCGTGATGCTGAGCACAGAAGAGAGAGTTGAGATAACGAGATGGATTGCCATCTATATTTCAGCTCTGGGTGCTGATACCCCTTGGATAGAGGTGCATGATAAGATTAGGAAGGCGATACTAACTTTTGACGTGAAGTTTTGTGGCTAATTATTTGATATAGATTATGTTTGACTACAACAAATAATTTATTGACTTGGGATGGAGCTGCACTAACTGTGAGTTGATGGACAAATACGATATTGACTTTGTAACTATTATTTGGCATGAGATTCATAAGAGATTTTTTGGTGAGACTATGACGTTTCCGTTCCCATGTATTATATATAGGTTATGCGATAAGTCCAGAGTTCTAGAGATACCAAGTGTATATGAGAGAGTAGAGGTGACAGCAGTGACACAGACTAAGTTGGTAAAGGATCCGGCACACCCAGTCTTTCTTAGGAGACCCCGTGCGCCCACTATTATTTCATTGGCAAAGTTTGAGGGCCCATTAGTTCCTAAAGAGCCCAGTGATACAAAGGGAGGTAACATGGTATTTAGTATGGAGTTTGAGAATGGAGAGTAGAGAGAGGTCCCCGAGTTGAGTACACAGGGTGTGAGGACCCCAACTACATCTACATCAGCCCCAACTTCTACTTTAAAGCTGGTGGGTGCATCTTCAATCCCTCCGCACCCTTCCACTTCAGCTTCTGCTTCAGGTATGATGGTAGTTTCTCATGTGTTTTTATAGATCTTGGTGGATATTTAGAGAATCGCCAACACTTGGCTACAAAATATTGAGGTTGAGGTGGCGACACGATATGGACATATCCGGCCATGGGTTCGGACTACACTAGTGAAGATTGAGGCTAAACTAGATTTTGCACACTAGGCTGCTATGTCGACGTTATGAGCTAAGTTGCATGCATGCATAGATGCTTTTATGGGTTGAGTATCTTCCTAGTTTAGTAGCATGGAGATGCCAGGTATAAGAGATATTAGGGAGGAGGTGGATGTACTTAAAATAGAGGTACGCTTTCTCACTAAGAGCTATATGTCAGCCATCCCTCCATTTGTTCCCCAATTTTCTTAGGCGACATCTTCGCCTGGGCCTAGACATTTTGACTTATTCATAAAGGATGATGGATCTATCCCTGTTATTGGAACTAAGAGAGGCCGAGAGGAGGACCTGATGTAACTCCCCAAAATCTACTTCCCGGGATGCCAGACGGTGCTTCGAACTACAAGTAGTCCTGAGCTAACCCTTGCTACTTTCTACAGATCTGAATCTCAAAATAGGGAAAATATAAATATGATATCATCATGAATGTAGAAAACTTTTTGAATAAACTGACAGTGCCAATCTCATCAATCTGATAAAACAACTACAAAAAGGTCTGAATACGACAACTGCAATCTAAATCTGAATCTAGTAGTCTGACAAACCTCTAATGAGTGAAAATGGAGAGTCACTAGGATAGGCCCCAGCTGACTCAAAATATCTGAAATGAATACTGAAATAATCTACTAATAAAGAAGGAAATCTGAAAACTAAGTCCCCAAACTATGAGGACTCACCAACCGCAGAGATGTAGATGAGGTACTAGGAAATCACTGTTGCTGCTGAGACTGAGCACCTGGACCTACATTATGAGACAATGTACCACATAGATATATTTGTGGATCAGTACTTTGAGGATGTACTTAGTAAATGGGGGTGCGTGAAATAAGTTAAACAATATCATCACAGTTTATGAAAATCATGCATGCTAAATGTAAATGACTCACATAGCTTGAGTAAATCTGAAATTTGAGTATAAAAATCATAAATAGTAAGGCATGTAGTATAATCTCATGAGTCAATACACTTAGTTCTAAAATTTGTATTCTCTTCTTGTTCTCAAATATTGTAAGCTAGATGAAATCTAAAATGTATTCTATATAGTAAATACTTTTATCTCAAGCCTTTAAATAACTAAAACCGTTTTAAGAGTGGGGGACATCTATTTGGTAGGTTCTTCTAACTGACATGTACAACATCTGAGTACCCATTGTGTCCCACGACTAGCTCCTGTAAGGTTAGGGCTGTTCTACCCTTTCCATCGGAATAGAACAATCTTATTTCAGTGATGAGAATCTTAGTCATCCACGTAAACTGGGAATAATCTCAATCCTACATTGGCACGTAGTTCTGGGGTATGAAACCATATTAATGTATCCATCTCGGTGCTAAATACTACTCCCAATCTCATGCTCAAAATCTCAAGAAAATTAACTTTAAAATAATCTCATGGTTTATAATGAAACCAACTGTAAAATCTATAATCTCAATATGTAGAGTGGATTTCAAATCTATTGAGACCAAAAGGTCAAGTCTCTCTCAAAAATCGTAAAATATTCTAATCATGGGGTGCTTGTAGCATAATAGTTCTCAAAATCACAATCTTAAATAGGGCATAATGACCTATGTATCAATCTTATAATAAAACATCTCAAAATTCTTACTTGATAATGTAAATATTCATAAATCATCATAAAATCTGGAAATTTTACCAATATGTATAATAATATCAACATACTCTTGTAATTCAACTTCTAAAACATTGAAAATCTCATAATCTCATGAATTTCAACATAGGGTATAAAACCACCTTCAATTTCATAGGGAGACATGTAAAATCAAATAGCTTTCGTAATAAAAATCAAGTTTTGGACACAAGGACAAAAAGATTGTCCTTGTTCATAACCCCATATACCTTGGATGAGGAGTTTATATGAACAACTTGCTTTTGAGACTCTATTTGTG
The DNA here is from genome assembly GCF_002878395.1 of Capsicum annuum. Lineage (NCBI taxonomy): Eukaryota > Viridiplantae > Streptophyta > Magnoliopsida > Solanales > Solanaceae > Capsicum > Capsicum annuum. The sequence continues at coordinate 195,365,429 of NC_061113.1, forward strand.
TTCTTTAAGGAGGATTCTTAAAGCTCCTGAGCTAAGGATCTTAAATCTTGAACCAATTTGGGATATTAATAGTGGAATCTTGAAGATGATTGTTATTGGGTATTGAACTTAGGGTTTCTATTGGAGAGGAATTGATGAAAAATGAGCATATGTTGCTTAATAATATAATAAATCTTCAATTTTCACGATTTGGGAAATGGGCAAAAGACTACACTGCCCTTGAATTTTAAAATTCGTAACAGGTATGCCAATTAAGGCTTCATTGCAACACGGTGTTGGGTCCATCACTATACCACCACGACACAGTCCCATCGCGATGAGTTACTGGTTTGTGACCATTGTGGATTTGGGGTTCACCGCGATGCGGTGCTATCGCGGTGACCCTCTAGAAATTGACAATTGCAGAATTGGCCTATACCGCGATGTGATGGACATCTCATTGCTATATTCACCGCGATGCAGCCCTATTGCGATGTGCTACTAGAATTTGACGAATGCCGATTTGGCACTCACCACGATGCGGTGGCCTGTCTATTGGGAATACTGATTACTAAAAATGCTCTAACTTCTTCATCGAGTGTCGGTTTTATACAAGTCTTATATCAATGAAAAACTTATTCAATTTCCTACGTAATGAAAAGTTAAAATCAAAAGAATTCTATATGAATTCAACATCATTCATTTTAGAAGCTCATACTTGACATTTTAGGGACAAAATTTATCTAGGAAACTTTGGGGTATTACACCTGCAAGATCTAAGTATTCCATTTGACCAGGGCTTAAAATGGGCCAGACATGATTCACAGGAGACTACAATGATTGATTGGCAGAGGCAGGCCGAGATAGCAGTCGGTGTATTTTCTAATAATGCACTGCCACCACCATCACCTCCTCCAATCTAGATACCCTTACCTAGGAATGATCATGAAACGAATGCCTAGTGCATCCCATGTATGTCCACATTCCCTTGCTTTACATTATTTGTACGCATTGGGGACAGTGCACAGTCTTTTAGTTAGGGGTGGGGTATACCATATCCATCTTGAGTTTTTCTTGTCGCATGTTTTTTCCTGTCAACTGTGGTATGGTTGTAGAACTGGCATGTCTAGGGTAAAATTCTTGCTGTATTGTGTTTTTTTTGTATTTTGTTTGTTTTTGTGTAATTTTGAGATTTTTGTTTATGTAGGGCAGTTACCATGTTTTTTGTTGATTTTGAGAAAAATAATACCCCTACACATTTAGTTTTTAGAGTTGTGTGAATGTATATATGTGTGACCATTGTGGATCTTATTATCAAATTAGATTAGGGACATGATAATCACAGCTAACATATGTATGAACTAGATAAGTAGTATCTTGTGATGTGACTCTATGCCATGTATGTGTGAGATGCTACTTAGTTCTATTTGTGTGATTGAATATAGAACTTGCCTGATTAGTTTTGCCTAGGTTGTATGATAGTCGGTTAGGAGAGGATTATATCTATTTTTTATATAAGTACACTTTTAGCCTAAATCACCTTCTCAATTTGAAATCTTATCCCTTGATCCCGATGTTTGAGCGTTATAACCTATTTTTCTTGTTACATCTTTCACCTTCCAGTATGTGTTACAATGAACCTATTATGCAGCTAAACTCAAGCAACTCATGTAAGTTGAGGGTGGCTGTCATAGGGTTGCATAATGTAAAATAGGTATGAAGAAGGGTAAAATAAGAGAAAATATATTTAGACTGGGTGTGATAGGAAAAAAGGAGAATATGTGAAAAAGAAAAAGAATTAGAAAAAACCACACCCAACCTGAACGTGCATTAAAGAATAAAAGGGAGAAATAAGGGTGGAATAAAAGAAAATTAGTTAAAGTGTAGACCCCAAAGTCAGTGTAGTACGAAAGAGGCTTAGTCACTTGACATATTTATATGTACCATACCAGCCCCCCAAGACTACATTACAAGCCGAATAAATTCCTATAGTAATCCTAACTTGATTGTTTGAAAACTAAGGTAAAGAAAATAAGGGCAAGCCTATGGTATTTGATATTCATTGGTGGAACTTCTCTTTTGAGTGTGATTGTCTCTTAACCGTTCCTGCATTGTCATGCAATATTTGATTTAAGTGAGTGGGGACTTTTTCATTGTGAGTGTAAATGGTTTGTATTGCTAGATCTTACTTGCTTGGGTAGTGTAACATGTATATATGAATTCTTGTCTGCTGTTAATGTTATTTCCATACCTTGATTCCCTTGTGTCACACTGTTGTGGTTTATGTATAGAATATTTGTTTTTGGATTGTTTATATAGGAGGAGGTAATGTGTTTGAGCTTAAAGTGATGATTACTACCTTAGGTAGCTTAGATTCTCCTAGTTAAGTGTTTTTTTTGTTTTGTTTTATTGTGTTACCCGAGGGCATACTAACGTTCTAAGTAGAGGGTGTTGATATGATATCGTTTTATAGCACTTTCGATAAAATGATGAAAATATGCATGTTTCATAGGTTGTTTTGTTAGATATGATGTGTTTTGGGTATGTATTGCAGAAAATCAGGTTTGGAAGCTGAAACTGAAGAAAAGGATAAAAATTGAAGTTTTGGGCTACTTGCTTAGGCATTTCTAGGCATAAGTACCACTTATCAGGAGTAGGTGACTTAAGTAGGTGTCAGAACTTGAAGTCCAGAGGCTCAAAAGTAGGAAAAAGAAGACTCTATCACTTACCAAGGGCACCTACAGTCGTAGATGCCACCTACAGCCTGTAGATGACAATAGTAGGTATAGAGTTCCAAGTCCAGAGAGTTTCAGGACCTGTACAGGATGTCTGGTACTTAGAACCACCTACGGTCCATAGGTAGTAGCTACGTCTGTAGGTGACGTAAATAAGTGGCCACTAACCTCAATTTTCCTTCTTCATTCAATTTTTGATTTTTAGGGTTTCCTTATATCCTACAAATACCCTTTTGACTTTTTTAATTAGTTTACGCACTCTAACCACTTACAAACATATATTAAATTCCAAGATTCAATTTTTATCTTAGGATTACTTTATTCTTGATTTTGGTTTATAATTCAGTTAATGACTTTGGGTTTTACTTATTGATCATTGTGATATTGTTTAATGCTTTTAATTATGAATTCTGTTGATCATTTCTCAAGCATGAGCAGATAAAGCCCTTAGCTAAAGTTGTGGGAGTGCTAACATATTATTGAAGTAGGAGAAGTGCTAAGTTGTTCTGAACCAGTATCTTTGTAAGTATTGTATTATCATTGGCTTAATAGATGTCTTGGCGGTCGCACATGGTAAAATCCCACCTAGAATATATCTACTTAGTTCACAAGAGGAGTAGTGATAAGGAAAATATAATTACAATAGTAATTTGAAGATTAACTGTCCATCTAGGAAAATCAGTATGATCTATGTAAGATGGTTATCTATTATCTATAACTTGAGACTCAAAAGGTAATTGTTCACTGGGATCTAGGATAAGGGTTAGTAATGTGACATCCTGAGACTCAAAAGGTTAAGGCTGAAATCCGTCAATGAGTACACAAAACAATTGATGGTACATAACTTATTAGATTCTGCATACAAGGTACTAGGTTGGTTCAATAAAACACAATCAGCCTAATGAGTTGAGAAGCCAAGGGGAACACAATCCTAGTGTTCATCTTCACCTGATTACAACCAAAGTTGAATTGTGTTACTTGTTCAATATTGTTACTACAAACCCCCTATTTAATTTTTGTTCAACCTGTTGAGTTCAGAGAGCTAGAGATATAAATCTAAGTGTTCCCTGTGGGTTCGAACCCAACCTAGTTGGGTCACTTTACTTGATAGTGACCGCTTTATCCTTCTGTTTGAGGTATAGTTTGGGCATTGATTACCATGGCCTTGGAACCACCTTTTACCAAAAAGAGACTCAAAAGGAATTATTTGAATGCTAGAATGATACCGATTGTTACAAGCAAACTCAATAAGAGGCAAATAGTCAACCCAACTACCTTTAAAATAAATCGTAGAGGCCCTTAGTATATCCTCTAAAGTCTGAATTGTACACTGCTCTTGTCTATCCATTTGAGGGTGGAAAACGGTTCAAAGGTTAGGTTTAGTACCCAAACCTTTCTGAAATAAATGCCAAAAATGAGAAGAGAACTGCGTAACTTGGTTTGAAATGATGGATATCAGTGCTCCATGCAACTTAACTATCTCCTGAATGAACAACTTAGCATAATCCTCTCTTGACTAGTTAGTCCTCACAAGTAAGAATTGAGCAGACTTAGGCATTCTATCCATAATGACTCAAATAGAATCATATTGATTGCGAAACCATGGAAGACCCATAATGAAATCCATATTAATCATCTTACATTTATATATGGGAAATTCTATCTCTTGGGACATACCACCAGGCCTCAAATGTCTAACTTTAACTTGCAGACAAACCATACACTTAGCAACAATATTTTCCACATATCACTTTATATTATTCCACCAGCAGATTTCCTTTAAGTCATGATAGATTTTAGTCAAACCCGGATGAAATGTATATCTAGATTCATGAGCTTCAACCTAGATTATTTATCGTAGCCCATCAACATTAGGAACACAGAATCTTTCTTGATATCTCAAGATGCCATCTACCCCAATCTTGAAAGCCATAACCTTTTACTAGCACACGTCATCCTTTAATCTGCTTAAGTATGAGATCCAAGGCCTACTTCTTCTTTACCTCAACACCAATATATGATTTAACCTACAATATCTCCTCCCTCCTCAGAGAACAGGAGATAAAATCCCAAGTTAGATAGCCTATGAATATCCTTCACCAAACCTTTTTTCCTTATCAATGTAAGATAAGCACCCCATAGACAATCTAATTAGAGCATCAGCAATGAGATTAGCTATACCTGGATGATAGTGCAAATTCATGTCATAATCCTTAAGTAACTTGAGCTACCGCATATGCCTAAGGTTTATTTCCTTCTGTGTAAACGCATACTACAAGCTCTTATGGTCTGAATAAATATCCACATGCACCTTATATAGATAATGGTTCTAGATATTCAAGGCAAAGACCGTAGCCGTTGACTCTAGATCTTGAGTTGAGTAATTTATCTTATGAACCTAAAGCTTTTTGGAAGCATAGTCTACAACCTTACTATGCTTCATCAAAACACAACCCAATTCCACATAGGACATATCACAATATACAACAGACCCATCAGTACCTTTGGACAGAGTCATGTAGAAGTTAACTTATCCTTTAACTTCTCAAAACTACCTTGAAAAGGATCTGACCACAAAAACTTAACCTTTTTCTGTGTCAACCTTATCAGTGGAGCATTAATGGATGAGAAACTCTCCATATATATCCTATAATGCCTAACCAAGCCCAAGAAAATCCTAATATTGGTTGGAGTCAAGGGTTTAGGCCATTTCTTAACTGCCTTAACTTTCAATGGATCCACCTTGATCCCCTCACTAGAAATAATATGACCAAGAAAAGTCACACCACTTAGCCAAAAATTCACACTTAGAAAACTTTGCATATAACTTCTATTCCTTAAGAGATTGCAAAACAATTTGGAGGTGATTGGCATGATCCTTCTCACCTTTGGAGTACACCAGGATGTCTTCGATGAAGACTATAAAAAACAAGTCCAAAAACTACTTAAATACCTGATTTATAATATCTATGAAAGCAACCGAAGAATTAGTTAGCCCAAATGACATAACCAAAAACTCATAATGATCGACCATTTTGAAATGCAGTCTTGGGAATATCAACCTCCTTAATTTTAAAGTGGTGATAGCCCAATCAAAGATCAATCTTAAAGAAACACCTAGCACCCTGAAGCTGATCAAAATGGTAATTAATCCAAAGAGGATACTTATTTTTCACTGTAATCTTATTCAACTGACAATAATCTATACACATCCGAATAGACCCATCTTTCTTTGGAACAAAAAGCAGAAGATCACCCCACAGAGAAATACTAGGATGGATGAAACCCTTATAAAAAAATCCTTTAACTGTTTCTTTATCTCCTTAAGTTCAACCAGATCTATCCTATAAGGAGGAATAAAAATGGTACGGGTATCCGATAGAAGATCCATCCAAAAATCTATATCCCTATTGGGAGGAATTCTAGGAAAATCACTAGAAAAGACCAGGAAATTCATTAACCATAGGGATAAATTGTAAAGAGGGTCCCTAATAGTTAGAATCCTTAATATGAACTAGATGATATAGACACCCTTTGGATATCACCTTATGAGCTCTAACATAGAAAATAAACTTCCCTTTAGGTACTGAGGAATTCCCCTCCCATTCAATCTCAAGTACATTGGAAAAATGAAAACTGACCCCTTGGATCCTAAAATCCTGAGAAGCATAGCACGAATGAAGACAATCCATCCCCAAGAGTACATCAAGATCTACCTTATCAAGTTCTATCAAATACACCAATGTCTCCCTATGAAATATGGATACCACACAACTTCTACAGATTTTTATAGCAACAATAGAATCACCCACTAGAGTAGACCAAGAAAAGGGGTTGAAAATTTTTTTAGGAGCAAAAGCAAAGTGTACAGCCGCATAAAGGGTCACATAAGATAGGGTAGACCCCGATTCAATCAAATAATAAATATCATGAGTGAAGAGCTGTAACATACTAGTGACAACGTCTAGTGATGCCTCAATTCTAGGAGAGTAGCAAGTGTATAAAGAAGATTCCAGACACTGTCGGTACATAAAATGGCACCCTTAGATACCGATGAAGTGGTGATTGGAACCTTGTTAGATTCAGTGGAAACTTTAGCTATCGGATAATTTTGCTCCAAATGACTCAGCTGATCAAAATTGAGACACAAGTTCCTTCCCTCCTCACAATAACCATAATAAAACTACCCACTAATTCGGCAAGAAGGATATGTTGGGGCTTACTGTGCTCCACTAACTTTAGACTGGGTACCCTATGACTTAGGACTACTACTAGCCTAAAAACGATGATTACCGAAATGCTTAGGATAAGGAGCACTAGCTGTTGAATAAGAATTTTCCCAATTCTTCATTGTAGTCCACTATTTTCCATCCCTTCCAGTATTCTGCTAACTTGCACCCTACTCTAAATATTTAAACTTCTTATTTTGCCTCTGTCCCATATCTACCTTCTTTTTTTTGTCATTCTCCACCTGCTGTAAATAATCCACCAACCTTGATATATCCATATCATTATTTAGCATAATAGCCTTACATTCTAATACCGAATCGTGAGACAAATAGAAGCAAACTTCCTCATTCTAGACATCATATTAGACACTAACTCTGGAGTATAACGGGACAACTGTTGGAATTTTGGGGCATACTCTTTAACTCTTATCCTACACTACATCTATTTTACAAACTGTTCAGCATTAGCCTCCTTCAATTCTTAAGAAAAGCACCTGAAAAGTCATCCCTCATTATCTATTTAGCACAATTACCCCTTACCTCTTCCCATTCCTCATACCATTGTAAGCCACATCATTCAACTAATAAGTAACAAACTCTACACCTTCTGAATCAGTATCATGCATTAGCCTAAAATCTTCTCTATCTAATTAGTAAACCCTGAGGATACTTCTTAACCTTAGAGACTATAAAGGTTAGAGTATTCAACCTAATAAGCAAGCCAACCCGAGTGACTTATGATGAACTAACAATAGAACCAACATAATTAGCCCAATGAAATTGTAATGCCACCAGTTGAGTAAGTATATGAATAGACCGACAAAACTTCACATTAGAGATACCTCCCTTAAATGACTGAGCATAAGTATCACTAGCCCATGAAGCTCGAAGAGGACTAGTAAGGATCGATGGAACCCCACGTGGAGTGATACAATCAAGTGTAGGGATCCTAGAAAGTGTATATATCCCATATATAAGGTAGGTTCTTTCCATATTTTCCTTGGGTGGGACAGAGGCTCTAGAAGAGTTTTTACGACCATCAAATCTTTGGGGAGGCACGATAAAAAAATAGAGTAAGCTAGGAGTTAGAGAAGTTTCATGGTAATCTGGACTCTATAGCTCGAAATTGAACACATAAAAGGGAAATATTCCGAAATGCCTTATAGCCTCTGCCTTATAAGTATGGAGCAATACACACCTGTAAAAAGAACTCTACTCAACATAACTTTGTTGACACCTAGCGATCCTGAACCATGCTCTGATACCAAGCTTATAATGACCCACACTCGGGCCCTGCTTTTACGAACAATCTCAAGCTCACCATGGGCTAGAGAGAACCCCCTAAGAGTACCTCAAGAGCACATTAATGTAAATAATAAAATCCAACAAGTCTACAAAAGATGAATGAAACCAAAGAAAAATAAGACAAACATGTCATCCCAAAACTATCCACAAAAGCCTCTAAAATAGAAATACCAACTAAGTCAGCATATGCCCCCGACTATGACAAAAAAGGGTCTAAAAAGAAATATTAAGTCAATTACCAAACCTATGAAATGATCGAGCCTTTGAAAAGATAGAGTTTTACCACTTCATAATAGATCAGTAGACGTACCACACCACCTAACACTATACAGGGGTAATGAAAAAGCCATCAAACCCTGCATTATGAAATGATACAATATCCAGTGATGGTTAGTGGGGTAAGCACTAACATATAACTTAGTGAAAGGGATAAAATAATGTCATTGTAAAGAACCAGTCAAAACCATATGCGCAATATTTGTATATGCATATATAGGATGTCGGGATAGGGACACGTGTCACGATCATGAGAGTGTAAACTATTAGCTTGAACTATGTAACTCACTCCATCCTAAAGGCACCAATAGACTATATAGGTCCCACTCACCCTATTTGAAGGGCCATAGTGCATGTTAGCTGCAAGAACCGAGGAAAGAATAAAGACACCAAGGTGAAAGCTATGAAAAATATAATTTATATCTAGACACATGGTCATATAGACCCCCATGTCGAAAAATGTGGTTTACGGTGTTGGTCCCCCGAGACTACGCCTTCATGATGAGCTACATAATTCACTTTAAGCCCAAATTAAAATAGTTTGCACATACACCCAACCATTAACCGAGGAGTCTTTATTTAGGAATTTTCCAACATGGAATCTTCATACCAATATGCTTGCAAGCTAATTCAGTTATGCCAAACCAGTTCATGTAACCATTAGAATCCCAAGTTCCATTTAAAGTCCAAACCATGGCTACTAAGGGTAATCCAAACCCTTTTTACTATCCATTTATCCTTTAATACAATGCAATGTTCCAAAGGTAAGTTAAAGAATCTAATTTACATATTAAAAACCAATATTTTTAAAGTTGGTTGAGGTTAATTCCATTACCAAGCCAAAAATCCATCAATTTGGGGAAACCCATGTCACCCATTCCAACTATTACCACATATACCATTTAAGTGCCAAAAACTATCAATTAACAGGTGAATAATATCTTTAAAACATAGGAAAACATTTCAATTAATAAAAATTAAAATCCTCAACCTAATTTCAAATACATCAATTACAACACATTAATATTGATTACATAATTACCATTATACAAAATTCAAGTTATGGAATGAGAAACATACCTGAAATATAGAAACAATTTGAGAGAAATCAAAGTTTGAAGCTTGGATAATGGATTCTCTTTAAAAACTTTTGAGCTTTATTGGGTTGGGAGTTAAAGAAGAAAAAAATAATTTGATCCTTTAAAACTGAAGTAAAAGAGTCAATTTTCTATTTATAAGTTATTTAAGGTGTAAAAGGACCAAAATCCCCTCACCTAAGTGAAAAAAAACTAGATGAAAAATTCATAGCATTGTGGTAAACTTCTATTACGGAGGTTACCCTCTGTGCCATGCTCGTATCGCAGAGGTTAAGTAGAGTGGCACACTACTATCATAGAGGCTTACTACCTCAAGGTCCTAAAATGGACCCAAACCCCTTCTGAAAATTCTGAAACTTTCCCTAAACACCCTTTAACATCCCTAATCAGAAATCAAGTTAAAGACTGATATGATGCACACGGGAGGGTCAAAAATAAATTCACTAAAATTTTGTAGTGTCTTACATGCTCTTTACACTTATGAGACTGGTCAACCTGGCTGCTCTAATATCAAATTTTCATAATCTCAAAATGGGTTATAATGTCACTTATTGCGGCTTAGCCTAAATAAGTAAGTCAATCACCCAAACTGATAGAGAAAACACAAAATATATACAATAACACACACCAAGGTAAGACTTCTAAAATGAATTCAAGCTAAACATAAAATATTAATCAACATTAAAGATGAACAAAATCCATACACCTAATCCCAAAATCTGGTGTCATAGCGTAAAATCATATAATACAGTATTTGGAAACTAAAAATACATATCTGTCTTGGAATACCAAAATCATCTAATACAATATCGAGTATGAAGATGAGGTAAGGCTAAGTGCAAGGGCTTATAAATGAAAAATAACTTAACTGAATAATCATGAGAATACTGAATGAGGACATATGCATGAATGCATAAACCATAATTGAAAACATCGCAACTCGAAGTACTGAAACTCGGGTACTGCTTTACTGACATCTGAACTCACTACTAACGCCTGAGGTATTGAACACTGGATCATCTAATACTAAAAAATGAGTACTGGAGTTGAGATCCGTCTTATCTTGAGAGTGATCTCAAAAACTAATGATACTAAAAGTGATTAACTGAATCAGCTCATATCAATGACTGAATTCTGAGCTTTCTACTCTCGATTGACTGCATCAGAGATCAAATCTCTCTAACGGATGATTTCAGAATCTACTTTCAATGATAAAAAAAGATTATATCTGAGATCAAACCTATCTAGCGGAAGATCTCTGAATATGATAATAAGAATAATCACTGAATCTAAGAATGAGATCAAGCCTATCTGACGGGTGATCTCTGGATCTAATAATAAGAATATTCAACTGAATTTGAGACTGAGATCAAGACTATATAGCGGGTGATCTATGGATCTGATAATGAGATTCCTCAACTAAATCTAAGACTAAGATCAATCCTATCTAGCGGGTGATCTATGGATCTGATAATAAGATTACTCAACTGAATCTGAGACTGAGATCAAGCCTATCTAATAGGTGATCTCTGGATCTGATAATGAGATTACTCAATAAATTTATGTAGGGCCATGACTATCTAGTGGGTGGTCCATAAATCAATGGAACTATCTGAGTTCCTCACTGAGATAGATAACTGTGTCTGATAGTTCTGATTTCTGAGTTCTTTTCTAAATACTGATACTAAAACTGTAACTGTGGGAGTGCTCACTTAATCGATATGCGATGAATCTGAACTAGTGGGTTCCAACGTATAACCCTAGCTGGAAGGGTGTCAATACCATACCATGGCTAAATACCTCTTTGGTCAAGCCTCTCTAATGGGTGACCCTCACAGGAAGTCAAGCCTAAGGCAGCATAATAGTTAAGCCTATCTAATGGGTGACAAGCCTTTTTTTGATGGGTTACTCCTGTATCATATGCTGGCTATGCAGTTGTAGAGTTCAGGGATTGTTCCTAATGATTCTACCTCTCTAACGGGAAGCCACCAACCCTGCACTCACTCGGTGCTAGCTTATACTCCCAACTAAAAGACTCTGAACTGATTCTTAACTGAACATAAACTAAGCTGAATCTGATACTTATTATTGTTCTTAAATAATCTGACTGTATTAATCTGAATTCACTTCGTTCCATATCTAACGGAATACTATCGAATCTCAATATTTGAATGAATGATACTGAGTTCTGGACTGAACATTCGAATAATACTAGATCTGAGCTGAGTACAAAACTGAGGCTAGATTACTAGTGATCCTGAGATTATGGAGATAACTTAAATTTTTGTACTTTCTGTATCTATCTGAGAGTACAGAGTTCTATAACTCACTGAGTTCTGAGAATCGCGGCTTTACTAAGATTATGGAGAAAACTGACACTGGCTTTAGACTGCTGCTAAATTGTCGGGTATAAATACCCCCAGGACTCGATAACATAAAAGTAAAGCATAACCATTCTTGAATTATCAAGACCATGGACATTCATTCACTATCACAATTACTAAAGCATCTCGTCAAGCATTTAGGAATCATAAACATATAATAGTATAAGGAGACATGCTATTGGCTCATACTCCATTCAACAAGATCTTGCATCAAACACTTAGTATGTATTAAAGAACACATAATTGGGGGATTTCATGCTAACATGCCACAATTCATTCTCTAAAGCCTTTCAACAAATACTTGGTATGCTTGGGCTTGTATACAATTGAGGATTTCTAGTCAACATGCTACAACGGCTCTAATTCTTTCACATAAGCATTTTATCAAACATATGGGGAGTATGCTTTGCTTATTCAACAATTCCTACACTTAATTGACATGAACATATCACTTAACAAGAAACTTGAAGAGGGTTTATCATGAACCTCACATGAATATCACATACTAGGGTCAAAGCTTGAAAACCTTGTAAACAAACATGAATCAAAACTCAACAATAGCATGAACATCAATTTCAACCCACATAAATTATGAAAACTCATAAACATAAGATCTTTGAGATTTAGAAAAGGATTCTTGAGCTTCTTGGATGAAAGGGACCTAAGAATCAACATCTGTATCTTAGGGAATCTCTTTCTTGAAGGATCTTGGAGAGATTCTTGATTTCTCTTTATTTTTCTTAAAGAAGAAAGAAGGGTTTTGATTTTGTAGAAACCCTAGTTTTTGGTATTGAGGATGAGAAATGAAGTTGTGATCCTTGATCAGATATAAATAGGGGCTGAAAAGAGTGGGAAAAACACCAAAAAACCCTTTTAAAATCGAGTTAAAATTACTGATCGAGGATTGTGACGATCGAAGTGACGGTCCATCGCTTAATCTGATGGTCCGCCGAATCATCCGTCGCACATCAGTCAGAAAAAAAACACTGCCTCAATGTTTCGGTCTCAGCGATGCTTCATCGCAAACCCAACGGTCTGTCGGACCGTCCATCGCATGTGGGCTAGGATTAGGTCACACTGCCTCAGCGCAACGGTCCCAGCAATGGTCCATCACAGCCTCAAAAGTCCATCATCCTGGCCGTAGCACTTGGGCCAGAAAAGAGAGTCACTGCCTTGGTTACGATGGGCTGGGCAATGGTATGGTGCAAGCTCGACGGTCCGTCAACCCGGCCATCGCACTTGGGCGGTTCTGATAGCTCTTAGTAAAACCGTCACAACTTTCTCGTCCGATGTCAGATTTTGAAAAAATTGGTATCGACGGTAAGCTTATTCAATGATCTACTTGACAAAAAGTTGATATTACGGAAATTCTACACGGTTTAAAATATTTCTCACTTGGGAAGACACTTCTCACCCTCTTAGGGATGGATTTATACTTTACTTGACATGCTCTAAGGCTTAGAATACGAGAGATTTTTGCGGGGTCTTATTATAACTAAGCCCAATCTAACACAAGAATAAGCCTAGCCTACCTGGACGCCTATGAAAATTCGATAAAGCCCACTAAATTGGCAATTTACCCTTTCAAGAATCTTCTATATGATGTGACACTATCAAAATAGTAATCTGCTCATTAAAAGAGAACAACGATACCCACATAGCATTTTTCTATTTTGGGTCCAAAATTAAGTTAAAATCCCATGTGGAGACCACTTGCAAAATCTCACTTTTAAAACTGATAACACGTCCTCCTATACACAAGGATTATTTACCCTCAAGAATGGGTAAATTTTGAGCCCAAATGATACAAAAATTAACCCATCAAGAATTTAGGGATTCATGATTGTTCGAGAAATTAAACCAAGAAGTAACCAAAAACTTTTAAGGTTTTCGACGAGGAAATGGTTATTCTTAGCTCTCCAACACCCCATAATCTCTAAATGATCACTCTCCTAATTTTACACTCTCTAGGGCTTTAATGCTCATGACACTTATGAAAAATAAGGAGATATTAAGTAGAGGGCTAAATTTAATTCCATCCATTTGACCTTAACCCAGCCAGTTGACCGCTAAAGCGGATTTGTACCGATAAAGAGGTATCTTCAAGGGCCTAGCCTTCCGATAAAGTGAAAAAGCTTCCACTTAAGTGGAATCTGTTCTAGCGGACAGTTTTCTGCTTAAGTAATCCAGCAGGGCAATCCTTGGCCGCTAAGGCGATCGGAGATCCATTTTAGCAGATGCCCAGTAGAGTTCTGCACCAACTGAAACATAGAAAATTCCAAGTTTCCATTGACCCCTCTAAATTCAATTGGAATCCCGCAAATGCCAACAAACATGCTACCCTATCAAATTTGACATTTAAGACTCAACAAGGCCATTAAAATTTCCGTCAGGTGTCGTTTTGATGAAATTTAGGCCTATCACCTTAGTGCCACTTTTATCAAATTTTGACTAATAGCCCAAAATAATTTCGAAAGCCTTGGGACCCAAACCAAAGGTCTCCCTAGAATAAAATTAATGTATTAGAGCTGATTGAATTGTTTGAATTTACATACGAGGTCATTAACCTAAAATTTACACCCGATAGCCTATCATTACTAACAAAGAATTCAAAAAAGAAAATGTCTCTAAAAATCAAATAACTGCTGATAACTAAACTAGCAGCTCCAGCAAGTCAAAAATTACATGGGGCAGCTATAGGAAATCTCTAAAGGGTGAAAATATATGGAAATGCAAAAAAATAACCTAGAGGGTGATTATAATATCCATTAATAAAAGGACTTTCATTTGTGAAAATAAAGGGTTAGGATGTTCCTGAAGGATTGAACAAGTTAGGATACTTGGCTTGTATCTTGCTCGAAATATCCCAAGTAGCCTCCTCTACTAGGAGGTGTCTTCACTAAACCTTAACTACATGAATCTCCCTAGAGCGCAACTACGTAACATCCTGACTAATATGAGAATCAACTTCTCTACAAAGGTCAACCTCTTGTCTAACTAAATTGAGTCCGACCAAACATATATGACTCATTGGAATGTAATTCCACAACAAAAAAACATTGAAAACTTGATGAACAATGGAAAAACATGGGCAAGAGGATACTTATAAGCTACCTATCCAACTACGTGAAGGATCTCAAAAGTTCCAATATATTTGGGGCAAAGCTCTATTTCTCAAACCTTATCATGCCCTTCATGGGTGATACCCGAAGGAATACCTCATCCCCAATGCCAAACGTCAAGGCATCAAGTCTACAATCTACATAAGACTTTTGCCTACTCTAAGCTACCCTCAGCCTATTCTGAATCAGCCAGAATATATCTAATGACTCTCAGAGAAAGTCAGTAACACGAAGCCTAACCTTGGAGATCTTAAACCATCCTATCAGAGATCGGTAATGCCTACCATATAATGCCTCAAATGGTTCCATCATAATACTCGCATGGTAGCTATTATTATACGCGAAGTTTGCCAATTCTAAGTGCTTTTCCCACTGACTTCCAAAGTCCATACAATTAGCTTAAAGTATATCCTTAAGAACTTGACAAGTCTTCCTCGACTACCCCTCGATCTGAGGGTGAAAAGTGGTGCTAAGATCAACCTAAGTACCCAACTCCTCTTGGAAATCTCTCCAGAATCTAAAAGTGAATATCGGGCCCCGGTATGAAATAATATATTTAGGCACTCCATGAAAGAAAAATATCTCACAAACATAGATGTGGGCTAACTTCTTGGCACTGAAAGACATCTAAATAGGAAGGAAATGTGTCGATTTGGTCAATCAATCTTTAATGACCCAAATTCTATCAGAACTATGAGGGGTGAAAGGAAAACCACTAACAAAGTCCATAGTTATCTGCTCCCACTTCCACTCGAGAATAGGTAATCTCTAAATTAGACCACCAGGCCTCTGATGCTCGACCTTCACGTGTTTACAACATAGGAAACAAGGCACAAAGGTCACTACATCTCTTTTTATACCACTCTACCAGTAGTCTTGCCTAAAATCCTTATACATCTTAGTTGTCTTAGGGTGAATGAGTATCTAGAGCTTTGAGGCTCACACAATATTAACTGAATTAAGTCACCAACCCTCAAAACACAAATGCATCCATCATATCTCAGAATAACCTTAGAATTTATGGTTTTCCTCTTAGACTCACCACTTAGCACCTTACTACAGATGACACAAAATCCTTTATCCCCAGACTAGCAAGCGTGAATCTACTTAAATAGGATACACCTCACCATAACACTATCAAGAATCCTTCTAGAATCTAAAATATCAAATTATGCCATCAAGTTCGCTAAGAGGTCAATGTCCCATGCCAATGACCTCTTATAAACTAAAATAGAAGCCAAGCTACCCATTCTGACCACCTTTTGGCTCAAGGTTACTACAACTATATTCGGCTTACATGGATGATATAGAATAGATATGTCTTCATCATTCAAAAACTCTATCCATCTATACTGCCTAGAATTAAGCTCTCTCTAAGTTATAAGATGCTGAAGACTATGATGATCCATGTAGATCTCATAATCTATGCCATATAAATAATGTGTCCAAATCTTAAGCAGAAAAACTACCTCTATAAACTCTGATTCATGAGTGGGGTAGTTGCACTTATGTATCTTCATCTGCCTTAATGCATAAGGAATAACTCAGCCCTGCTGTATCACACACAACCCAGACCAACAGTGGAAACATTTCAATAAACAGTAAATCCCTCGCCTTCAATAGAAAAAGGCAATATAGAACTTGAAGTGAGAAAACCCTTGAGCTTTAAAAAGCTTGACTCACCGCTCTCAAAACCACTAAAAAGAATCTCATTCTAGGTCAATCTGGACATCAGTGTTGTAATAGTAGCAAACCCCTTAATGAACTGCCTATGGTAACCAACCAAACCAATGAAGTTATAAATCTCAGAAAGAAATGTGGGCCTGGTCTAATCACGAATATCCTTAATCTTTGTTAGTCCACCATAATCCCATCCTTAGAAACCACATGTCCTAGTAATGTTAAAGACTCGAGCAAGAACTTAACTTTAGAATTCTGCAAAAAACTTATGATCTCTCAAAGTTTGTTGCATAGTGTCAAATATTGTATATGCTCCTCCTTGCTCCTCGAATACACAGGAATGTCATTGATGAACACAATTATGAAGGAATCCAAATAAGGTATAAACACATAGTTCCTCAGATCCATGAATGTTGTTGGGACATTGGTCAACCCAAAAGACATCACCTAGAACTCATAATGGCCATATCGAGTCCTGAAGGCTATCTTTGGGACGTCCTCAACCCACATCCTTAACTAATAGTAACCAGACCTCAATTCGATCTTAGAGAACACCACTGCTCCTTAAAGCTTGTTAAATAAGTCATCAATATAAGGCATAGGATACTTATTCTTCACCATCACGTTAATTAATTTTCTTATAACTAATACACATACACAAAAAACCATTCTTCTTCACAAACAAGATAGGAGCACCTCAAGGTGACACATACAATCTAATGAAACTCTTACTTAAAGGATCCTAAAGATAAGAATTTAGCTCTTTAAGTTAGGTAAGAGCCATATGGCATGGTTTCATAGAAATATGTCAGGTGCCCAACTCAAGATCAATAATAAATTTAATATCACCCTCAGGAAGAAGGCTAGGTAGATCGGTAGGAAAGACATTATGAATATCATAGACTATATGAACAAAGTCGAGTGAAGGAATCTCCAAACTAACATTATGAATATAAGTGAGAGATGATTAGAATTCCCTCAATATAAGTCTCCTTGCCAAAAAATAAGAAATAATACCCATAGGCTCGCGGCTAAACGATTATGCTACACAACTAGGGGTTGCCGAGCATAATGAAGGTAACAATATTGGAAAAATAATTCAACATCGCTTGATAGGAGGATAACCAGTCCATGGCCAAAATCATATCAAAATACACTACGATCCACTACTAAAGAATCACCCACGAGAGTTGATACACACAAGGAACAAATAAAAAATCCCAAGTTAATTCTAACCAAAGTGCATAAAGGAAACACAAAAGATAAGTGGATATCGGTTCAAATAAAGCAAAAATTGACTGATGTCACACTAAAAACATGCCTTTAATAATAACATTTGAAGACCGTGCCTCTTGTCTACTAGGTACAACATATAAATGACCTCACCTGCCACCTGGCTGGGAAACTAACCAATCACCTATCCTACCTACTTGAGGACCTTTATAAGAACCCTGGGGACTATCTCGAAGAACTTGCATACCATCTTTAGCTTTTGATGGTATTTTCCTAATTGATAGAATACTCTGCGCTATAGGTACAACTACCCTATGCCTAGGCACTCTCTTGAGAAATGGATGAAGGACCCACACTCATAAGACACCCCAGGTGCTATACTATATTTAGAAGATTTGACTAATTGAGAATAAAAACCTCATCTAGAAAACCTAAAATAAAACCTCTGAAAGGTTGACTATTACTTTGACTAGGATGATCACTGTAGTTGGGCTGACCCCTATCTATATTCAAAAGTATGGAATGAAAGAACCTACTAGATTGAACCTGATGCTGATAAAACTAGTGTGGATGGTACCTATCCTAAAAACTATTACCTCTAAACTATGAGCTACTATATCTCCTACTAAAATTACCTTGATAGCGTGGCCTCTTATTACTGCCCTCTAAGATCTTGCAATCCATCTCATCCATAATCTGGGCATGATCTAAAACCTCAGTAAAAGACCTGCCAGCAATAACAAAAATCTATATAGCCATGCAAAGAGGAAGTCTTAATCCCCGAATAAAACACCTAATTTGTTCATACTTTATCAATAAGATAGATGAAGCATGCCTAGCTAACTCATAAAATTGAGTCTTATACTTTAATACAATCATAAAACCTTGCTCCAATCTCAAGAACTGGTCTCTATGGTGCTCTCTAAGGCTACGAGGCATATACTTCCTATGAAAACCTCAAAGAATTGAGTCCATATCAATATGGAAAATATGAGTAACTTGGAATTAAGATAACCTCAACACCAATGTAGAGCTACCAGATCCAACTAAAAAAGTAGCATATTCAACACCATAAGTCTCAGCTAGCCCTAAATTATGGATCCTATTCTCATAAGAAACAAAGAACTTATATGTAACTCACCCGACATCTTGTACTCCTCAACAGACATAGCAGCTAGGCAACTATCAGTTGAGTAGCTATAAGAGATGGAGAGATCTCAACTTTGGGAGCCATAGTTATCGGCTGTGCCCCTACCTTGGAACTATTTATCTACCGACTTAGCACCTTTAGATAGTATACCATAGCTAATCCCAAAAGCTAATCTATAACATCTCTATGCAGTGACAAAGAAATAAACCTCAATACAGCCTAGGTTTCCTTGTGGCCCACTACTGGCTAGGGTGGAGGAATCTTAGGTGAGAGAATAGGAATAGGGTTTAATAAAGGCTCCCTATCCTGATTGATAGCTTAGGAGGCATATCTTTCCAACCCTCGACCTCTAGGTCATTCACGTTATATGGTAGAATCTCTAAATGTGGACTTAGGGTTCTCATCTCTAATAGAAGAAGCTCACATTCTATTTATTTGCAAATGAGTGAAAGGAAATGAATCTTAGTTGCATTTTACCCATTTGCAAAATAGAGAAAGTAAATGGATCTCAAAACCAACATAGATACTTAGCATAAAATGAGTAAAGGAAGTAAGGATTTCCTAAGAATATAAGGATCTCCAAAGAATGTCCTATAGCCTCTCGAAGAAAGAAATGTACGTCATTATTTCGATCCCTGAGACACTTGCACTTGTACCAATAATACATGTGAATCTAAACTCTGATACCAATTTGTTATGTCTCGATTTTACAAGCAATGGGATAGTTGGTGGAAAATGGCATAAATGTCAAAATTATTCAAGTCAATGAATTACAAGATATAACTGTAAGAACAATAATATAAATAACGAGAAATAGGAAAAAGAGTAGTAGCATCCCACAACCTAGTAAGGACGGTACAGGAGATTCTAATCAAAAGAATATGAGTACTATAAAAGTCAAATCTACAATAGTCTCAAAATATAAAGACTATTAAAAAACAAAAGATATAAAAAATTCCTACTCCATCTTTAAGAGCTCACCCAATCAATAAACTTTGACCAGTACAATCACCACAACATCGGTAGCTAGTACTCGAATTTGCACCAAAAAGGTACAAAAATATAATATGAGTATTGAATCTATGCATACTCAATAGGCATCATCGATTGATTGAGTTAAATCATAATATAAATATAATAAAATTCAAGATAAATAATTTAAGTCAAGAAGGGAAAACCTAGAATAATGCTCCAAATACTAAAAGTAAACAATTGGAAATATAATAGTAATGGGAAATAACTATATCTATCATAAATGGGCCCACATAATCCCAGAAGATATAGAAAAAGTAAATTATCCAATGCAGGACCCTATAAGCTCGGTCGATGCATTCAAGAAGAAGTAATAACAGTAATTATACCAACCTTCCATATTTCGAAACCATAATCCTAGATACTTTGATACTGTTAACACCAAACTCAAACCGATTACATAATCATCATAAATAACCTCTTAATGCTGGACTTGATCAGAACTAATGTCTTATATGCCAGACTTGAACCAAAAGTCATATCGTTAATAGTGTTAGAATCAAATTGGTCTTAATATCATAAATTGTCAAACTTAAATTAGTCTTATCATCTCCTAAACAAAAATATAGAATAAACCATCTTATGCCTAATACCTCCTCAGTTTTAAGAATGTAAGTAAAATAGTGTATAAGGTTCTATCGAGTCTACAAGGTGATATTAACAATCATGGCCTAAGGTGCATCAAAGGGGCTCACTTTTAACCCCCCAAATCCACTCCAATGAAAAATCTATCCAAACTACACTAAGGTGTCAAATTTCACTACAAGTTACAAAATAAGCCTCATTGTGACCTAAGATAGTAAATTCTCTTAAGAAATGAGTAGTTAAGTCAATTATGCCTAATTATAATTCCTTAATCGACTAAATAATACAATTCACACTAAATATACCTCCAAGTCTTAATTCCCAACCCAAAACTAGAACAATATCACATCAATACTATAATTAATCCAAATCTAAGAGAAAGGTAAGCCTAGACTGCCTTGATGTTGAAGAAAACCCAATAAAGTCTGCTAAATTTGTAATTTCCCCTTCTTAGAAGCTTCCGTATAATGTCGTTCTATAAAAATAGTAATATACTCATTAATACAAGAAAAATGATAACCATATTGAATTTTTATGATTCAGGTCCAAAATCAATTCAAAATTCTATGTAAGGCCTACTAGAAGAATCACACTTTCAAAACTGTCAACTCGTTCTCAAGGATTATATACCCTCAAGAATGGGTAAATTTTGAACTCAAATGATACCAAATTAACCCATCAGGAATATAGGGAATCAGAACTTTATTGGGGGTATTAAACCATGAATTAAACAAAAACTTACAAGGTTTTCAATGAGGAAATGCTTATTTTTAGCTCTCCAATATCCACAATCATTTAATGATCACTCTCCAAATTTTGCACACTCTCTAGGGTGATAATTATCTTGAGACTTGTGAAAAATATGGAGAAATCAGGTATAGGACTAAATTTAATTCCCTTCTAGGTGCCTCTTAAGTGGCCACTTGACCGCTTATGTGGTCACCAATGAAGTGGCTTAGTACTGCTAAAGTGGTACTTGGCTAGGCCTGGTCTTTCTCAAAAGCAAAGAAGGTGTCGCTTAAGTGGCATCCACTTTAGTGGACATGCTTCTGCTTCAACCACCCGGTTGGGAAGCCTTGGTTGCTAAAGTGACCGGCTATCCACTAAAGCACAACACCAAAGGTCCGCTTTAGCGGATGCACCAATTGAAACTTGGAATTTTCCATGTTTCTATCGATTCCACATGATTCATTCAGAATCCTACAAATGCAAAAAAATTATGTTATTCTATCTAATTCGACATTCCAAACTCAACGACTCTATCAAAATTTATATTCGGGGTCATTTTAATTAAATGTAGGCCCTAAACCAAGGGCCACTTTTATCAACTTCCGACTAATAGCCCAAATGGAGTTCAAAAGCCTTTGAGTCCTAACCAAAGGTCTCTCTAGCCTAAAATCGATGTTCCATAGCTTATAGAACTATCAAAATAAGAATATAAGGTCATTAACCTGGTGTTTATGACCACTAGCCAATTCTTACCAACGAAGATTTTAAAATAGGGAATTGACTCTAAAAAACAAATGTATTGTCCGGTAACTTAACAGTCATCTCCATCAAGTAATAAGCAACTTGGGGAAGCTATAGGAAATCTCTAAATGGAAAAATGTGTAGAGATGTAGAAAATGACTTAGAGGGTCATTACAAAGAGTAAGAAGTGCCTGGGCCCCTAACAACCTACACTTGAGAAGAACCCTTAGCTTTAACCACAATAGAAGTTGCAAGGACAACTAAATAGGGTTGTCTTAATAGGATTGATGACCATGGCCTTTAGAGTAGGACCCACTAAAATTTCCAAAATTTTAAGATTTATTTGCTAATATATTAGTCTGACCCATTTAGGTAACCCCCTCAAATTTCTTCACATTGTTACAAACTTCATTGAACCCTTTTTCTATTGAATTCATATGCAGAAACAATACCTGAAGGTCATAATTCAAACCTTTAGCATTGAGTCAAATCCTCTCCTCCTCAAATTTTGAAAACTATGTAGCATAATGAGACAAGGCATGGAACATGGCCTCATATCTGCAACAAAGATGTTACCCTGCTCTAATTCCAAAAACTCATCCTTTTTGCTGTCATGGAGGACCCGTGGAACATATTTCTCTATGAACAAAGCATCAAATTGCTCCTATGTTAATAAAGATAAAATTGGTGACCGACATTCAATATATGCTCTCCACTATTGCTTAGCATCCTTCTCTAGCAAAATAGTCCCAAACTCAACTCCCTGTTGCTTTACAATCCCAATATTATGTAACCTCTCATAGAAATGAATAATAAACTCAAAGGCATCCTATGAATCAGTACCCTAGAATATTGAAGGTTTCATGTTCAGAAATTTTGTCCACCTAGAGCCTGATAATTTGGTATCGTGGGTGTGGCTTCATTCCTAGTTAACCTACTCAAAAGGTTATCACCTATTGAACATCCTCAGTAGACATAGGGGTAGTCCTACAACCTTAGCTTAAGTCGCTACCCCGGGCTCCATATCTAGTTCTTTTACTGCTTTCATCTTCTCTAACTAATCTTAAAGGTGGGGAGATGATGCTAGCCTCTCAAAGTTTTGGATAGCTACCACTTAATATCTACCCCTAGTGGGTATGGCTAATCCCCTCTTTCTATTACCTCTTCCTCTCATATGTCCTCTTCACCCCTTGACTAGTTTTATAGCTTGAGTAGTTGGTGTGGACAATACTGGTTGGATTCCATTGGACCTAGTGTTCTCTATTTGTAAACAAAAGAATAAAAAAGATTCGATACAAATTTGGATTTCCAGATACCAAGTTCTGTAGCCTTTTGAAGAAAAGTACAAATATCTTTGTATCATTTAGTGAAACTCTACTAGACCTATTTTTGTAAGACAAGATTGATTAACCTAGGCTCTAATACCAACTTTGTAATGACCTAAACCCACCGTGAGTTGAACTAACACTACTCACCTAGTGGTGGAACCGTCTACCCCAACCAACTCAAAATATATGCTTAAAAGAGATAGTAGAACTAATCCATCAATAAAACATCAATTTCTACTGAAAAATACATAAGTACAACTTAAAGACAAAACATTGCACTTAACCTAAATTATCCCTAGGAATAAAAAGTAGGCCATTCCAAAACTACTAAAGTTTTTTCAAGAAGGGAATGCAACCCCCAAAACTAAAATGAAAAACATAAGTCTAGAAATAAATAGTATGTAATCCAAGAAGGATTCATGGTTGCCCAAAACATGTTACTTACCCTTGAATTTGATGTTAATTATTTGAATCAGAAGTGAGGTCTCATAGGAGTTGATGAAATATGCGTTGCATTTACAAAATTAAATGTAGGTACAGTACCAGGACATACGAACAACATCATACTGGTAGGGTGATTCTGACAATCCAAGATAAGAATATGAACACATAACTAATTTATAGTACAATAAGTTAATCCATGCTTAAAAAACATTCACTTAGCATAATAAGAAATGATAAATAATTAGGAATCAAACTAGAAAATCAACCTATTTTTACCAAATCAAATTAGTCAAGCCAAGCCATAAACAGGTCAGGACTATTTATTAAGTATAAAATTTATTTCCCCGATACACTCATGGAACCATCAAACTCACCCGACTCTCGTACATACATATTTAGGGACATAAAACCAGCCTCTAGCCATTACCTATAGGTACAATTATCATCCATGTACTAAAATTCCAGACATAAGTGTGCCAACCTTGTTTTACCCAAAATCCTGTGAGAACATTCTAAATACCAAACATTCTACATATAGCAAGTAAGGTAGGTCAAAGTCATATAACAACCGTAATTTATTTACAAGGACCACTCTAAAAACATGCACTATAAAACCATACTACAAAATAGTTAACATGTACATATAGCAGAAATTGGATTAAACTAAAATTCCATCACCCACTTCGAAGAAAGCTTGCACAACTCCTCTATGCCAGAGCTTTGCACTTCCATGCAATTTATTCTTGCTCATGGTCTTAAACATATACATAAGTACATAATTAAGAAAATGGCCTATCATATTGGTATTCATAACTAACCTAATTTCTAAGGTCTAAATCATGATGATTCTCTTCCCTTTCTAGGGTTTTTCCATTGTAATTCACCTAAAACTATATATTTCTTGGATAAATTAGTAAATCAATGAAATGCACGGGTTGATTACATATTAATACTCAAAAACCTTTAAATTTTTTCTTAATTCCCCCCTTTCACTAGTAAACCAAAATACATCATAAAACCATTCCTGAACTCTGTGAATTAACAATTCTAAGGCTTAATAATTTTATATGAATTAATCGAGGATGCATTCCTTATCTTAACTAATTCAAATGAAGAAATTCTGGTGGTTTTAATCTTAAATCTCCCCTTTCTTTCCACAAAATGTGTTGTAGAAAATAAATTATTTTGGAAAAATATTTTAATAAATTTGTAATTTTCACCACTAGAGCAATAATTGACCGCCTTTGATAGCCACAATAGAAGAAATTATTCTACTATAGTGCTTGTTGCTATAGAGGTATTCTGATATCTATTGTAGTGTCACTGGGACAAAATGCCCGTCTTAGCCCAAAAATCTCACTTTTGAAACACACCTTAATCCCTGAATATTTTGAATAGTGCCTTATATGCTAAAATAAATTCTAGGAGTCCTACTTATAGAAATTTGATTTTGTAAATTCCTATAGGATATGTATTATCTTAGATAACTAAAAATTAAGACAAGTACCACCACCCTAGTCCAAATGATTTTCAGATTTCCTTAGGCAACACCTCGCTTCAAAATCGATCGAAACTAGCTTAGCCTAAAATTTGTAACTTTCAAATCGAGAAAAATTTAGACATGAGATTTTAAATATAGGAATCGTACGTAACGATGGAAAGGGTCTTTATATAATGCCATTTAATTGTGTAGTAACCCTCTTTTTGGTTTTCATAATTTTTAGTGTTTTGACCATTTTGTCCCCATGGTTGTCTTATCTTATTTTTGAGTTATGGGGATGGTTGACATAGTTCTTAATCCATACAAAGGTGTTTTATATGAGTTTGTGATTTTGAATATCCTCTAAGTAATTTTATTTGACTTCGGTCGACTCTCTGTGATCCGAACTTCGGATGGTGTTTTGGACAATTTTATTAGATCTAAAAATATCAATTTTGAATTAGTAGTTGTTAAGTTTAGGCCCTAAGAATTTGTGTTGTATTTTTATATCTTAGACAAAAACTAGCTAAAATATCCTAAAAAAATGGTCAAGGGTGAATTCATTATAAATGATATCTTTTTAAAAAGATGATGGTTCCATTGAGTCTAAAATGTCAAAATTACCTAGAAGCATTATTAGTTTGTTTTTATGTGTCCCAAATGAATCCCAAGGGTTTTTTAGAGGGTTTTAGATCAACAACCATTAGCTTTGTTGATATCTGGTGTAGGTCCCCCTTCATTGCAATTGCGACCTCCACTTTCACAATTGCGTGAGTCTGGTATTTCTATCTCAACATTCATGATCCCTACGTAGTATTCACAAAGAACACCTTCACCACAATTATAATGCACTATTAGTTGGCTGAGTTAGTTCCTTTCCTTGCATTTACCGTCAAAGACTCGCATTTCTATAAAGTTAGTTTGAGTCATGATTGGATGTTCGCGGTTGCGATGAGTTAGCATACCTTTGCAGATTTAATCCCTATTTCAGCCTCAAAATATATTTTCTCCAGTTTTAGAGCTTAGAACCTCAGAATTAAGCAATTTCAAAGGTATTTTTGAGATTTGTTCTATGGATAAGTTCCTAAATATTATATTCATTATTTTCCATTAATTTCATTTTCAAAAAAACTTCAAATCCTCGATTTTAAACATATTCTAAAGGTTTTTTCTGGTAATTATAAAATTTGTCTCACTTTGATTTGAAGTCTGTTTTCACCTCATTTTTTCATGGGTTCGCAGATATTGAATCTTGTTGGTAAACTTGTGTGTAAAATAAAAAGTCAGTTTTACCCTTGTATATTTGGAAATGATTTTTGAATTAGATTTTTGAACTAAAATAAATATAATCGATATGGGTATCATTGGACCTCTTTTGACTTGTGGATTCCATGATTAGACTAAATGCATTTAGTGTTGATTCAAACGAGTAGTGTTTTTATTTGATGCCCTGGACTATATTTTGTCTTATAGATCTTTTTTTAAGGCAAGTTGACACGTATCCTAACTTTCTCTAAAGTGTTAATTTTTTGTATGTTTATTTTCTTGTGAATTGTAGACCACTTAGGATTGGGGGTAACACTTAGGTGAAATAGAGAGCATTTACATGGGTACGGATTCTGTGTACGAATTGTAGTTGTATAATTATTGACCTTAGTTAGTCTTTCTACTTTAGAATATGGTTAAAATAGGTTGTAGATAGTTAGCTTGTTAATGTTGGATAAATTAATTGTGGATACCTATTTAGAGCTTGAATAATATTTAGTGGACCTTATTGTGATGATTGGATCTTAGTGACCTTTTGGGGATAATTATGGTATTATTGTTAGTAATGAAATAATTGAATTTTAGAGAATACTTAGATAATAAATGGACTTGTACTAGTTGATGTGACTATCAAAGTTTAGTATTTATTATAAGGATCATAATTAACTAGAACAGTTTCCTTTAATATTTTAGTCTAATGACATCATTTTTCAAAATATGATAAGACCTATCATATGGAACAAGCTAGGTTTGGGTAGTTTCACGATATATTATTATTGAGATTTTTGTTAATTTCGTGTTTCCATGTGGAGGTTTATGTGAATATTTTTATTGACTTGAAAAATTATTTATTATCTTATCCTCAGTTGAGGGCTTGAATTGATATTGCCAGCCTTGATTATGCATCTAAATTGTCTTATATTTTATTGTGTCGCCAATTAGGGCTTGACTTGTTATCACTAGCCTTATTTGTGCATTAAATTTCCTTTTCATATAGATGATACCCGATAAAGGGGTTTGAAAGGATATAAATTATGTCTTACATGAATTTTCATTCTAGTGGTCTCGAGTAAGGGATGATATCATGAATTATTGGCAGATTGAGTTGATTCTAAGCTCACTTTGACATGCATTGAATGGATTATCATCTTCATACTAAATGATAATGAGTATTGCATCTTCATTTCATACATACAAATTTACCTCTGAAAACATTGGTTTTTAAAAATGCCTAGACTGATGGATGTACTGGTTGGGTTGATTAAGATATGAGAAATTGTTTATGAAAATTTTGATCCATGATAGCTGGAGAGGTGAATTGAGATTTGAGAAAGTATAGGGGTTGTAAACTCCTCTTGGGTAGGACCACCGTTAGTATTTTTTAACACAAAACTAATGCTATCATCATAAGAAAGGCTCATGTGGTAATTCTATAGGGGATTCTAGGGAGCGTAATAGATGTGCAAGCTTTTGGGTTCCTACAGACAAATGCCCCCAGGCATGGCAATCGCGGAGAACTGGCCGCGATCGCGCTAACACTATCACGCTCAAAATAACGATCATGCTACCTGAGACTATTGTCAACAGTTCAGTAATTTTTCGAAATACGCATATTTAACACCAATCCTTATCTTCTGACTAGATAACTAAACATCATGATCAGATAAAGTAGACCTAGATTATGTGATCTTTACCCCAGACTTGAAGGAATTCACATTGAACTCAGTCGCGAATATGTTGAAGACATAATTTACACTTTAGTTCCAACCATTTTAGGCTAGAATATTGATACTCAAGGCTTCCCCAAATGATGTGTAAACACCCTACAACTTCTAACCAACATAGTAAATTCCAACAAGTAGAGTTTTAGTCTCATTAAAATGATGCTACGTCTAGTGTCTAAAATGAATGTCCCAGGCCTACAATGACAATAAGAGTAATGGAGTTTTAGACTTCATACCAGATAAATGATGCAAAAGACTTGAACTGAAATCTTGGATACTCTGCACAATGCCATAATATAGGAGATTTTTGAGGGAGTTGGAGAATAAATCGTGTGGGAAAAGTGTTAGATGGATGGTAATTTAAAGTAGTATGACTGTGATCGCAGTCCTATTTATGCGATCGTAGTCAAGCAGCTTTCTCGATCGCTTTTACACGGACAACAATTGCGGTAACTGAGATCAGAAATCTGACCTCTTGCATTTCCTATTCATTCCAAATTGCCAATTCCATACTTTCATTCTTTAAATTCAACCAAAATATCTTTTGCATGGATTATGCATGCATTAACAAAAAAAAATCTATTCTACTATACATAAATAAAAAGGATATATGCCACTTTTCATGGCATGATGGGTTGCCTCCCATCGAGCGCTTAGTTTAATGTCTTAGCAAGACGCCTCTTCCACTTTGTTTTGTGCTTCCACTTAGAATATTTGAATCTCTAACCCAACTTTTGCTCAATATGCAATGAATGGCAGATGGACAAAAGATCTAGATCTTCTAAGATGAGGCTTGGAAGAGATGGATGGCAAGCAAGCTTTGATCTCGCCATTTTGAATACTTAAACCTTTTACCCAACTTCACATCAAACTTTCGCTTTTGCTCCTTGGGTAAAAGTGAGCACATCAATACGCCATTCCTTGTACTTCTAAAATTTTATATCTTGACCTTTGGTAAATGGGGCTTTAGATACTCTTTTGGATCGACAAACCCCTAAGGATAGGGATTGTCCTTCCCTAAAGCATTTTTCCCTGTAATGGATTAGAGTCACCATAAGAGGTGAGCATTGATTTTTCTTGTAACTCTAATACTATTTAATTTATTGTGGCTTCTTCTTTCTTGTATGAGTCAGATGATTGGGAATCCACTAGGAGTCTTCGCTACCAAGCTCATCATCGTTGCTTGATAAACCTTCTCTTAGGAAATGGGCAATGTTGTGATAGTTTTAATATTTTGTTCTTCGCTCATTTCCCCATCTTGACACTTTGTCATGCCAATGCCTCATGATGCATCTCTTTTACATTCTCCTCCTTTGCATCTACCCGATCTAAAATGGTTTAAAGTAATTTTCCAACACCACTAAGTCTGGTATATTGCTCCCTCTCCTTTCTATCATATGACCTATCAAACTCATAAGAAGAACTAACAACTCGGTTAGAATAATGGGGGGCATTTGTATAGTCCTCCCAATGTCCTTCTATACCACTACATAATGGGCACCTATACTCCCTATAAGGATTGTACTTACAATCTCTGTAGAAGTGTGGTCCTTCGCTTCTAGTACATGGGTCGTCAGGATAGGAATCCCAATATCTAACATCATATTTGTTGGAAGATGCCATAGGGAAAAATACAAATAAAATAAAATCTACCTTCAAAGAAAAATCACAAACAAATATATATAAGCTTGAATTCAAGTAAGTAACTAGAATTCCAAACTAATTCAAAATGCCAGATTGTTCCCCGACAATGACTCCATTTTCGATAACGCTCAACTTACAAGTAAATTAAGTGCAAGATGGTCGTTGTCAATATATTTACCCAACTTTGGAGTCGGGGTCAAATCCACGAGGAACAATGTGAGTGGCAATCAAATCAATTCAAAATGATAGATACAAGTTAAATTCAAACAAATGTTACAAAAAGGTAAAATTGGAGAGGTGAGTTCCTCCACTAATCATTCTTTTTGTGAGTTTCTAATATGAATTTAGGGCTACGAATAGTTAGAGTTTTAACAATTATGCACGAATCATTGGATTATGTGTTACTAAGGGAGTGACATGTGGGCACTTATTATGAACTTCACTTCAATAATTTAAATATGGGTAGGCTTGGTTATAGGTTTTGAAGTTAGCCTTTCAACAAAACACCAAGCGTTCACCCACTGATTCTTTCAAATAACTAATGGGTATGTTTAACAATTAGCATCCATGACCTCAGTTAAGGCATCCCTATTTCTAGGATGACACCCATGGTATAGCTAACCTCATATTCACTTTTATTTCTAAGATAGTGAAAATTTAGCAAACTACACACATAATTGTCTATCATTTCTTTGGTACCCACATCCCTCTTTCGAGGATGATATGGATTCCTAAAGTTCACCCAAAACCCTTCTTTCAAAGATGGCATTGAACTTTCTAGAGCTTGGAGCTTTCACTCATCAAACCTATGTGGGTATTTGGAGCTTTCACCCATCAAATCCCAAAAAAAAGCCTAGCAATAATAAAACCCAAAAACATGAACTACTAAATAGAGTCTAACAATAACAACCCCTACATACTTTAACCCTTATTCACACATAACCCCAAGAGGGAGATTTAGCTACATATAAGATAAACAAGCATAGATATACTTATAATATCCATTGAATCAAAGTTGAAGAAGATCTAATTGAATGTTACTTCGAATGTGGCTCTCCTACAATATCAACAATGGAAGTGAGCAAATCTTCCACTTAGAAAGTCTTCAATGTATTCTTCATACAAAATTTACACAATATTTTCTTCTCCAAAATTGGAGTCTACAAAACCTAAACTAAAAACTAGAAGAATTTTTTTTAGGAAGGTAGGATGTGATAGAATGGATAGGGTTTGGATCATTTTGTAAAAATTGGGATCAGCACGTGTAGTTACAAATTTTCCCTTGGGTTGATTCCTCCTCTTAGGCATGATCATGCACATTTGAATTTGACCACAGATATGTGACTGCAGCTAGCATCTGTAACTATGGTTGGAAGGCTTTTGCATGACTGTCGCGATCGCGATCAGCTGATTGCAACTGCGATACCTGAGGCCTTTTTGTTCCAATCATTAGCTACACTTTTCATGCTTTATTTCGATCATTTTTAGCTCCATTCCACACCTTTCAATCTTCTTGACTTTATACCTACAAAATGTGGATATTAGTGCATTCAATCACAACTATGTTTCCTTATTTCTTTCAAACTAAGGTGATGTGTAAAAATAATGAGTGCGATAGAGTGGTAAAATCAGCACTCATCAAGCTACTTTAACCTCATTTCTGCTCAACATCTATCTTCTCATATACTTTCTCTAGCAGTGGAAGACTTAATGCTCAAGCAGTTACACATTGTTGATTTTAGACTCCTCCGGTAGAGACAACAACCATTTAGTGAATTGTCTTATGTTACTAAGTTTCAAGTACTAGTACACAAAAGACTTAGAGAGTCACTGGACTCTATTCAAACCATTACAAAGTGCCATCAGCCCAGGTCAGGTGACCCAAAAGGACCGGATATAAATCAACTACTAAGAAAAGGGTAAATATCACAAGCAATCAACCTGGAAAGTCTAGGTTTAACCACTTTCTTAGCCTTTTTACCAAAGACCCTATTTTAAAAAAGAAAGAAATAACTCTCTCAGGTGAATTAAGCCCATTCTAATACTATGAAACCTCGACAATGATAACGTTCTCATTGGAAATTGAGTACTTTTTATATAATTACCTTTTTATATAACTACCTATCATCCATGTAATTTTATATCAAAGGAGTGTTATAATAGAATAGTATGAGTTTTAATGTAAAAGGTAGTTCTTTTGGATACATCTCAAAGATGGACTATATGGAAAGGATGTATAGGATGAGTGAAATGATGGAAAAGTAGTGCTTGAAAAATAGAAATAGATATTTATGAATCCCAAGGAGAAGTTTCCTGGGAGAACCCAATAGTTGATGAAATATTTGAAAGTTCACAAGAAGGATTCATTCCCACCTTAGAATTCTACCACGATTCACTTCATCGTGAAGAAGGGGCCGTGAGAACAAGTCATTTTGAAGTCTAGTTTTTGAAATGGAGAGGGGGGTTAGCCGTTATGGCCGTATGTCACATTTTCTATGTGTAAATATATTAAATAAAAAAAGAAATCCAATACAATCACTGAATCAAGAAGCAACCTACCAAGTCGCTAATGAACTCCTTCATTTAAAAGTAAAATAGGCCTTCCCCACAGGGACTCAGTCATGCTTCCATCGACTTAGCCTTTGCTATGCCTAATCTTTCCTTCATCTGTATCCCAATTGTGTACATCTAGTGGTAACATGTTATATGAATTTAATTATTTTCCTTATCCTTTATATTTTCTTAATATTTTTATGAATTCTCTGAAGTTTGTTATGACACCTAGTATGCAATGGATACAACTTTCTCTTAATAATAGAGTTGACAAAATTTACTTAATTAGGTGAAAAAGTTCTTGGATTATTTTTTGGGGGAAAAAAGAAGAATGTGAAATACCATATCCATGTTACCAATGTTGTAATACAACTTTAGGAACTTGTAAGACTATTCAAATACATTTGAAAGTTCATGGAATAATTTAATATTATGTCTTTGGTTTCACTTCAGGAAATATTTAGGTGATCCACTTTGAAACTCTAAAGATGAAGATGATGATGATGCATAAAACTATGAGAGTAAAGATAAAGTTCAAGAACTATTGAGATATTTATATTCTAATGGTCATGGAGGAGATACACACATTAGTTGTGCTGATTTACTTATAGAGGAACCAAATGTTGAAGATAAAAAGGTTTATAGCCTACTGAAGGTTTTTGCGCAGTTACTATACAAAAACTCAAATTCTTCAAAGCTTTTATCTTTTATTAAATTGCTTCACATCATAAGTATGGATCTTTAGAGTAATGAATCATTTAGCATGCTATTGAAAATGTTAAAAGAAGGAGTTGTTTTATGATGGAGCAAATTTTCCTAATTCATATTATGAGGCCAAAAAGATAATACAAGATCATGGGATTCCCTATGCGAAGATCAATGTTTGTACTAATGATTGGATGTTATATTGATGGAGGATATACTATATTCTTGCAAAATTTATGGTGCATCCAGATGGAAAATAGATTCACATAGTAGGGAAACAAAGAATAAAAAGGGTAAAAGACATCCTCAAAGACCTTAAATTATTTTTCTTTAAAACTTAGGCTTCAGAGGTTGTTTATGTCTACAAAGTTAGATTCTCAAATGACATGACATAAGAATGAAAGAACTGATGATTGAATAATGAGGCACCCATATAATTCAATTTCATAGAAGTCATTTGATAAAATTTATCCTTTATTTGTAGTTAAGCATCATAACATTTAAGTTGGACTTACTAGTGATAACTTTTAGCCAATCCATAATTCCAAAACTTCTTATCGCATTTGGACTATGATTACCACCTTGGTTGGGTATAAAATAGGAAAATTTATTTTTTTAATGCTTATTTTCAAGTCCAAATAGTACTAGTTATGCAATTGGCACATATCTTTAATCTCTAAAAAGGGAATTGAACAAGTTGTGGGAAGTTGGTATTGAGACCTTTGATGATCAACTAAAAATATTTTAAGCTACATTCTTCTTTGTTATGGACTATCTATGAGTTTCCATCATACAAAAATTTATCTAGATGGAGTGCAATAAAGACAATTCCTTAATTTGATTGGAAAGCTTTAAGAAAGGAATGATTTATGGGTCATCGATATTGCCTTTCTTTGAATCACTGGTGGAGGAACAATAAGGAGTCATTTGATTGTACTATAGAGAAAATGAACACACTAAAAATACGTTTGGGAATTGAGATACTTAATAACATGCATGATATTGAAGGAAAAACTTAACAATGGATCCTATGAAGAGGAAGAAGACATCACTTGAAAAGCAAAAGGATAATTGGAAGAAGGAAAGTATCTTTATTCAACTTCCATATTAAAAATCTCTCTTGTTAGAATATAATTTGGATATTATCCATAATGATAATAATATATTTGATAATTTTATAGGGACATTTATGAATGTAAAAGAAAAGATCGATGACACAATTAAACTTGATTAGACTTACAACCAATGAACATAAGACCAAAATTACATCCTTTCCAAAGAGAGGAGAAAGTCAAAGTTTCAACTGCATACTACACATTATCTCCGAAAGATAAGCACAAATTAAGTCTTTTCTTGAAGAATTTAAAGGTTCCCAATGGGTTCTCAACTAATATTTCATAATATGTGAACTTGGAAGAACATAAGATATCTAAATTTAAAAGTCATAATTGTCATCTTCTTTTGAAGCATACACTCCCTCTTGAACTTTATGGTATGTTGTCGAAAAAAGCTTGTGTATCTTTATTTTTTTGTAATGCTTAAATCAAAGGAGTTGTGGATTTATGTGTTGAAACATCTTGAAGAATAAATTTCAATACTAATTTGTAAGTTAGAAAAGGTCTTCCCTTCTTTTTATGTAACGTCATGGTTCAATTGACTATTTATTTAGCTAGTGAAGCTAAGATTGTTGGGCCTATTCATTATTGGTGGATGCATGTATACTATCGAATGATGATTTTTTTTTGAAATCTCTCACTAATAATAGGGCATGTCTAGAAGGTTGTATTATAGAGGCGTACCTTGCTAATGAATGTATTACCTTGTGTTCACGGTATATGCATAAAATCTACACAAAATTCAGTTAGCCTAAATAGAATTATGATAGAAGTTTACAAAATTCAAATAGCAGTTTATCAATATTTTGTCACCCTAAAAAATCTCTGAGAGCTAAAGATCCATGTGAGCCTGAAGAAAATAAATTGTAACAATTACACACACATACACACACACATATATATTATGAAGAATTGCAATGAAGTATTTCCATATCTGAAGTATGGAGAGTTCTTTTTTATTGTTTTATTTTTCTAATTTTGTTTACATTATTATCATTTCTATATGACATTTATGGTTAACCTCAATTTCATAGAGAATTTGCACATATAGATACTACTCAACACTTTTCAAATGCAAAATAGGACCAAGAATTATTAAATGATTTAAAAATAGGAAGAGTAATACATAAATATTAGATTTGACATCTTAATATTGTATTACTCATTTTGAAGTTTTTAATTTTGATCTTATTATAGGTCACAAAATTGCATAAAGAAGATAATAGTCAGCTCCTGAAAGATTTGCTCTCACTTTCAGGGGTCCTACCAAATATTCAACATGTTGTAATTGTTCATTGTATATAGATATAGATTTCATTAAAAAATATTAAGGACTCAAAATTATGGTATTGTTGTAACTAGTGAGAATGATGAAGAGAGTGAGAAGCTTGAATACTATAGATTTTTAACAGATGTGGTTAAATTATAATTTTTTCCAAATAGAAGAGCGATTTTGTCTTTTTGCAATTAGTTTGATGTGTATGATCAAGTAAAAGTAAATAAAAGAGATGAATATGAACATGTGTGTGTGAATTAGAGCGGATTTTTAAAAATATATGAGACTTTTATTTTAGTAGATCAAGCATCTTAAACGTTTTATGCTAATGATAATTCTAAAAAAGGTTGACATGCTTGTGATTGCTATGAGATTATGAAACAAATGCTATGAGATTATGAAACAAATGAATGATGATGTTATTGATGACTTAGAATGTCTTTCACAAAAGAAATAAAAAATAACTGATGAGGTGAAGTATTTGTAGTTACTTACTACTAAAAACATCTATTCTTTTAGTATTATATTTTTAATTTATAATACTTTTTGTATATGTTTTGCGATTTTGCAAAGCTCAAAGATGACTTTGACTGTATTATTTAGTTCACTGGATAAGAAGTTTTCTTACTATATTTTTTTACTTTTGGCTCTTTTGTAGGTTCAATATTAAGGCTGAAAATGAGGATGGATAGACTATGAAAAATGCTATCAAATATACATTCTACATGCTTAGTACCATTGAAAAGGGACAAGGACAAGGGCCTAAATTTTTTATATCAAAAGGGAAAAATTCCAACTAAGGTTCCATTTAATCAACCTAGTGATCTACTTAAGCAATACATCTAAGAAAGTGAACAAGTAAGTTTTATCAAATCTATTTGGGTTTTTAATTTCATATATAACTTAAATTAAATGGCAATGCTTATTTTTGGTTGAATAAAATAGCTTTCTCACCATTCCTTGTGCCACTGAATATAATTCCACAAGATTAGTAATAGCATTTGCTTTCTCCAGGTGCTATTGGAAAGGGATCAAAAGAAGAACTTAAAAACATTGTCATTCTTATATTCATAAATAGGAGCAATACATAAGAACTCTATGGTTATTGACAAAGAGTATACGCAAGTTGATCCTTCATCACCTCTATGTACTGATCAGTGTAAGAATTGCACATAAGGAGTTAAAACAAGTAAGTTTTTCAAAAAAAAACTTCTTATTTGTAACAATTTATTCTTAATGCAATTACACTTTTATATAACAACTCATGGACAGACTACATCATAGAGGAATGTCGACGTACGATTATTCAAAAAAAATTAAGAAACAATTAAGTCTGCTTCATTAGGAAACATATTACAACTTACTGAAATATACACGATCATTGAAAGTGACCTAAGAATTGTACTCAATAAATTATTTTTCAATAGCCATAATGAGATTAATAAAAAAATTAGTGATTTATTTTCTGCAGGTGCTATTGGTAAAGGAAAAGAAAAGGGACTTAAAAATCCTACCCTGTCTTATAGACAAGATAATTAATAGGAGCGATACGTAAGAACTTCATGGCTTTTGAGAAAGAGTATATGCAAGTTGATACTCTATTTCCTCCATCTACTACTAAAGTTAAGCGATGCACCAAAGAGGCTGAAACAAGTAAGTTTTTTTTGTCAAATCAGTTGAGTTTTAATTTCATATATAACTGAAATTAAATGTGAAAGTTGTTTATTTCTGGTCAAACAAATAACTTGGTATTGATAACAACTTATTCCCAATGGAATTACACTTCAATGTATTGTCCTACTCACTTATCTTTCTTTTCAATTAAACTAGTTAGCAGTTGTTCCTACTCACTTATCTCTCTTTCTAGTTTATTCATATCCTCTTTTTCGTGTATCATATTTTATCCAATTTATGAAACTCATCTTCTATTTAATAGACATCACTATCTATTTACAAATTAGTTGTGGTCTAAACAACTTCTAATTCTAAGGAGCCTAGTTTCTGGTACTCCATTCATGATATGTTACTACTGCAATCACTATCCATAACATAGCTCTACTCTCCCTTTGTTATGTCACTGAATAAAATTTCTTAAGTATTGGTAATATGATTCGCTTTCCTAGATACTATTGGGATGGGACCAAAAAAAGACTTACAAATTTACCATGTCTTCTAGTCAAGGAATGGGAAGAATACATAAGAAATCCAAGGTTCTTGACAATGAGTATTATATGCAAGTTAATCCTTCATTACGTCCATCTACTAATTAGATTAAGAAATACATACAAGAAATTGTAACAAGTATGTTTTTAATAAGAACTTCTTATTTGTAACAACTTATCCTCAATAGCATTACACTTTTACATAATAATGTATACAAGTGATTTATCAAAAAAAAGTGAGAAAATATTAAGTCCACTTCATTAGGAAACATGTTACAATCTATTGAAATAAACAAGGTCTTTGAAAGAAACCTACAAATTGTACATAGAAAGTTATTTTTCAGTAATCATAGGGAAATTATATCTAAACAGTAGTGATTTATTTTACTACTATTGGTAAAGGAAAAGGAAAAGGAATTAAAAATTCTACCATGTCTTATAGTCTAGTAATGGGAGAAACACATAAGAACTCCATGATTCTAAATTATATCCAAACAATAGTGATTGATTTTCTGTAGGTGCAATGGGGAAAGGAAAAGAAAAAGGAATTAACAATTCTACCATGTCTTGTATTCAAGTAATGGGAGCAATAGAAAATATATCCATGGTTCTTGAGAAAAAATTATATGGAAGTTCAAACTCTATTTCCTCCATTTACTAATCAAGATAAGAAATGCACCAAAGTGGTTGAAGCAAGTATGTTTTTTTTCCTAAAATCTATTGAGTTTTTAATTCTATATGTAACTGAAATTAAATGCCAAAGTTTTCTTTTATGATCAAACAAAACAACTTGTTCTTGATAACTACTTATTCCTATTAGGAATAAATTTTATTTACTAAAGAGATTTACAACCAGAAATATCATATATTCTGTAAGGCCCCATAAGATCCTAACTTGTTTTAGCTAATTCTTGTATGCTAAAGGGGTCCAAGACTTAAAAAATTTAACGAAGTGTTAAGACTTAGTCATTTACAAAGTCTCATAAACTTTGAAGATTCTAATTCTGACCTTCTCGGCCTTAGAACGTTAATTTTTAAGTTGATTCATGATCGAGGTGGTTGATAGCACATCTCGGATAAATTTTAAATTTTTTAGATGAGGATTGAGGCTTGTTTAGATGTTTAAACCAGAGAGTTAGCGTGATATGGCTGCAACATACCGCTTATTGTATTGGTGGGGTGCAACGCAACGCGTCGCCTAATGCGTCGACTGAGAGATGCAATGCATCGCTTATCACATCACTAGCCACATCTAGCTTAATTAATTCTAGGTCTACGAGGGTATTTTATACTTCTTCCCTCACTTTATCTCAGCTATAACATGATATTAAGGGCACAAAAGGGCAAAATAACTCATATTTTCACAAACTCTCTCAAGAACAAAACCCTAGCTCCTTCAACATTCAATATCAATCTTCAAAAAATTCACCAAGACTCTCATGAATTCTTTAACTAAGGTATGTCAGATATTCATTCGTGGGTCCTTTTCATTCATAGAGTTTAAGAACCCACTTTAAAGCTTAAATCATGATCTTTACATGTTAATATGAATTATATCCATGAACTTTCATGAATTTCAATTTTTATGTCATGTTTACATGTGTTTTCGTTGGAATTAGCTCTTGACATGCTTGAAGGATTAAAATTGCATGTTAATCCTTAATCCATGATTTTAGTATTGAAATTATGTTACTGTCACATGTTGTAAACTATCTCCATGCTTTTATTCATGACCCCCAAGTGTTTGGTGAAATGCCAAAGTAATAATTTTAGGATAATGCTTACTTATTATGGTTTCAAATGTTCTCATGTGTTCTTATTAATATTGCTATTGAGTCCTGGGGGTTATGAATACTTGAAAACTTAGCTTTTCTCTTAGTTTCAATATTTTCAAAATGGTTATGGATATATTATAGTATTATCAGTTTAGTTAGAATATCACGTCAGTAAGCTCAATTTATGTCATTAATTAAAGTCAGTTCAATTACGAGTAGGATTTAGCATTGAGAAAATCTAGGGATGGGGGCTCACCTGCCAGTTGAGGTTTTTACCTTTAGTAGCAGTCCATGCATTCCAGAACTATGTAGCCAGTGTAGGTTGAGATATTAACCGACCAGTTGAGGGTTGACATATATCTTACTCGAGCACCTGCCAGTAGAAGGTAACTCTTTAGTCCTTCGGCACTTCACTTCAATGGATCCACACAACTAGTGTTAGTACCTGTGGCACGGTACTGACATCCTTCTAACTGGGGTCACAAGTTGGACCCCAATTAGCTCATATTGGGGTATGTCAGTTAGATGATTCCTCCCACAGTCTCAGTCCAGTTTTCAGTTCAGAGTTTAGTTTCAGGCTTGCTTGACCATGACATACAATTATTAGTTGTTCGGTATTAGTATTTCAGTATTTTAGTTTACAGAATATTCTAGTATCATATTATATGCTTTTTTATACATCCTCTGATTTTACAGGTTTCATGCATACCATGTATCAGTTATCTCATTGTAACACCTTAAAAGTACACCCTGGGCGTCACACAGTGCTTACGATACCGAAGGACCACAAGCTAACCCATGATAGATATCTTCCATGAGCGCTGGATAATAATACTAAAATAAATGCAACATTAGGCTGAATTGCCATAAGGTTCAAAATCTAAAATACTGATAAAATATAATATCTAAAATAACAATCTGTAAAACTAAATACTATTTGAAAATCTAGTTTGAAAGCCTCTAATCTGAACTGTCTAAAAGTGGAGTTGATGGGACAAGCCCCCAACTAACTCCAACTAATAAAATACTGAATAAAAACATATCCTCTATAGATGAGGACTCACTACTAATTCTGACACTGTTAGCTGAATCTGAATTTGTGTATGCGCGGGCGGGGACCTGAGCGTCTGAACCTATGATATGAAAAATCATAGTGCAAGAAAGTATGTATCAGTACGTGGGAATGTATTAGTATGCTAGATGAGGTAAGACAGAATGCAAGGGTTCATATGCATGAACAATAACTGATTAAATCATATAGAGCAACTGAATATAAGAGTACATAGATAATCAAAACTACTGTAAGTACTGAGTATGTAATACTGTGCACATATGTATACTATGAATGAGCTTTTCTGAAGCTAAGTATTGAGTTTTGATTACTGAGTAATTGATATCTGAATTTACTAATAATTGAATTATTGATACTGAGTAACTGTGTCTGACAACCCTAATTTTGTAGAACTAAATTGAATTCTAAACTGAGACTGAAACTGAGACTATGAGAGGTAATCATCTAACCGATATACCCTAAATAAGATAAGATAATTGAGTTAGGGTCCAATCTGTAACCCCAATTAGAGGGGTGTTAGCACTGTGCCACAAGTACTAACAATTGTTGTAGAGTCAGTCCTAACTAACGGGTGTCCCATGAGATCAGTCCTAAACTAGAGGGTGATCCCTGAGTATGTTAGTCCTATCTAATGGGTGACATCTCATAACCTAAGCTGTCTACATAGTTCTGGAACTTAGGGATTGCTTCTAGGGACCCAGTCCTAACTAATGGGTAAGCCCCCATCCCTAGGCTTGCTCGGTGATGAATCCTACTCCCAACTGAAAGAAACTGAACAGGATTGGACCGATACTGAGTTTATTGAGTTTTTCCTGAGTTCTATAACTGACTGAGTTCTATAACTACCTGAGAGTTGGTCAAGACATGACTGATACTATTTTGTAACTGACACTGGCTCTAGGTAAACAATTAGATTGTCGGGTATTAATACCCCAAGGACTCAATAGCATGAAAAGTAAAACATCACATGATCTTGCAAAGCATAACAATGTACACATGTTCATATTTCATCTATAGAGATATTTTATCAAACAGTTGTAGGGCAGAAGCTTCTACATGTACTAATATGTCATGATTTCATCACTTTATTCACATGGACATTCTATCAACCACTTGGGGAGCACAACTTCATGCACATAATCATGGATAACATATAAACATGGCAACTATAATGCCCAAACTTACAATTTCATGGGTTTAGCATGCAATTCATATAATTCCCCATAAAATACTAATCTAATGTCATGAATCTTATAATAATCATGGATTACACCCAATTAACATCATAGACGCATTAATCACTTTGTAAGTTCAAGGGTTTATCTAGATAATCACATATTCATCACACATGCTATTCAATTTCATGAATTTGTACTTAAATCATGGATATAAAACCCAACTAATATCATGAACATGAATTCAATTCAAACATGGAAGTTCATAATTCAACAATCTTGTAGTTTTAGAAAAATGGATTCATGGACTCTATGAGTGAAAGGAACACATAGATTAACACCTAATATACCTAAGAAGAAGAGTTCTTGAAAGTTTTTGGAGGATTTCTTAAGGATTAACCTTGATTCTTGAAGCTAGGATTTATGCCTCTTGAGAGAGAATGTTTTAAATCTTGAGAAAAGTGAGTGAATAGTGAGATATTAGGTTATTTAGGGTATAAATCCCATGTTTAGTCTGATTAAGGGTTTTGACAATTGTCCAAACAACCCCTAAAATTAAATAACGGAAGCTGGAAATCCCAATTTTTCACCCCGATGCGATGCGGTACAATTACGTCGGCTCACTATAAAGTGGACAACTGAGAACTGGGCTGATGGCATGACGCGTTGCCATCGCGGTGCCTCAGTGGATGAGAAATTGGGCCTTGGAGCGATGCACCATTATCACGGAGCAACACTGGAAAATTGATAATAAGGAAATTGGTTGGTGGCGCAATGTGGTGGTGTCGCGTTGGCTCAGTAGAAAATGATAATTTCCATTTAGATATACTCCATGATACGCTACTGGCCTGAATGATGGTGTTTAATGACTAAAACTTAAAATAGTCACAACTTCTTACCCGATAATCGGACTTAGGCAAATTTTATATCGTTGGAAAACAAATTAAATTTCCTATGCAATGGCAGGCTCTAAAGTAAAAAAGACTGAGTATCTTGAAAATTTTTATTGGATTACTAATATATTGAGAGTTAATCTAGGCTAGGGAAATACGGGGTATTACACTCACACTATTTATTCATTAGGTTATTATTCATGTACATGAGCCTATGCATATTAGCCTAACCTCATCTAGCATCCAGTACATTTAAAGTATTGATCACATACTTATTTCTTGTGCTATAATATATCATATTTTAGGTTCAAATGCTCAGGTTCTTAACCGCATCCAGACCTTCTAGCGCATCAGCAGTGGCAACAGTGGTAAGTCCTCATATTCTGAGGACTATTTATGTTTATTTTATTGTTTTAGTTTAGTAGTCAGCCAGAGTTAGTTGAGAGTTATCCTATCAAATCTTTAGTCAGTCAGTTATTGGCTTTCAGACACTTTCAGACAGTTAGCCAGTCATCAATTGTTATTGACAGTCTTTACAATATTGTTTTCAGACATATGTTTCAGGCATATTAACTTCAAATATATTTTAGAATATTTAAACCTTAAGGTACATCTATATTTTTTTGCAAATATGTATGCTTTATTATAAGTTTGCTCAGTGCTCACAGCAGCTACCAGCTCATAGGTTAGCTTATGGTTACTTGTAATTGTAAGTATTGTATAGCATCCAGGATGTAATCTCGGGTCATTACAAACTTGAAATAAGAGCCTAAGGTTTCAAAGTATCCTAGGGAGTCTTAAAGTTTCGCTGAATAGAGCCTTGTGCATGGGTGTGAAGCGCACCACACATGGATAAGAGGCTATAAAATGTTTTAGAAAAAGTTTCCCTTCTTTCAGTATTCAAGTCATGCGAATGAGCATGAGCTCAATTTAAACTCTTTTTCTAATTCAATCTTTTTTCCATTTAAAGAACATGCCTCTTAGAAAGAATAATGGAAGAAGAAATGGGAATCAACCTGCACCTCCGCCTGTTAAGGAAGATCCCCTAAACGAGCATGTCTCCCATGAAGAATTAAAAGTTGTGTTCACTACTTTAGCTAACTCAGTAGTAGCCAAAAATAACCAGCCAAATGTCATCCCAGCCATTCTGGTGGTTAATACTGTCGCAGCTAGGACTAAGGATAGAACCCTAACAAAACCTTCTCTATTTTCAATATCTAAGTCTGATGAGGATCCGCAGAAGTTCCTTGACATGGTTCAGAAGGTAATGACATTATGGGTATGGCTTCTAGTGAGATTGCAGAGTTGGGTACTTACTAGTAGTAGGATGTTGCTCACACCTAGTATAAGCAGTGGAAGGGAGATAGAGGTTGTAATACCCCATACTTTTCCTAGCTAATTTCATATCAAAAATATCTAGTATTAGCTTCTAAATTGAATGATGGTTATTCCCTGAGGAATTTTCAAGATTTTCACTTTTTGTCATATGGGAAATTCACTAAGATTTCCATTGATATAAGATTCACCCAAATTCGATAACCGGGTTAGAAGTTACGACCATTTCAAGTTTCCATTGTAAAACAACACCATATTAGTCAGTGGCACACCAGCCACAAGAGGAAATGGCATTTGGCAAATTCCAGTAGGGGTCCGCGATTATGGCACATTGCGCTAGGGCCCAAATTCAGAATTTTTCTTTTCCAGTGTCTTAGCGCAATTTTCTCCACGTCTCGCCAATGTTCCAGGTTGTAAAAAAAGGGGCAACACGATGGCTCCGCATCGCGCCATCCCTCAGTTTCCTAATTGTCAAATTCCAGTGACACGGTGCGATAGAATTGGGTTGCGTTAGAGGTTCAATTTGGGAAAATTTTACTAAAATTAATTGATGCATCCAAGGTTAAAAGGGTCAACTTCCCACC
This sequence comes from Capsicum annuum, assembly GCF_002878395.1. Classification (NCBI taxonomy): domain Eukaryota; kingdom Viridiplantae; phylum Streptophyta; class Magnoliopsida; order Solanales; family Solanaceae; genus Capsicum; species Capsicum annuum. The sequence goes on from NC_061113.1 coordinate 195,410,237, forward strand.
CCTATTTAAGCCCTTTAACACGTGATTCAGGTAGTTTTCACCCAAAATACACTCTCTTCTCTCAAAAACCTCTCAAGAACAAGCTAGTGTTTTCATAAAAGTTCAAATTCCAAGATAGTTTCTCTATCAATCTTCACAAAATCACGAACTAAGGTATGCATAGTGTTCATTTATGGACTCCTTTTGTCCATGAATCCCAAGAATCCTTTTTATAAATTCAAGTTTATGGATTTTATTATGAATTTCATGATTGGGATGCTCTGGTTCTTGTGGATAATGAGAAATTGAATTCTGCTCTATGTCGGGTGATAAATTCTATATGGGTTAAATTATTATAGATTTAGATTCATGCAAACCTATGACTAAACCCTTGAATGATGAAATTAGAATTGAACCATGATGTTAATTATTGTACAATGATGTTTTCATGTACCATACCTACAATATGTTTGATTAAATGCCTAGATGAAGGAAAAGTGCCTAGCTAGCATGATACCATGAAATCCCAATGTATGTATAAGTTATACCTATCACATGTTTTGATGAAATGTTTCTATAAATGTATTATGGATTATGATGTTAGTTATATGTTCAAGTAAGTTATGCTTGGTCAGTTTCCTTCGATCGAGTCCTGGGGGTACTCATACCTGAAACATTAGATATGTACCTAGAGCCATGTCATGTTTTTAATATACTCTCAGTCAATCTATGATCCTTAGACTTCAGATAGTCTTATGACTCAGGAAATCTCCATGATCTTATGAAATCAGTCAATTGTCACGTATCAATAGTATTCCATCAGTCAATGGAATTCAGTAGCTCAACCCATGTTTAGTTCAATAAATTATGTTCAGATTCTATTCAGATGGGAGTAAGAATTAATACTGTGTGAACCCAAGGATGGGAACACACACTATCAGATAAGGGTGTGATTCTTAGAAGTTATCCTTGCGTTTCAAAACTATGTAGCCAACATGGATTGAGACATCAGCACTATACAATGAGGGTTAATGAGGTAGATAAGCACTGTCAGATAACGGCCCCACTATTCTCGTATAGGGGACACTATCAGATAAGGGTCTCCCACAGCTTATCCTTACTAGTGGCGCGGTATTGACACCCTTCTAATTTAGGTTATAGATTGGACCCCAACTAAGCCATAATGGCATATCATGGACATGTCGGTTAGGTAACTACTTCCCATAATTTTATGTTACAGAATTAGGACTATCAGATTTAGTCAATCAGTCTCAGTAATAGAACTCAGATAGTTCTTTAGATTTCAGGTCTTTCAGATACAGTCAATTCAGGTATAGTATGAAACTCAGATAGTTCCATCAGATTCAGGATTGTCATATATAGTCACTCATGTTATTAGTTATATTCGGATTTAGTAATTATTTTATCACAATATTAATGTCAGTTGTTATGTCTCATACATGTATTTTCACGCTCATTATAGTTAGTCAGCATTATTATTGTTCATGCATATGAACCCCATGCATTCAGCCTACCTCACATGCATACCAGTACATTCAAAGTACTGAAGCTTTTTCGCTATGGTGTCTTATACCATACGTTTAGAGACATGGGCTCCAGAGAAATAGTTGATTCCAGATATCCACAGACAGAGTTAGAAGTGAGTCCTCATCTTTCGAGGACATGATTATTTTCCTATTATCTTTCTTATCAGTTTATTAGTTGGAGTTAGTTGGGGACATATTCCATCAACTCCTTACTCAGACAGTTCAGTCATTTAGAGGCTTTCTAGACTATCATGTTTCAGACTTTAGTATGTTTAGTTTGTTTTTGGTATTCTATTGCCCCACAAAGATGTTATATCATTCAGATTATGTTCAATGTTGAACCTTATAGCCTTTCAGTTCATGTTTTTGCATTATAAAGTATTTTATGCTGTATATAGGTACATATATCAGTCATGGGTTAGATTATGGTCCTTCGGGGTCATGTGCATCGTGTAGCATTTCGGGTACTAGATTAGGGGCTTTACAAACTTGGTATCAAAGTATAAGGTTCAATAGAGTCATAGGAAGTTTGAAAACCGCATCTAGTAGAGTCTTATACATGGGTGTGTTGCACGCTATATTTATGTACAAGAGGCTATAAGATGTTTTAGGAATAGTTTCCCCTCTTTCAGTATTCATGTCATTCCAGTGAGCATAATCTCAAGTCAATCTCTCAGTCTAATCTGTTTTCTCCTTTTTTCTACAGAACATGCCTCCTAAAATAAGAAACAGAAATCAGTCAACCCCAACCTGAAGATCCTTTGGATGATCATATTTCTTATGCGGTGTTTAGGGCCATATTAACAACTCTTGCTCAGTTAGTTTTCACTCAAAATGAATGGCCAGCAGTTATTCTGGCCAACCCAATGGCCAAATCAGCCGCAGCTAGGATTTGGGACTTCACCTGAATGAATCTCTGTCCTTTCTCGGGTCAAAGGTAGATGAGGACCCTCAGGAATTCATTGATTAGGTTTAAAAGGGGACAGAATTCATGGGGGTGACTACTATTAAGAGTGCTGAGCTAGCTGTATATTATTTACAGAATATGGCTCATACTTGGTTTAAATAGTGGAAGTCAGAAAGGTTAGATAATGCAGGTCCTATAGAGTGGGAGGAATTTGTCACTGCATTCTTAGACAGATTCTTTCCCCAAGAGCTTAGAGAGGCTAAGGTGATAGAATTCATTAAACTCAGGCAGGGAAATAGGACGGTGAAAGAGTATTATCTTAAGTTTACTCAATTAGCTAGATATCCTCTCATGTGGTTGCAAATAACAGAGCCAATATAAGTAAGTTTGCGTTAGGGTTAAATGATAGCATGGTAAATGAGTGCAGATCTACCATGCTGAAAAGTGACATAACTTTAGCTAGGATTATGACTCATGCTCAGTAGATAGAGGAGTAGAAGATTAAGCAGAGCGAGAAGAATAATAAGAGGGCGAAGATAGGAAGTTTTAACTTCGCTCAGCCCAAATCTGAATGAGGAAATGTTCTCAGTTTCATCCTAAATCACCAATTCCAGCTCTTTCTTAATCTAGTGCACCAATTCCTAAGTTTAGGAAGGGTAATAGAGATAGAGAGCCAGGCTCTAAGTCTTAGGGAAGTGTTAGCAATTCCCAAACTAATCCCTTTTGTCAGACTTGTGGTAAGAATCATAAGGGTGCTTGTTGAGCTGGTAGCGATGTCTATTTCAGTTGTGGCAAGCCATGCCACAGAGTCAAAGAATGCCCTTAATCAGGTTATCTCCACTCCTTAGCTCAGTTCGATCGCCCGAATTAGCAGGGTGCCACTACTAGTGGTACTAGTGGGCAACGCCCAAATTGTGTTTATGCTTTTAAGTCCCAATAGGATCAGGAAAATTCTCCTCATATAGTTACTGGTATGCTACATATATTTCATGTGCATGTTTACGCCTTGCTAGATCCTGAAGATTCTTTTTATTTTATCTCTCTGTATATAGCAGGCGATTTTGGTATCAATCTCGAAATCCTAGAAGAGCCCTTTTTAGTCTCTACCCCAGAGGATAAAGCCATCATAGCCTGGCGGGTATACAGGAACTACTCGGTTAGGATATTTTAGAAAGTCACTTTAGTAGACTTAGTCAAATTAGGGATGACTGATTTTAATGTCATTCTCGGCATGGATTGGCTTCATTCCTGCTATGCCCCAGTCCACTACAGAAATAGAATAGTCTAGTTTTGGTTTCCAAATAAACCCATACTTGAGTGGAAGGGTAGTACTTTAGTGTCCAGAGGTCAACCTATTTCCCACCTTCGGGTATGAAAAATGATATTTAAAGGATATGTCTATCATCTTGTTTGAGTTAAGGATATTAGTTCTAAAACTCCAAACCTTGAATTAGTTCTTATTGTAGGTGAATATTCAGATCTCTTTCCCGAAGATCTTTTTCGAATTCCTCTCGAAATAGAAATAGACTTCGGCATTGATCTTCTTCTAGATACTCAGCCTATATCTATTCCGCCATACCGAATGGCACCAGCAGAACTCACAGAATTGAAAGAACAATTAAAGGATCTCTTAGATAAGGGATTTATCAGGTCTAACATTTTCCCGTGGGGCACTCCAGTTGTATTCGTGTGCAAGAAAGATGGTTCTCTTAGGATGTATATAGACTACCGTCAATTCAATAAGGTCACAGTAAAGAACAAGTATTCTTTTCCCAGAATCAGACTTGTTTGACCAACTTTAGGGTTCCAGTTATTTCTCTAAAATAGACCTCAGATCCGGCTATCATCAGCTCAGAGTCAGAGAATGTGCCATTCCAAAAATAGCTTTCGTACTCGATATGGTCACTTTGAATTCCTAGTCATGTTGTTTGGTCTTGCCAATGCCCCAGCCGCTTTCATGGACTTGGTGAACTGTGTGTTCAAGCAGTACTTAGACATGTTCATCATAGTCTTCATAGATGATATTCTATTCTATTCCCTCTGTGAGCGTGATCATAGAGACCATCTCAGAATAGTACTTCTGACTCTCAGAGACCATCAGCTATTTGCCAAATTCATTAATTTCAAATTTTGGCTAAGGTCAGTAGCATTTCTTGTTCATATCATTTATGGTGATGGCATTAGAGTAGATCTTCAAAAGACCTAAGGAGTAAGAAACTGGCCTAAACCTATCTCTCCATCAGATATCAGGAGTTTATTGGGTTTAGTTGGCTATTACAGATGGTTTATTAAGGAATTTTCTTCTATTGCATCCCCCCCCCCTATGTCTAGATTGAATGAGAAGAAAGTCAAGTTTCAGTGGTTAGATCCTTGCGAGAAGAGTTTTTAGGTGTTGAAAATTTGACTCGACTTACCACAACTCTAGTCTTAGCTCTCCCAGATGGTTTAGATAGGTTCGTAGCGTATTATGATGCATCCATAGTGGGTGTAGGTTGTGTCCTTATGTAGTATGGTGAGGTCATAGCCTACGCCTCTAGACAACTTAAACCCCATGAGAGGAATTATCCTATTCATGATCTTGAGTTAGCAGCCGTAGAATTTGCCTTGAAGATTTGGAAACATTATCTCTATGGAGTTCAGGTAGATGTCTTCATAGATCATAAGATTCTTTAGTATGTATTTTCTCAAAAAGATCTCAATCTTCATCAGAGAAGGTGGTTAGAGCTCTCGAAAGATTATGACATAAGTGTCCCTTATTATCCAGGAAAGGCCAACGTAGTGGCCGACGCTTTCAGTAGACTATCCATGGGTAGTATTTCTAATGTTGAGGACAGTAAGAAGAAGTTAGCTTAGGAAGTCCATCAGCTTGCTAGACTAGGTGTTCGCTTAGTCGATACAGATGAGGGTGATATATGGGTTCAGAGTAGTTCAGAATCATCTCTAGTTTCTGAGGTAAAAGAAAAGAAAGATAGAGATTCCAGCTTTGTCAACTTGAAAGAGTCAGTTCAGGATCAGAAAATAAAGGTTTTCTTCTAAGGGGGAGATAGTGTTCTTCGTTGTTAGGGTCGTCTCTATGTTCCAGGTGTAGATGACATAAGGAAGCAAATTCTTGCAGAAGCACATCGTGCGTGCTACTCTATTCATCCAGGGGACACAAAGATGTACCGTGACTTGTGGGAAATCTATTGGTGGAGTGGCATAAAGAGAGACACTGTAGAGTTTGTGTCTTAGTGCTCTACATGTCAGCAGGTCGATGTAGGAGTTTAGTATTCATACTTAGAAGTGGGAAGTAGTGAATATGGACTTCGTGATAGGTTTGCCTCGAACTAATCATCAGCATGATTCCATATGGATCATTGTAAACAGAATGACCAAATCAGCTCTTTTTCTTCTAGTTCATACCTCTTATTCAGCCGAGGATTATGCCAAACTCTACATCAGGGAGTTGGTCAGATTACACGGTGTTCTATTGTCCATTATCTCAGACAGAGGTACCTAATTTACCTCTTATTTTTGGAAAGCATTCCAAAAGGGTCTTGGTACCTTAGTTCATCTTAGTACAACCTTTCATCCTTAGACATATAGTCAAGCAGAAAGGACCATTCAAACATTAGAAGATATGCTAAGGGCGTGTGCAATTAGGAAATTTAGGATGAACACTTACCTTTGATTGAGTTTGCATACAATAATAACTATTATTCCAGTATTCAGATGGGTCCATTCAAATCTCTATATGGTAGGAGATGTAGGTCTCCAATTGGTTGGTTTGATGTTAGTGAGGCCTCAGTCATAGGTTTCGACTTAGTATTCGATGCCTTAGAAAATGTCCAGTTGATTACAGAAAGACTCTGAGCTACTCAGAGCCGGAAAAAGTCTTATACAGATGTTCCTAGAAAATATCTCAAGTTCAACATTGGTGACTATGTCTATCTAAAGATCTCTCCCATGAAAGGAGTGAAGTGGTTCAGTAAGAAAGGAAAAGTCAGTCCTCGATATGTCGGTTCCTTCAAGATTCTTAGTCAATTTGGCAAGGTAGCTTATGAGTTCAAATTACCTTCAGATATTTTGCTCAAGAAGTGCATAGGTGATCCATTAGTTGTAGTCCCTATTAAGAGCATTGATGTTCAGAACACTCTCTTTTATGAAAAGATTCCAGTCGAAATCTTAGACTATCAGACTCGTAGATTGAGGAACAAAGAAGTCCCTTTAGTTAAGGTTCTTAGGCAAAATTATTCCGTTGAGGGAGCTACTTGGGAAGCAGAGGCAGACATGTGTACCAAGTATCCTCACCTCTTCTTTGCCAACTAAGATCAAGCTCAAGGTAATAGTTTTCCTTAAGCTTACTCAGTTTTATGTTCAGTGTTCATTAGAAAATTGGTATGCAGTTTTATGCTCATGTTCCCATTATAAACATGGTATCAAGTGCCATTGCATATTCAATAATGCACGTATGTATCGGTTCAGTTATGTAATTATGCATCAGACATGCATTCTCATTGTGAGAAACTTAGTTCTTTAGAACACTCAGTCATGCATTTATGAATTAGTTACACATGCATCATATATGCATGTTTAGTATTATATGTTCAGCTTATCAGTGTCATGAGATCATGTTTCAATTATTCATGTTCAACTAGTACATCGGTTTTCTTTTCTTCCCTCTCAGTCAGTCTTATTCGAGGATGAATATTCTCAAGGGGAAGATATTGTAATACCCTATACTTTTCCTAGCTAATTTCATCTTAAGAATGACTAGTATTAGCTTTTAAATTAAATGATGGTTATTCCATGAGGAATTTTCAAGATTTTCACTTTTTATCATGTGGAAAATTCAATAAGGTTTCCATCGATATAAGATTCACCCAAATTTGATAACTGGATCAGAAGTTGTGACTATTTCAAGTTCCCATCATAAAAAAGCACCATATTAGTCAGTGGTGCACCTCACCACAAGAGGAAATGGTATTTGGAAAATTCCAGCAGGGGTCCGTGATTATGGCACGTCGCTCCAGGGCCCTAATTCAGAATTGTCCTTTTCCAGTATCTTAGCGTGATTTCCTATGCATCGCGCCAAAGTTTTAGGTCACAAAAGAAGGGGCAATGTGATGACTCTGCGTTGTGCCATCCCTCAATTTCCCAATTGTCAAATTCCAATGACATGGCGTGATAGCGCCGCGTCGCGCTAGGGGTTCAGTTTGGGAAAATTTTACTGAAACTAAATGATACATCCAGGGTTAGAAGGGTCAATTTCCCACTCCTATTTAAGCCCTTTAACACATGATTCAGCCACTTTTCACCCGAAATACACTCTTTTCTCTCCAAAACCTCTTAAGAACAAGCTAGGCTTTTCATAGAAGATCCAATTCCAAGAAAGTTTCTCCGTTAATATTAATGAAATCATGAACTAAGGTATGCATAGTGTTCATTCATGAATTCCTTTCATCCATGAAGCCTAAGAATCCCTTTTCTAAATTCAAGTTTATGGATGTTCTTATGAATTTCATGACTGAGCTGCTCTTGTTCATGTGGATAATGAGAAATTGAATTCTGCTCCATGTTGGGTGATAAATTCTATGTGGGTTAAATTGTTATAGATATAGATTCAAGCAAACCTAAGACTAAACCCTTGAATAATGAAATTAGAATTGAACCATGATGTTTAATTATCGTACAATGATGTTTACATATATCATACCTATAATATATTTGATTAAATGCCTAGATAAATGAAAAGTGCCTAACTAGCATGATACCATGAAATCCCCATGTATATACAAGTTATGCCTATCATATGTTTTGATGAGATGGTTCTATAAATGTATTTTGGATTATGATGTTAGTTATATGTTCAAGTAAGTTATGCTTGGTCAGTTTCCTTCCATCGAGTCCTGGGGATACTCGTACCCAAAACATTAGCTGTGTGCCTAGAGCCATGTCATGTTTTCATGTACTCAGTTATTTTTCGGGTATCAGTAGTATTCCATTCGTCAACGGAATTCAGTAGCTCAGCCCATGTTCAGTTTCATGATCACAGTCTATTTAGATGGGAGTAGGAATTAGCACCGAGTGAACCCAAGGATGAGAACACATACTATCAGATGAGGGTGTGATTCTTAGAAGTCATCCTTGCATTCTAGATCTATGTAGCTAGCATAGGTTGTGACATCAACACTGTCCGATGAGGGTTGATGAGGTGGATAAAAACTTTCAGATAAGGGCTCCACCATTCTTGTATAGAAACCACTATCAGATGAGGGTTTCCCACAGCGTGTCCTTACCAGTGGCACGATATTGACATCCTTCTAATTGGGGTTACAGATTGGACACTAACTCAGCTATAATGGCATATTAGGGGCATGTCAGTTAGATAACTACTTCCCACAATTTCATGTTACAGAATCAGGACTGTTAGCTATAGTCAATCAATCTCAGTAATAGAACTCAGATAGTTTCTCAAATATTAGGACTGTTAGATACAGTCAACTCAGATACAGTTTGGAACTTAGATAGTTCTATCAAATTTAGGACTGTCATGTTATCATAGTAATAGTGTTAGCTGTTATGTCTCATGCATTTATTCTCACACTTATGATTATTAGTTAATATTATTATTGTTCATTCATATGAACCTTATGCATTCAGCTTACCTCACATTCATACTAGTACATTCAAAGTGCTAATGCATTTGCGCTATGGTGTCTTATACCATAGGTTCAGAGACACAAGCTCCAGAGTAACAGTAGATTCCAGATATCTGCAGACAGAGTTAGAAGTGAATCCTCATCTTTCGAGGACTTGATTATATTCCTATTATCTCATTAATCAGTTTATTAGTTAGTGTTAGTTGGGACATATTCCATTAACTCATTACTCATACAATTTAGTCAATTAGAGGTTTTTAGACTATTATGTTTCAGACTTCAGTATGTTCAGTTTGGTTTTGGTATTCTATTATCCCGCACAGATGTTATATCATTCAGATCATGTTTAGTATTGAACATTATGGCCTTTCAATTCATGTTTCTTCATTATAAAATATTTAATGCAGTATACAGGTATAGATATTAGTCATGGGTTAGCTTATGGTCCTTTGGGGTCATGAGCACTGTGTACCATTCTGGGTACCAGATTCGAGGCGTTATAGAGGGGTAGATGCAGGGCTCGTTAAATAGAAGTAGTTTACTACAACCATCCTGATAGGTTCTTTCCCATGAAGTTAAGGGAATCTAAGGTACAAGAGTTTACTAATTTAAGGAAGGGAAGCATGAGTGCAAATGAGTATTCTCTTAAGTTTACTCTGCTAGCTAGGTATGCTCTTAATATGGTATCTGATGTTAGGTCTAGGATGAGTAAGTATGTTTCTGGGGTAGTTGATGGCATGATCAAGGATTGTAGGACTGTGGTAATGATTAAATATATAGACTTATCTAGGTTGATAGTCCACGCTTAACAGATTGAGGAGCAAAAGTTTAAGAAAAGAGAGAGGGAGAATAAGAAGGCCAGAATGGGTAGCTTTAATTTTGCTCAACTGAGGTCAGAGGGTGGTAACCATTCTCAAATTTTTTAGAAATACTTAGCCCATCTCTATCTTTAGCTGGTGCACCAGTACCAAAGTCTAGAAATGATAGTCGGGACAAGGAACTAGGCCCTAAGCCCTATGGCAGTGTGAACAGTGGTCGCACAAATCCTCTTTGCTAGAAATTTGGTAGAAATGATTAGGGTGTGTGTAGAGCTAACAGTGATATATTCTTTGGGTATGGCAAGCTAAGCCATAGAGTAAGGGATTGCCCAAATAGTGGTCAGCAGCGTTAGTCCAGTCGTACCCCAGTTCCACCAGGTCGCTTGACTCAGTAAGCTGTCGCATCTAATGCCACTAGTGGTCAGCACCCAAATAGATTGTATGGACTTCAGTCTTGATAGGATCAGGAAAATTCTCCTGATGTGGTTACTGGTATATTATAGATTTTTCATTTTCATATTTATGCTTTGTTAAATCTCAGAGCTTCTCTTTCTTTTGTAACCCCTTACATAACTGTTGATTTCGATGTCAGTCCTGAGACTTTAGGAAAACCCTTCTCAGTGTCTTCCCCATTAGCTGTCTCTATTGTAGCGAGGCAGCTATACAGGAAATGTCCGATCATAATATCCTAGAAAGTCACTTTTATTGTTCTTTTAGAGTTACAGATGACTGATTTTGATGTCATTCTCGGTATGGATTGGCTCTACTCATGTTATGCTTTAGTTGATTGCAAAAACAAGGTTGTTGATTTTCAGTTTCCAAATTAACCAATTCTTTAATTGAGGGGTAGTACTTCAGTACTTAGGGGTCAGCTTATTTCATACCTTAGAGTGAGAAAAATGATATCCAAGGGGTGCGTCTACCATCTTATTTGAGTTAAAGACTCTAGTTCAGAGACTTCAAATCTTGAGTTGGTTTTAGTGGTGAGGGAATTTCTAGATATGTTTCCTGAAGATCTTCCCAGAGTGCCTCCCTAAAGAAAATTGAATTCGAAATAGACCTTCTTCCAGATACACAGCCTATGTCTATTCTGCTCTATAGAATGGCTCCAACAGAGCTTAGGGAGTTAAAAGAACAATTGAAAGATCTCCTAAATAAGGGATTCATCAGGACCAATGTTTCCTCATGTGATACTCTAATCTCTTTCGTGCTAAAGAAAGATAGTTCTCTCAAGATGTACATTGATTACCATTAGTTGAAAAAAGTCACAATCAAGAATAAGTACCTATTCTCCAGGATAGATGACTTGTTTGACCAACTTAAAGGGTCTAGTTATATCTCTATGATAGACCTCAGATCTGTCTATCATCAACTCAGAGTGAGAGAATGTGACATTCTGAAGACAACTTTCAAAATTTGATATGGTCACTCTATATTCTTAGTCATGTCCTTGTGTTTAACAAATTCCCCAGCATGTTTAATAGACTTGATGAACCAAGTATTTAAACAGTACTTGGACATGTTCTTCATAGTCCATAGATGATATCCTTGTCTATTTCTGTAGTGAAAATGATTATGCCGACCACCTCAGAATAGTATTGCATACTCTTAAAGCCCATCAACTATTTGCCAAATTTAGTAAGTGCAAGTTTTGGCTAAGATGAATAGGTTTCCTTGGCCATATTATTTTCGGTGATGGCATTAGAGTAGACACTAAAAAGACCAAAGCAGTAAAAAATTGGCCAAGATCTATTTCCTCATCAAATATTAGGAATTTCTTCAGTTTTTTTGCTATTATCGATAGTTCATTGAAGGGTTTTTGTCTATTGCATCCCCCATGTCCAGATTGGCTCAGAAGAAAGTTAAGTTTAAGTGGTCATATTCTTGTGAGAAAAGTTTTTAGGAGTTGAACGATTAACTCACCTCAGCTCTAGTTTTGACCTTACCAGATGGTTTAGATAAGTTTGTTGTTTACTGTGATGCTTCTAGAGTTGGTTTGAGCTATGTTCTGATGTAGAGAGGTAAGGTCATAACCTATACCTTAGAAAACTTTATCCCTATGATGATGAATTATCCTACCCATGATCTTGAGTTAGTAGTGGTTGAGTTGGCCCTAAAAATATGAAGGAATTTTCTGTATGGGGTGCATTTTGATATGTTCATAGATCATAAGAGTTTGCAGTATGTGTTTTTGCAGAGGGAGTTAAATCTTTGTCTGAAAAGGTGGTTGGAATTGTTGAAACATTATAATATAGGTTCATTGTATCATCCAAGAAAGGCCAATATAGTGGCAGATGCCTTTAGCATATTGTCTATGGGTAGTGTTTCTCATGTTAATAATGGTAAGAAAAAGTTGGCTAGACTAGGAGTTCATTTGGTTGACTCAACTGAAGGTAGTGTATGGGTATAGAATAGTTCAGAATCTTCTTTGGTTACTGAAGTGAAAGAAAAGCAACATAGGGATTCCAGTCTAGTTAGGTTAAAGGGGTTAGTTAAAGATTAGAAAGTAGAGGTTTTCTCCCAAGGAGGAAATGGTATGTTGCGCTGCCAGGGTAAAATATGTGTGCTGGGTTAGATGGTTTGAGACAGTGAATTCTTATAGAAGCACATGGTGTATGTTACTCTATTCACCCGGGAGCTACTAAGATGCATCATGATTTGTAAGAAATCTATTGGTTGAGCGGTATAAAAAGGGATATTGCAGAGTTTGTAGCCAAGTATGATAATTATCAGTAGGTTAAGGTTGAGAGCCGATGACCTAGTGCCACTATGTAGGAGTTCAGCATCCCCACTTGGAAGTGGGAAGATGTGAACATGGACTTTGTGATAGGGTTGTCTCATTCACGTCATCAGCAGGATTCGATTAAGGTTATTATAGACAGAATTACCAAATTAGCCTATTTCTTTCCAGTCTATACTTCTTATTTAGCCGAGTATTATGCTAAGCTCTATATTAAAGAGTTGGTTAGGTTGCATGGAGTCCCGTTGTCCATCAGTTCAGATTGAGGTACTCAGTTTACCTCTCACTTTAGGAAAGCTTTTCAGAAGGGTCTTGGTACTCAAGTTCATCTCAGTATAACCTTTAACCCTTAGATAGATGGTCAGGCAGAGAGGACTATTCAGACCTTATAGTACATTTTAAGAGCTTGTGTTATCGACTTTAAGGGCAGTTGGGATGATCACTTTCCAATGATTGAGTTAACTTACAATAACAATTATCATTCCAGTATTCAAATGGCTCCATTTGAGGCTCTCTATGGGAGGAGATGTAGATATCTTCTTGGCTGGTTCGAGGTAGGTGAGACTGCATTCATAGGTCCAGATTCAATATTTGATGCATTGGAGAAAGTTTAGCTAATCAGAGAAAGGCTTAAGGCATCCTAAAGCCATCAAAAATTGTATGCGCATGTGCAAAGGAGGGATCTTGAGTTCATAGTTGAAGACTCAGTTTATTTGAAAATCGCTCCTATGAAGGGAGTGAAGAGGTTTGGCAAGAAGGGGAATCTTAGTCCTCGATATATTGGCCCTTACAGGATCTTAAGGCAATTTAGAAAAGTAGGTTATAAGCTTGAGTTGCCTACAAATTTTGCATCCATTCCCCTACTATTCCATGTCTCTCTATTAAAGAAGTGTATTGGTGATCTAGCTGTAGTTGTTCCCTTAAAAAGTACAAATTTTCAGGATAGCCTTTCTTATGAAGAGATCCTAGTTGATATCCTAGATCGTCAAATTCGGAGACTAAGGAAAAAAGAAGTTCCTTTGGTCAAAGTTTTAAGGTGGAATCAGTCAGTTGAGGGAGATACTTAGAAGGCAGAAGCAGATATGCAAACCACATACCCTCACATTTTCTCAGTGATCTCAAATTTAGTTCAAGGTAACTATTTTTCCTTACATTATCTCTTTGAATTCTAAGTTCCAACCATATTATCATATTCATGTCATTGCATGCATTTATGAACCAGTCCAGTCAGTCACCATTTTTAGACTCTATCATAAAATTATGTTTCAGTTATGCATATTCAACATATAATCTCAGTAGCTCAGTAATACTCAGCTTAACCAGCCTCAGTCGAGGAGGAGTGTTCTCAAGGGGGTATATAATAAGACCCCGTAAGATACTAACTAATTTAAGCTCATTCTTGCATGCTAAAGGGTTCAACACTTAGAAAATTTCATTAAGTGTTAAGACTTATGTAACACCTTGAGTCTGTACCCCGGACGCTACATGGTGCTCATAATTTCCAAGGACTACAAGCTAACCTATAACAGATACCTGCTGCAATCACTGAATAATAATAATCCTATATAATATAGAAATTAGGTGGAAATTTTTTCATAAGGTTCAAAACTGAATCATATACTGATATGTAAATACTGAATACTGAACATCTGACAATCATATCTGAAAACTAAATAACTGTCTGAAATAATCTAGTTTGAAAAGCCACTAACTTAACTATCTGCAAAATAGAGTTGATGGGACAAGTCCCCAACTAACCCCGACTACTAAGAATATACTAAAAATACTGAAATGACAAATCTATCCTCAAACTGTGAGGACTCACCACTAAATTTGTTGTTGATAATCTGGGTTTCTAGGTACGATCAGGAGCATGTGCATCTAAACCTACGATATAAGGCATCATAGCGTAAAATAAAGGTATGCATCAGTACTTTGAATGTACTAGTATGCTAAGTGAGGTATGCTGATATGCATGGGTTCATGTGCTTGAATAATAACTGATTGAGCAACATGAATATAACTGATTGAGAATATATTTATATCTGAAACTACTGTAAATACTTAATATGTAATGATATGCTCATAACTACGCCCTGTAACTGAGATTTATGTTAACACTAGCTACTAAATTCTGATGACAAAATGACTGATAACCGAGTTTACTGATACTGAATTACCGTATACTGAGTGGCTATTTTTGATAGTCCTGATTATGTAGAACTGAACTAAGTTCCTGAGCTAGGTGACTCTGTCTGACATTCTAATTCTGAAACTAAACTGAAGTTTTATATTGGGTCTGAAATTAAAACTATAGGAGTGTTCATCTAACCGACATACCTCGAGTATGAATGAGTTGGAGTCCAACCTATGACCCCAGTTGGAAGGGTATTTACACTTTTCCAAGGGATACTACTAATGGCTATGAGTTAACCCTCTCTGGCAAGATGCTCTTTCATCAACCCTATGGCAGGAAAACTCGTACGAGATGTATCAATCCTAGAATAGTCGAAAGACATCTCAACCTACGTTGGCTACGTAGTTGTGTAATGCAGGGATTGCTACTAAGGGTTAAACCCGTTAGTGATAGGAATTCTCCCATCCCTGGTTTGCTCGGTGGTCATTCCTACTCCCAACTTAATAGACCTAGACAGAACTGGTCCCTAGAATATTCTAGGCTTGAATAAATGTTACTGATCATACTATCTAACTGAGCTGAACTGAGTTCACTAAGTTCTGTTGTTTGACTAAGTACGCTGAATTTTATTAACTGACTGAGTACACTGAATTCTGTAACTGACTGAATACTAGTATATATGACATCACTAGGACTATTTTGAAACTATTATAATTCTAGGTACACAGGTATATTATTGGGTATTAGATACCCCCAAGACTCGATAACATGGAAAGAAAAGCATAGAGTAATCTTGAAAAGCATTACAATGTTCAAAACTCATTCACAGAGATATTTTATCAAACACTTGTAAGATATAACCTTGAACATATGCTAGCATGTCATGATTTCCCCATTTAATTCATATGAATAATTTATCAAACACTTAGGGAACATAATCTATACACATGATACTAAACGACATGTAGGGATCATGATTTCAAATTCCAACCTACAAATTCAAGGGATTAAACATGAATTCACATAATACTATACACAAGTCAAATAAATTTACATGAATCTTGTAATAAATCATGGTTTAGAAACCCAATAAACAACATAATCATGAATAAAATCAAGCCCAACATGGAATTCATGAAAATAAAAAAACTAAAGTTTTAAAAGAGGTTCTTGAACTCCAAGGGTGGAAGAAAACCCTTGGATGGTTCACCTAACATACCTTGGTTCTTGAATTCCTAAAGATTGATGGTGAATTTCTTAAATGTTGATCTTGACTTTGATGGATTAGGGTTTGTTCTTGAGAGAATTGGAGAGAAAGTGAGTGTATTTTGCTTAATGAGGGCTGAAATTCATGTTTTAGGGGCTGATTAAGGGTGAGAAAATAACCCAAATAGCCTTCTGGACGCGGGATTTTTGTAATACCCCGTACTTATACCTAGCTAAAATTCATCCCAAAGATGTAAAAGATTTGTTTTAAAGATGAATCCACTTTTATACATGTGGTATTTTCAATATTTTCACATTTTATCATGTGGGAAATTGAATAAGCTTTTCATAGATACCAAATTCGCCTAAAATCAACACCCAGGTGAAGATTTAGAGCCTTGTTAATAAGGCAGTGTACCACCTAAGCCATCAACGCATCTGTGACCAGGCCAAAATGGCAATTGTTAACATTCAGTGAGCCTCCGTGATTATGGTGTGTCGCACCAGGGCTTAAATTCCAAATTTTCCTTTTTCCAGTGTCTCAGCGCGATGTCGCCGCATCGCACCAAACTTCTAGGTGATGAAAAAAGTGGCAACGCGATAGCCCCGTGTCGCGCCACTAAGCAGATTCCCTATTGTGTAGTTCCAGTGACTTAGAGCAATAGTGGCGCGTCGTGCTAAGGATCAAAATTGGCAAATTTCTACAGAATTAAAATATGCGTCCAAGGGTGAAAAGAGTCAATTTCTCACCCCTATATATACCTAATAATATGTGATTCAGCCATAATTCAACCAAAATATATTGTTTCTCTCAAGTTTCTCTTAAGAAAATGCTGGGGTTTTCAATTGGGGACTCAAATCTAAGACTCGAATTAAAGAATCTCTCTATCAATCTTCTTAGAATCAAAAACTAAGGTATGCACAGTGTTCATTCATGGATTCCTTTCATCCATGAAGCCCAAGAATCAAGTTTTAAATCTTATATTGGGAATATTTTATTGTGGTTTGATTATGTTCATGTGATTATGGTTGTATGGTTCCCAAGTTGGAATCCTTATGTGTTGTTCATGAACCTATGCTACTATGTGGTCTGAAATATGTGAAATTGAGCTGAAATGTAGAGTTTTGTTGTATTAATTTGATGGTTATGCCTGTGCCCTAAGTCATGCATCCTAGGTGTTTGATAAAATGCCTAAGAGAATAGAAATTATACAACATAGCTTAATTATTACCCAAGTGATAAATACGTTATTTACCCTATGACCAAGAATGACTTCCATGATATTGTGTGCATTATGAATGGTTGAGGAAATGTCCATGAGAATAGGTTTATGAAAGTATGGTATGTTTATCTGCAATTCCATTCATGTACAAGACTATGATAACCATGTGCTTCATCAAATCTCCAAATTGATGTATTATGAATTGTTGGTATTGGTCATGTGTTCAAGAAGTATCATGTTCTGTCAGTTTTATGCTATCGAGTCTTGGGGGTTCTTGTACCTGAAAATATAGCTGTGTGCCTAGATTTAGTGTTATATTTTCATGATATCCTCAGTCAAGCAGTGGTCTATATAACCCAGTCAGTCATGTGACTTAGGAAAGCTCAGTAATTCTGTAATCTTAATAGTATTCCGTCAGCTAATAGAACTCCATCAATTCAGTCTAGTCCAGTTCAGTTAGTCATGTTCAGTGTCTATTCAGATAGAAGTAGGAATTAGCAATGAGTGAACCCAAGGATAGGAACTCACCTGTTATATGAGGGTGAGATTTTGAGAAGCAATCCTTGCATTCCAGAACTACGTAGCCAGCGTAGGTTGAGATATCATAGCCTATTATATGAGGGTAGATGATGTGTCTTAACCTGTTATACGAGGGTTTCCACCATTATCATGAGATTTACCTGTTATATGAGGGTTACTCACAGATTTCCATATTAGTGGTGCAGTATTGACACCTTCAAATTGGGGTTACAGATTGTACCCCAACTCAACCATAATGACATATTAGGGGTATGTCGATTAGATGAATACTTCCCACAGTTTCAGTTATAAAATCAGGGCTGTCAGATAGAGTCATTCAGTCTCTATAATAGAGCTCAGATAATTCTTTAGATTTTAGGACTATCAGATATAGTCAACTCAGAATAGTATGGAACTCATCTAGTTTCATCAGAACCTAGACTGTCAAATATAGTCTCAATATCAGTTATTTCATCTATATAATTATCAGTATCCCATGTTATCAGTATTTAGTTTCAGGACTATTAGATACAGTCAATCAGACCAGTTCTTCATAATCAAAACTGTTAGAAACAGTCTTTCCTTTATTAATAATATAGCATAAATTCCTCAGTACTCTATAGACTCAGTTATTCAATATCCCAGTATTAGCACTCAGATATTAGTGAATCTATGTTATCAGAATCCATGAGTCAGTGTTATGACGAATTCAATTATAGTCTCTTATTCATGCATGTATTCTCACATTCATGTTGTTCAGTCAGTTAGTATTGTTCATTTATATGAAACATTGTATTCATCCTACCTTACTTACATACCAGTACATTCAATGTATTGACATATTTGCGCTACGATGTTTTATACCATAGGTTTAGAAGCACGAGATCCCGAGCATCCTTAGTTGATCAGAAGTTCTACAGCAAGATTTATAGTAAGTCCTCATCATTCGAAAATAACATGATTAGTTTATTACTTTATCATTTCTATACTTCGAAGTTAGTTGGGGACATGTCCCATCAACTCCATAATTTTTAGACAGTTTAGAGGCTTTCAGACTATGGCATGTTTCAAACAGTTTATCTTAATTTTGGATATTGTCATACCCAACTGCATACATTGTATTATATTTAGTATTAGTTAAGTTTTGAACCTTATGGACTTACAGCTTATATTTTGCATATTTTACAGTATATTATTCAGTGCATAGTTACAGATATAAGTCATGGGTTAGCTTGTGGTCCTTCAGCGTCATGAGCACTATGTAGCATTTTGGGTAACAGATTTGGGGTTTTACAAACTTGGTTCTAGTAGAGTCTTATGCATGGGCGTGTTTTGCACCACACTTATGTGCAGGAGGCTCTGAGATATTTTAGGAAGTATTTCCTTTCTTTCCTATTTTAGGTCATGCTATAGAAAGGTTCTCTAAAAAATTCATGTAGTTTCTCATCATGCTCCACTCATGTCAATTCCACCTTGATTTCAAGGTACAGAAATAGTGAATCTCAAGGTCCTAGGGGTAGGGCTTTCTTAGACAGTCCCCGCAGACAGTAATGGGATTGTCCATAGGCTTAAAAGTATCCCATCAGTTTTGTTATGTTCCAAAGTTGTATAGATCTCATTGATTATCATAAGAACTCATTCACGAACCCAAAATTAGTTATCCCATCAGATCCCTTCTTAGAATCCTATAATAGTATATGACCTAGAGTTAGAAGAATAAACCTAGGAGTTTAACAGTAATAGAGTTGAGATAACGTTATCCAAATTGAGTAGATATTGTATTCATGGTTATAGTTGTACTAAGGTAGACCAGTAGGCTTGAACAGTGCAAGAAAAAATCTAAGATTATCAATTTAAAATTAAGTATGAATGCGTGAATGTGAATTAAGAGATGTAATATTAGTAGTATATGAAGAAACAAAAGCAGATGGTGTGTTTAGTAAAGCAAGCGTGTGTCAAACAGAGTGTAAGCATGTGATGATGATTGCAGTTCAGTTTAGAGTTTAGTAAAGTGTTCATAGACTTATGATGATGGCTTAAATCCAAGGGGGAGATGATAGAACAAGTTACTAATTCAGGCTCTAAAATTCCAATAGTAGTGCCAGTACGTATAAAAAAGCAGTAAGGTGATGTGTGAGCATATGCTAACACATTTGAGGCTTTTTACTAAGAATAATTGCAAAGTCTTAAGAAAATTTTATAGTTTTTGATTGTGTTATCTTTAATTTTGCAGTGGAAGTTAAGAGGCAAGAGAACCAACAATGATGGAAGTCAAAAAGTTGAAATCTGAAGAAAATAGTAGAGAAGTGTGGCTGACGACATTCCTGATAAGTTGTCAGCACTTTGATAGGTTATCAGCTTTATTGTCATCCTTAAAAAGAGAATAGAATTCAGCTGGAAGAAGTGACGACGACATGTGATAAACGTCAAAGTTGTGATAAGTCGTCAAGATCATCGTTAGCCTAAGGCAGAACATGAAAGCTGAAGTAAATCATCGAAGGCATCTATGATAAGTCAT
Source organism: Capsicum annuum (assembly GCF_002878395.1). Taxonomy (NCBI): domain Eukaryota; kingdom Viridiplantae; phylum Streptophyta; class Magnoliopsida; order Solanales; family Solanaceae; genus Capsicum; species Capsicum annuum. Next base: position 195,430,472 of record NC_061113.1, read on the forward strand.
CAAAGATCTGATAAGCCATCATGCTATATTGTCAGCTTAAGGAAGTGAATGTCAAAAGTGAAGAGGAGCTGACGACATCTGTGATAAGTCGTCAGACTCCTAATAAGGCATCACAAAATGTCGTCACCTGTACGAGAAATTACTGAACTCTATGATTTTGTTTCCATAATTAGGATGAAGTATTTAAAGCATATGTTAGGGTTTTATAATTATATAAGGAGGCTGAACATATCGGGAGGTGGAATATATCGGCTGGTACTCGACATTTTGGATTCTGAACCTATTTTGGAATGCACATATTTTGTTATTTTTTCTCTAGTTTCTTGGCTTTGACAAAAACAATTAACTTTGAAAAGGTTATCATCAATATTTTGAGATTTCTACTTTGATCTAATCTGAGAAACACTTGTTGCTATTCATCTTGCTGTAAGTTCATCTTTCAAATTATGAATTCAACTTGTTGTATCGATTATTACATTATGAGTGGCTAAAATCCTTTAATCGGAATTATGGGATCTATGGGTTAGGTCTTGGTAAGTTGCTAAGTGTTCAATATTCTAAAGGTAATAGGACTCCTTGATAATTTCGAAGTTTTAATTATTGTCTGTTGGTTACAAATGATAGATAGCACCTGCTTTGATTTTCTTAAGATAAGAAATCAACTATAGTAGGAAGTGAATTATTGACAGGGACTTGGAAGCTACCAACCTTCAGTTTAACATTTGATGTTGTAACAAGGTTAATTAACCTAAGGTGAAGTCTAGTCAGTGAATATAAATTTCCTAAGTCTGAATGGATTAGGTAATTAAATGCTTAAGTAGGTCGAGAGACATTTATGCATAACTTTGATAAAGACAATTTGTTGTTCCTACCTATCGTGAGATTCTTGAATCACTATTAGCATTTGTTAAGTACCAAAACCCATAGTGAACATAATTCTAGTTTTCGATAAACTCTTGATTACAAACCCTGAAAGTGACCAACAATTATTTGCTAAATTCTCATAACCCCTCATTTATCGAAAACTACTAACTATCAGTTGATTAACTCGCATACAACTCATATTCATACCATATTCCCTATGGGATTCGACCCCAACATAGTTGGGTTATATTTTGACAACGATCGCTTACATTCTCACATAAGAGGTGTAGTTTGAGTGTTATCGTAAGGGAAGATGATTCCTGACCCATCCTTATCTCAGTGTAAAGTTTGGTACTTTAGTCGGTATGATGACTACGCATGCTTCACATCTCAGTTCCATGAACACAACTTATATTCACACGCTTTTCATAGAATCATGCATGATTCTAATATGCCAGCATAAGAAGTTCTGTTCTATTCCCCTCAGTAATACAAATCATGTCCCACGAATGCAGAAAATTCCATACTCAGATCATATAGATTATGACTCATGAACTCATGTCATTTTTTATAGTATGCTTAGACCACACGATTCATGACTTCACTTTTAGGGTTCAACAAACTCAGATTATGTCTCGTATACTCTCAGTTTAGATACCTCGGTGAATCTGTAGTGTTAATGTTCCATTTCATAGGCCTTAGTTACAGCGTCATTCAGTAGTCAGTATCCAGTAAAGGACTCAGATAGTCCTACAGAACCATGGCTTTCAGCTATTAGTTATTTAGCCATCAGAATTTAGTGCTCTCATACTAGTCTAAACCGCAGTTACAGAAAACCAGTATTCAGTCCCAGTTACAGTTTTAGCTATGGTTACAGTCTTAATTATCGTCTTATCTATAATCTCAGTCCCAGTCTTAGTTAAGTAATCAAGTTGGTAACTCAGTTCAATTTGGGGTTTACTCAACCATAGCATATAGTTATCAGCTACTCAGTTGTCAGTCTTCTAGTACCTCAGTTTATAAGACTATTCTAGAAGTATGTTGTACTCTTGGTGTTGCATTCTCAAATAATACAATTACCCTCAGTTCATGCTCATCTCCTGTCAACCAGTCAATCCTTATCTCCTATGCATAACACTTTGTAGTTGCAGTCCAGTTATTGAAGACTAAGTGCAGTTCAGTCTTACATGCCCAGTATTCAGCTATAGCTATCCAGTTAATAAGATAAGTTAGTATATTTATGCACTCATGTTCATCACCCATGTGAATCTTTTCAGTAGCCTCAGTTGCAGTGCAAGAGACTTAGTCATTTCATCTTTAATGGTGTTTGTAGGCCTCAACCCATCTTAGTAAACTTTAGCCATATCATATTTTTTTATTCAGCTATCTTGTCTAGATAAGGCTAAGATTTTCTTTTGCCCTAAAGCCACTAGAACTCTATAGAAAGAGTGTTAAAGAAACGCTCCAGTTGACCATCAGTTTTCATCACGAGCTAGTATGTAAAACTAAAAAGTCAGTCTATCAGTTAGATGAAAAATTTTGCATGGTTTTGGTTTCCGTCCCTTCCATCTAGACGTACTACCTTAAGCCTTATAAATGGAATCATTCTAAGAAGAACCGACAAGATACATGCAAGCTTAGTCCAGTTCATGTATCATGCTTATGTTTCAGACCCCAGATATTTAGTTAAGACTCAGCTCATAGATGCCTTATGCATCACTTCAGTTTCCTTAGCGACTCAGCCAAGTCAGTATTCTTCGAGCGACATAGTGTCCCAAGGGGGAGATACACTATAAACCCCCAAACTTTCATGAAAAAAACATCCCATTCTTTCTTTACATAATGAATCCAATTTAGGAGTAGGGGTTACTCATAAGTTGACCCTTAAGTTTCTATCTCAGTCGTGATCTATGTATTTAGGGGCTCAGTTTAGTTCCCGATATTTAGTTTATAGTTTTCAGTTCATGCATCATGTTCCAAGACTCAGTTCGTGTCATCTTTTATAGACTCAACCATGTTCTCGTGCTCCTATTCATGCTATTTCAGAAAGGATCTTGAGAAAGGGTCAAAAAAAATTTTATAGTCTCCCATGAAGGGAGTGTAGAGGTTTGGAAAGAAGGGAAAGCTTAGTCCCTGATATGTCGGTCCCTTCAAAATTCTCAGTCATTTTGGCAAGGTAGTTTATAAGCTCGAGGTACCTTTAGATATAGCCTCTGTTTATCCAGTGTTCCATGTCTCTTTCCTCAAGAAGTGCATACGTGACCTAGTAGTTGTAGTCCCTATTTAGAGCATAGATATCAGAACCGCCGCTCTTATAAGGAGATCCTATTCAAAACCCTAGACTATCAGATTCACAGACTGAGGAACAAAAATGTTCCTCTAATTAAAGTTCTTTAGCGGAATCAGTCCATTAAGGGAGCTACTTGGGAAGCATAAGCATACATGCGTACCAAGTATCCTCACTTCTTCTTCACAAACTAAGACTCAGCCCAAGGTAGTAGGTTTCCTTAAAGCTAATTCAGTTTTATGTTTAAGTTCCAGTTACAAACCAATTTCATGCTCAGATTCCCATTTTAAACTTGGTATTTATTGACCATTTCATATTCAATCATATGTTCATAAATCATATCATTCATGCAATCAAGTATCAGCTTAGTCAAGTAACCATGCATCAGATATGCATTCTCATTGTTAGAAACTCAGTTATTAGGAATCTCAGTTATGTATTCATGAATCAGTTCGGTTATGAAACCATGCATCAGATATGCATACTCAGTATCAATCTCAGAAATATCAATCATGTAGTCATGTTACAATCATTCATGTTTAGTATTTACTTCAGCTTATTATTTCTTCCTTCTCAATCAGTTCCATTCGAGGACAAATGTTCCCAATGGGGAGATATTGTAATACCCCATACTTCTACCTACCTTAAATTCATCCTAAAGATGTCAAAGACTTGTTTTAAAGATGAATCCATTTTTACACATATGGCATTTTCAAGATTTTCACCTTTTATAATGTGAAAAATTGAATAAGCTTTCCATCGATCCTAAATTCACCCAAATCCGACACCCGGGCGAAAAGTTAGAGCCTTTTTAGTAAGGTAGTGTGCCACTTGAGCCATTATCAAGGCATCACAGAGAAGGACAAAATGGAAATCGTCAAAAGTTAGTGAGCCTCAACGATTATGGCATGACATGCCAGTGCTCAAATTCATAATTGTCCTTTTTCCAGTGTCTTGATGTCTCCACGTCGCGCCAAACTTCCAGGTCACAAAAAAGTGGCAATGTAATAGCCCCGTGTTGCGCCACCATGCAGATTCTCAATTGTCCAATTCCAGTGACTTGGCACGATAGTGGCGCATTGTGCCAAGGATAAAAATTAAGAAATTTTCACAGAATTAAAATATGCATCCAAAGGTTAAAAGGGTCAATTTCTCACCTCTATATATACCCAATAACACGTAATTCAACCATAATTCACCCAAAATATATTGTTTCTCTTAATTTTCTCTCAAGAACAAGATAGGGGTTTCAATTGGGGATTTATATCTAAGACTCAAATTAAAGAATCTCTCTATCAATCTTCGTAGAATCAAGAACTAAGGTATGCACAAAGTTTATTCATGGATTCCTTTCATCCATGAAGCCCAAGAATCAAGTTTTAAATCTTGTATTATGAATATTTTGTTGTGGTTAATTATGTTCATGTGATTATGGTTGTATGGTTCACAAGTTGGAATCCTTATGTGTTATTCATGAACCTATGCTATTATGTGGTCTGAAGCGTGTGAAATTGAGTTGAAATATGGAGTTTTGTTGTATTAATTTGATGGTCATGCCTATGCCCTAAGTCATGCATCCTAGGTGTTTGATAAAATGCCTAAGAGAATATACATTATGCAATATAGCTTAATTGTGACCCAAGTGATAAATACGTGCTTTACCCTATGACCAAGAATGACTTCCATGATACTGTGGGCATATGAATGGTTGAGGGAATGTCCATGAGAATAGGTTTATGAAAGTATGACATGTTTATATACAATTCCATTTATGTACAATACTATGATAACCATGCGCTTTATGAAATCCCCACATTGATGTATTATGAATTATTGATATTGGTCATGTGTTCAAGAAGTTTCATGTTCTATCAGTTTCATGCTATCGAGTCCTGGGGGTACTTATACCCAAAAATATAGCTGTGTGCCTAGATTTAGTGTCATGTTTTCACGATATCCTCAGTCAAGCCATGGTATTTTGTGAGATAATGGACCTCCATGAATTCAGTCTACTCCAGTTCAGTTAATCATGTTCAGTGTTTATTCATATGAAATTAGGAATTAGCACCGAGTGAACCCAAGGATGGGAACTCACCTGTTTTATGAGGGTGTGATTCTTAGAAGCAGTCTTTGCTTTCCAGAACTACGTAGCCAGCATAGGTTCAGACATCATAGCCTATTATATGAGTGTAAATGAGGTGTATTAACCTGTTATATGATGGTTCCCACCGTTCTCACTAGATTTACCTATTATATGAGGGTTACTCATAGATTGTCCTTAAAAGTGGTGCGGTATAACACCCTTCTAATCGGGGTTACAGATTAGATCCCAACTTAGCCATAATGGCGTATTAGGGGTAAATCAGTTAGATAACGACTTCCCACAATTTCAGTTATAGAATCAGGGTTGTCAGATACAGTCATTCAGTCTCAGTAATAGAACTCAGATAATTCTTCAAATTTCAGGACTATCTGGTACAGTCAACTCAAAATAGTACAGAAGTCAGCTAGTTTCATTAGAACCTAGACTTTAAGATACAGTCATTCAGTATTAGTTATTTTAGTTATATAGTTATCAGTATTTAGTTTCAGGACTATCAGATACAGTCAATCAGAATAGTTTTTCATAACCAGAACTATTAAAAATTGTCTTTTCTTTATTAATAATATAGCATTAATTTCTCTATACTCTATAGACTGAGTTATTTAGTATCCCAGTATTAGCACTCAGATATTAGTAAATCTATATTATCAGAATTCAGGAGTCAGTTTTATCACAACTTCAGTTACAGTCTTTTATTCATGCATGTATTCTCACATTCATGTTATTCAGTCAGTTAGTATTGTTCATGGATATGAACCATTGCATTCATCCTATCTCACTTGCATACCAGTACATTCAACGTACTGATGCATTTGCACTATGGTGTTTTATACCATAGGTTTAGAAGCACGAGCTCCCAAGCATCCTTAGTAGATTAGACGTTCAGCAGCCAGACTTACAGTGAGTCCCCATTATTCGAGGATAACATGATTATTTTATTACTTTATTATTTCAATAGTTCCGAGTCATTTAGGGACATATCCCATCAACTCCATAGTTTTCAGACAGTTTAGAGGCTTTCAGACTGCAGTATGTTTCAGATAGTATATCTCAATTTTAGGTATTGTTATATCCCACTATAGACATTGTATTATATTTAGTATTAGTTCAGTTTTGAACCTTATGGCCTTACAACTTATATTCTGCATATTTACATTATATTATTCAGTGCTTAGTTACATATATCAGTCATGTGTTAGCTTGTGGTCCTTTGGGATCATGAGCATCGTGTAGCATTCTGGGTACCAGATTTAGGGCGTTACACTTTTAATGACTGAAAGCGTGCCTGGTGATGTGCAGACCTATGCGCCACATCAATGGAATCAATGCCATGACTAGTGTGTCGCATCGAGTTTATGTTGGTTTACTCGAATTGCACAGAAAGCTGGGGGAAATTAACTATCGACGTGATGGGTGATGCAATGTGTCGATATTATGCCGACCCACTATTTTGGTCACCTGAGCATGTTTCAAACGAGGTTTGAAAAATCCAAAACTCACCTGATGTAAACTACTAAAATTCTTAATCATGAATCAACCTAAAAATTGATATTTTAGGGTCATAAGGGTCGTGAAATAGGATTGCCAATTTACGAAGGCTAAAATACTTCTAAGTATGAGCACTTAGTTGAAATTTCTAATTTTTGGACCTCTTTTCAAGCTTTAATAGACTGAGTTAAGCTTAGAATTTTGTGGGGTCTTATAATATCTCCCCCTTGGGAATATTTGCCCTCTAATGAGATTGATTATGCTGAGAAATACTGATGGACTAAGTTCATACACTGAATATGCATATCTGATGCATGGAATACATGATTGAAATTATTGATAAGCACAGTTTTCATACTAAATATGCATATCTGATGCATGAGTACATGACTAAACTGATTAGTGAATGCATGACTGAATATGTAATGGTAATGAATACCAAGTTTATAAATGTTGCTGAACATGGAACTAAGCCAATCCAAGAAAAACTGATACCTCAAGCTAAGTCTGAGTTTATGGAGAAGAGGTGAGGATACTTGATTCGTATATCTATATTTGCTTCCCAAGTAGCTCCCTCAATGGACTGATTCCGCCAAAGAACTTTCACTAGCATAACTTTTTGGTTCGTCAGTCTACGAACCTGATGATCGAGGATTTTTATTGGGATCTCTTCATAAGAGAGACTATTTAGAATATATATATCCTCTTAGGGACTATAACTGCTTGGTCACCTATGCACTTCTTAAGTAAGGAGACATGGAACACTAGATGTACTGAAGCTAAATCTGAAGGCAACTCAAGCTCGTAAGCTACCTTTTCAAAGCGACTGAGAGTTCTGTAAGGACTGATATATCGAGGACTGAGTTTTCCCTTCTTTCTGAACCTCTTCACTCCCTTCATGGGAGATATTTTAAGTAATACAAAATCGTCGATCTCAAACTCAAGATCGTTTACTTAACACTTATGAATGGAAATATGAGAACATAACTGAGCCTGAAATGTGACACATGAACTGAATATCATGAACTGAACTAAGCCCCTAAATACGTGGCTTATGGATGAGATTGGAACTAGAGGGTCCACTTATGAGTAACTACTACTCCAAACTTGATTCGTTACGTAAAGATAAAATAAAAGGTTTAGATCATGAAATCTCAGGGGATTATAGTTCATCTGCCCCTTGGAATAATACGTCCCTAAAATGATACTGACTTAGCTGAGCTACTGAGGGAAGATTGGGACGATGCATAAGGCACCTTCAAATTGAATTGTGACTAAATATATGGGATCTTAAACTGAGGCATGATACATAAACTGAGATAAACTAAAAAATAACTGGTTTCTCTATCCTGGAAGTCATATTCATGACACTTTGGATAGTACGACTAGATGGAAATATGGGAAACCATACGAACTTGTCCACTTGACTGCTAAACTAAATTTCTTGCTTTATGGAATACTCATACTAAAAACTTATACTAAGCTGGAGCATTTCTTGAAACTCTTTATATAAGGTTCTACTGACTTTAGGGAGCAAAGAAATCTTAGTATGGACTGAATAAAACATCCAAATAAGAAATCACATCCTTGCTGAAATTCTGTAATATGAGGTAAGGCCTATGAAAAATCATATAAGATAGAGTGACTAAGCCTTATGTACTGCAGCTATAAATTTTAAAGATTAGACATATTCCTTGAATACCCTGTCAACTATATTCTCCACCTTAGTAAGGTGCGTCACCTGATTCTACTGAAAATATTCACATAGGCGCTGAGCACGAATGCATAAACATACTAACTTATCTAATTAACTGAATGGTTGATAGTTGAATTCTGGTCATGTAATATTAAAGTGTACTTATTCTGGACTGAAACTCTAGAGTATTATGCATATGAGGTAAGGGTTGACTAAGCAACATGAGATAAACATGCATGAATTCATGAAAGATGTATTACTTGAGAATGAAAGGCCAAGCATATAAAATTATTCTTAAATAGTTTATAAACTAAGGTACTGAAATACTAATAACTAAATAACTGATAACTGTATGCTATGGTCAAGAAAACCTGAAACTGAACTGAGTTACTGATCTGATTACTAGACTGAAATTGCGACTGAGACTTTAACTAAGACTTTAACTGAGACTCATACTAGAACTGAATGTTGGGTTCTGATAAGTATATGATGGATACTGACATAAATCAAGAATTTGAATAGACACTTACACTCAATATTTTCTCAACTTCTCATCTCATGAAAAAATTTGATTTCCCTCCCTTCAACCACCAAATACAACTTCTTGGTAGCCATTTACTTAGCATACTAACCTGATATTCAGGACTATTTTCATAACTACAGCCTCGTGTAAAACAAGTATGTAAAAATCTTTCCTTATCATGAAACACTTATTCTCTCCTATCTAAGCAATCTCTTATCACTACATCATTTCATAAGAAGAGTTTGCTAAAGGGTTAAAACATAAGGACCTAAAGTGTGAATGAATACTATGCTGAACTCGACACTTAACTGAGTCCTGAGAAATATAATATCAACACCATGAATTTATCAAGGGATCTAAACTGAGGATATACATGACATAATCTAAATTTAGGCAACCGTTAAGAGTGTAGCATGAGTCATGGTAATTGGGCATATTATAAAACATGACAATAGTACATGAGTCATGAGTTGCATGAGCTGATTCTGAAGTTTTTGTATTCATGAAACATAATTTGTAATACTGAGTAAACTGAAACTCCTATACTAAGAACTATAAGCATACATGATTTTCGCTAATGTACACAAATATGAGCTATTATCATAGATCTGACATATATGACCTGAATAGATAAGATACCATGATAACTGATGGTTTTTGAGTGCCTGAAGTATTATTCTGAGATAATCAATAGGTTCATCCTCATTATGATAATAGACAAGAGTATCATCTATGTTGACTATGATGAACATGTCTAAGTACTACTTAAACATGTTGTTCATCAAGTCCATGAAGGCTTCTGGAGCATTGGTAAGACCAAATTACATGACTAGGATTCAAAGTGTCCATACAAAGATTTGAAAGCTATTTTCAGAATGTCACATTCTCTGACCATGAGCTGATGATAGCCTAATCTGAGATCTATCTTAGAAATGTAACTGACACTCTAAAGTTAGTTAAACAAGTCATCAATTTTGGGAAATGGATACTTGTTATTGACCCTAACTTTATTTAACTAATGGTAATGTATACACATCCTGAGGGAACTGCCTTTCTTATGGACAAATAGAACTATTGCACCCCAAGGGGATACACTGGGTCTGATGAATCCCTTATCTAGGTGATCCTTCAAATGTTCTTTTAAATCTTTGTGTTTTACTGGGGCCATTCTGTATGGCAGAATAGAGATAGGCTAAGTTTCTGGAAGAAGGTTTATTCCAAAGTCAATTTCCTGCTCGGGAGGGACCCTTGGAAGATTTTTGGGAAACACATCTAGGAATTCACATGCTACTAGAACTGACTCAAGGTTAAGGGTCTCTGAAATAGAGTATTTAACTTGAATAAGATGATAAACTCATCCCTTAGATATCAGTTTCCTCGCCCTAAGGTAGGAAATAAGCTAACCTGTAAGTTAAGCACTGAATACTAACCCTCCAATAAAGGAAAAGTTCAGTGGGAAACTAAAAATGGACAACTCTACTTCTATATTCAACTGAAGAATAGCATGAATGAAGTCAATCCATGCCAAGAATGACATCAAAATCTATCATCTCTAATTCTACTAAGTCTACTAAAGTGACTTTCTGAGCTACCATAATTAGATAGTTCCGGTATACCCATCGAGTTATGATAGATTTACCTACTGGGGTAGAGACTGAGAAGGGATCTGCTAGGATTTTGGGACTGGCTCCAAAGTCAACATCTATAAAAGGAGTTACAACGAACAAAGAAGCACCTAGATCTAGCAAAGCATAAACATTCAGACGATAAACTTGAAACATACCAGTGAACATATCAGGAGGACTTTCCTGATCCTGTCGGGACTGATGTGCATAAAGCCTATTTCGGCGTTTCCTACTGGTGGCATTGGAAGTGGTACCTTGCTGATTCGGGCAATAAGACTGAGCTGAGGGATGGATATTCTAATTCCATAAACCTGATTGAAAACAATCTCTAATTCTATGGCCTGGCTTTCCACATCTAAAACACAACCCATTGCCAGCACTGCACATGCCCTAATGGTTTCTTCCACATTTCTGGAAAGTAGGATTTGTTCGGCCAATCTTTGGCCTTGGCATTTTGGACCTCTTATTTTTTCTCTCTTTTCCTACATCTCTTGTCCTCACTCTATGGAGCTTGAGTCATAATAATAGATAGGATTATAGCCAACTAATTGTTCTATTCTACTACCGAATAACATAAGACAATGAAATTAGTCCTAAGTTTGGAGTAAGACATATGCTTATTTAGGGGATCTGCCTAAACGGATCGAGGTGCTGGCTGGTTTCTAGTTCTCCTTCCGTTAGTCTTTTTGGGAGATATATTTTGTAAATGAATGGAAAAAAAGATTAGACTAAGAGTTTAACTTAAGCTCTTGCTCACTCATATGACATAGATACTGAAAGAAGGGAATCTTTTCCTAAAATGCCTCATAGCCTAGTGTTTATAAGTGTGGCGCACTATACACCCATATACAAGACTCTACTACATGCGGATTTCAGACTCCCTAGGACTCTATTGAACCTTAGGCTCTGATACCAAGTAAGTAACGCCTCGAGTCTGTACCTTGGAAGCTACACGATGCTCATAATCTCGAAGGACCACAAGCTAACCCATGACTGGTACCTGCTGCAATCACTGAATAATAATGCTGTATAATGAAGAAATTTGGTTGAATTTTACCATAAGGTTCAAAAAGGAATCATATACTAATACATAAATACTGAATACTTAACATCTGACAGTCATATATTAAAACTAAATAACTATTTGAAATAATCTAGTAAAAATAGCCTCGAACTTTATGAAAAATAGAGTTGACAGGACAAGTCCCGAACTAACCCCGACTACTAAGAATATACTAAAAATGCTAAAATAACAACTCTGTTCTTCAACTATGAGGACTCACCAATAAATTTGTTGTTGATAATCTAGGCTGCTAGGTATGGTTAAGAGCTTGTGCATCTGAACCTATGATTTAAGATATCATAGCAGAAAAGAAAGGTATGCATCAATACTTTGAATGTACTAGTATGCTAAGTGAGGTAGGATGATATGCATGGGTTCATTTGCATGAACAATAAATGACTAAGAATATATATATATTTGACACTACTGTAAATACTGAATGTGCAATGATACGATCATAACTACGCATGCTATAACTGAGATTCACGTTAATAGTTGGTACTGAATTCTGATAATTGAATGACCGATATTTGAGTTTACTGATACTAAATTACTGTATACTAAGTGACTAATTTTAACAGTCCAGATTCAGTAGAACTGAAATCAGTTCTATACTGAGCTGGGTGACTGTCTGACAGTCCTAATTCTAAAATTAAACTAAGGTTTTATACTGGGTCTAAAACTGAAACTGTGGGAGTGTTCATCTATCTGACATACCCCAAGTATGACTGAGTTGGATTCCAACCTATGATCTCAGTTGGAAGAGTATTAGCACCTTGCCAATGTATACTAACAATGGCTATGAGTAAACCCTCTCTAGAAGGAAGCTCTATTATCAACCCTTGCTGGAAGAAAAACTCATACGAGATGTATCAACCCTATACTGCCAGGTAGGCATTTCAACCTATGCTGGCTACGTAGTTCTGTAATGCAGAGATCGCTACTAAGGTTCATACCTTTTACTGACTGGAATGCCCCCATCCCTAGTTTGCTCGGTGCTGATTTCTACTCCCAACTGAATAGACCTGGATAGAACTGATTCCTAGACTGTTCTAGACCTTACTGATCTGTTACAGATTGTACTGTCTAAATGAGCTAAACTGAGTTCACTAAGTTCTGTTGTCTGATTGAATACGCTGAATTTTATTAACTGACTGAATACATTGAGTTCTATAAATCTCTGAATACTATTGTATGTGACATCACTGGGTCTATTTTGAAACTACTATAATTCTAGGTAAAAAAACTAGATTTTCTGGTATTAGATACCTCCAGGACTCGATATCTTGGAAAGTAAAGCATAGCATAATCTTGGAAAGCATTAGAATATTCATAACTCATTCATCTTGACTTTGATGGGTTAGGGTTTGTTCTTGAGAGAATTGGAGAGAAAGTGAGTTTATTTTGATTAATGAGGGTTGAATTTTGTGTTTTAGGAGCTGATTAAGGGTGAGAAAATGACCCAAATATCCCTTTGGATGGGGCCTATTAATGACTAAAAACGTTTCTAGTGATGCATAGACCGATGCGCCATGTTGATGGCATCAACTCCATGACCAATGCGTAATGTCGATAGCATCAACTCCATGACCAACTCGCCGCATTAAGTTTGCATTGGTTCACTGGAATTGCAATGAAAGTTGGAAGAAATTAATTGTTAACGCGATGGGCAATGCAACGCGTCGAGATAGCGCTGACCTACTATTTTGGTCACCTGAACATGTTTCAAATGAGGTCCAAAATATTCAAAACTCACCCAAAGTGACCTATTGATGACGCTCAACTTACACTTCAATTTAGTGCAAGGCATTTGTCATCAATATATTTACCCAACTTTTGGAGTCAAGGTTGAATCCACAGGGAACAATGTGAGTGGCGATTAAACTAGTTTGAAACTAAAGCTACAAGTTAAATTCAAAAAAATGATACAAAAAGATAAAATGGGGGTTTAGGTTTAACATGTTGTTGTTTGTCACTTTACTTTTGGTGTTTGTAAATCAAGAGTTTATGAAATAGCCAGAATTATGTTCACTAGGGCTTTCGGTACATGAAAGATGCTAAAAGTGGCTCAAGATTCTCACGGTGGGTAGGATAACAAGCAATCTTTATCGATGTTATGCTTAAATATCTCTCGACCTACTTAAACATTTAATTCCCTAATTCTCTCAAAATTAGAGAATTTCTATTTACTGCCCAGATTTTACCTCAGGTCAACCAACCTTGTTACAATGCTGATTATTTAACGAATTATTTCCGAGTCCCTATTGATAATTCACTTCCTACTATATTTGATTTCTTTCTCAAGAAAATCAAAGAAGGTGTGTCTACTATTTGCAACCAATAGACGTTAATTAAAACTCCAAAATTATCAAGAAATCCTACCATCTTTTGAATCTTGAATACTTAGTACCTCATCAAGTCCTAACCCTAGATCCTATAACTCAGGTTAATGAAGTTTAGCCACTCATGATGTAACGAACGAAATACATAATTAAATTCATGATTTGAATGATAAAATTACAATGATGAATAATAACTAGAGAATCACAGATTAGATCGCAAAGGAAAAATCCCAAACTACTAATAAAAATCTCTCCAAAGTATTTGCTTTTTCAAGCCAAGAAATTAGAGAGAAAATACTCAAAGTACGTCTCTTAAAACTCAAGTGGACACTCCTGAAAAACCCTAAACAATGCTTTTTATAGTTAATCCTAAATAAGGCTATAAAATCACAATGTTCAGAAAATCCTTTGAGATAGGTGACGGTATTTGTGACGGCGTGTCAGGGTCCCAATGACTTATCAGGAATGTCGTCAGGGCCTCCAGAATTCTTGGGATATTCTGGTTTAACTGACGATAAAACTTGACGACTTATCAGATAAGTGACAACATATCAGAAATGTCGTCACTTCTTCATTCAAAATTTGATTCTCTACCTACACTTGATGGAAACTCTGATGCCTTATCACAGTTGTTATGACATGTGAGAAATGTTGTCACAGTTTCACTTTAATCTTTCTAACACTGCAACACCTGACGTGATTTTTGATAACTTATCACAGGGCTAACGATTTATTAGGAATGTCGTCAGCCACACTTTGAGTTCTTTTTCATCAGTTTTTAGCTCTTTTGTTTCCATTTCCTTAAATTTCCATTGTATCATGACTTTTACTGCAATATCAAAGTAAAATAATCAAAAACGACAAAAGTTACTTAAGACTTTGCAATTATTCTCAGTTAAAAGCCTTAAATGTGTTAGCATCTGCTCACACATCAACACCCTCAACTTAAAATAATTGCTTGTCCTCAAGCAACTAAAACACAACACTATGATGCTTAACCAAGAGATGCATAAGATACCTATGGCAGTTGATGATTAATTTTAGTTCAAAACACATTACTCTCTCCATTTTTAATCACTTTAAACCCATCTGTGTATATCTATGAAGATCAACAATGTGATAGAAAGGAATCAAGATATGACATCAACTTAGCAACAATAACTATGCATATGTACAAATTACACTACCCAAATAAGTAGGCAACTAGCGATGCAACCAATGTGCCCTTACAATAACAAATTCCCTCCTCACTCATATATGAAATAAAGCATGTAAATGCAGGGACGGTCAAGAGACACTCACTCTCAGAAAGAAATTCCAATCAATGCATGTCAAATACCATATTCTTGCCTTTATTTTCATTGCCTAGGTTTTCAAATAGTTAAGTTAGGATCACTATAGGTCTTTTCTTTGGCTTTCTAACGTAGGCTTGGGGCTGGTATGATACGCAAGGATATTTAAATTGACTAATCCTCCTTGGCAATACACTATTTTTGGGGTTTCACTTATCAACCTTTACTTAATTCCCTCCTTTCTTGATCACACATACTCCGGATGGGTGTAGTATTTTTGACAATCATTTCTTTTTTTTCACAACTTTTCTTTTCTTATTCTTTTTCCACCGCTCCCAGGTTTTTATTCTTTTCTTTCATTCTACCATTCTTCATACTCTTTTTACGTCACACACCCCTATGGTAACCACTCTTAACTTAGGCGATTTGCCTCAGTAAAAGTGCACAATGTCCATGGAGGACCAGGGCCAAAATAGGTTCATTGTGATACAAATGGGAAGGTGATAGGTATAATAAAAAGAATAGGCATTTAGGTTTAAAACTAGGATAAAGGGATATTATTCATACATGGAAGGTCATTTAGGCTAAAAGTGGACTAATATTAACAACGGCCTATGATCTTTTCCTAACCGCTATCCTATAATCAAGACAAAATCAACTGGGCAAGTTCTGGATTTAACACATAATAGAAACTAGATAGCATCTCACACACATATGGCACAAAGGTACATTACAAAACACTACCCATTCGGTTCATGCAATTGTTAGCAGTGATTATCATGTCCCTAGTACTAATTCCATAAAAAGATTCATAATAGTCACTTATAGATGAACATCACACAGCTACCAGATGGACAATTAGAGAGGTATTCGTCATTCCAAGAAAAATTAACAAAAATATGTCAACTATCCTAGATCTCTATCCCCCCCCCCAAGTTAACCACAACACATCACAAAACAAACACAATGCCTGAACTTGCTGGCTCTACTAGGAACAAGACTCTGGGGAAAAGAGGAATGAAAAAAAAACCCCAAGAGGACATCAACACTCATAAGTAGCTCCACCCTCAACTTAAAATTATACAATGTCCCCAATACGTTAAACAAAAATGAGAGAGTTAAAAACATACCTTTGGCACCATGGGTGTGAAGATCTGATGTCAATCACATAATATGAATACAAATAAGAAAATACCTTGGGTTTCCTCCCAAGAAGCACCTAATTTAGTGTCGAGGCACGACAAAATATTAGTCATCCTTTATCCCTCCACTGAGATGATTTGAATTGTCGGCCTATCGTTCCATCTTTACATCTTTTAGGTGCGTTGGGAAAATGTGAGGGCATGATAAGGAGTGTTCTATCATGCCACTTTGAAGACTTGAACCGCTTGCCTAATTTTGCATCGAACTTTCTTGTGGGCTCATTGGGCAATAGTAAAAATCTTAAAAAGCCACTAAATGGACATCGATCTTTAAGCTTCTTGGCCTTGAAGATTGGGATTTTAGTATACCCTTTTGGAAGGACAAACTCTAAAGTGTAAGAATTATCCTCCTCATTTTCATAATTCATCATTTGTTTAGGTGATTCGCCTTTCATCACATCCACCAAGTATAATGTTGAAAAGTGATTCGAATGAGGACTAACCCTCAATTTCAGAATAGTATCCCTATTAGTATCCTTACCCTAAAATGGATAAGGGTCTCTATAAGGTTTGTGCTTGATTTCTTCTTTTGACTCTAGTTCTATTTTATCATCTTTGGCATCTTCTTTTATGAGGGGTGCTCAACATCAGGTTTATCATCGACATAGGATTCTTGCTCCTCATCTTCACACTCTTCCATTATGTTAAATAATTCCATAGACAAGATATCATCTAAGTATAATGTGGAAGAGTGCTTTGAATGATTGACCTTTATATCTATCTCCTCATAAATGATTGGCCTTATAACTTGATGCATATCACATACAATATCATATGTTTCTTACTGGAGATCCAACATTCTTTAAAACGTAGCTTCAATGCCACGCTTTTTGGTGCTTCGTTCTTCTTTTTCTTGATCATAAAGCCTGTCAAACTCAAAAGAAGAACTAGAATTTGGGTTATCACAACGGGGGGAGGGGAAAATTAGGAAATCACTCCAATGTCCTTCTTTACCACCACATAAAGAACAATCATACTCTCGGTAAGATGGAGATGGTGCACCAATCTCTCTCTAGGGAGTATATCTATTATCTTGCCAAAAGTGAGGTTCATCACAATATGGACATGGATCATCAAGAGAAGATTTCTAACCACCCAGCTCATGTTCATTCCATGATGCCATAGTACTAAGTAAACAAAGATTAAAATCTACCTAATACAAGAAATAAAAGAAAACTAAAGACAAATATATACAAGTTTTAATTCATACAAGTAGGCTAAAATTCGAAACCAACTCAATACATAAAATTGTTCCCCAACAACGGCACTATTTTTGATAATGCTCAACTTACACTTCAATTTAGTGCAAGGCAGTCATCGTCAATATATTTACTCAACATTTGGAGTCGGGGTCGAATCCATAGGGAACAATATGAGTGGCGATTAAACTAGTTTAAAACTAAAGCTATAAGTTAAATTCAAACAAATGATATGAAAAGATAAAATGGGGGTTTAGATTTAACAAATTGTTGTTTGTCACTTTACTTTTGGTGTTTGTAAATTAAGAGTTTATGAAATAACAAGAATTATGTTCACTAGGGCTTCTGGTACATGAAAGATGCTAAAAGTGGTTCAAGATTCTCACGGTGGATAGGATAACGAGCTATCTTTATCGATGTTATGCTTAAATATCTCTTGACCTACTTAAGCGTTTAATTACCTAATCCTCTTGGACTTAGGAAATTTCTATTAACTGCCCAGATTTTACCCCAGGTTAATCAACCTTGTTACAATGCTGATTATTAAATGAAGTGTTTCTGAGTCCCTGTTGATAATTCACTTCCTACTATATTTGATTTCTTTCTCAAGCAAATTAAAGAAGGTGTGTTTACTATTTGCAACCAACAAACGTTACTTAAAAGTTCAAAATTATCAAGAAATCCTACCACCTTTTGAATCTTAAATACTTAGCACCTCATCAAGACCTAACCCTTGATTCAATAACTCAGGTTAATGGTGTTTAGACACTCATGATGTAATGAACGAAACACATAATTGAATTCATGATTTGAAAGATAAATTTACAGTGATGAATAATAACTAGTGAATCACAAATTAGATCACAAAGAAAAAAATCCCAAAATACTGATAATAATCTCTCCAAAGTATTTGTTTTTTCAAGCCAAGAAATTAGAGAGAAAATATCCAAAGTACGTCTCTTAAAACTCAAGTGCCTACCCCAGAAAAACCCTAAACAATGATTTTTATAGTTAATCCTAAATAACGAAATAAAATCACAATGTTCAAAAAATCCTTTGGAATAGATGAAGGTATTTGTTATGGCGTGTCAGGGTCCTGACGACTTGTCAGGAATGTCATCAGGACCTCTAGCATTCTTGGCATCTTCTACTTTAACTGATGACAAAGCTTGACGGCTTATCAGATATGTGACGACATATCAGAAATATCATCACTTCATAATTCAAAATTTGATTCTCTACCTACACTTGACGGCAACTCTGATGCCTTATCACAGTTGTGACAATATGTAAGAAATGTCATCACAGTTTCACTTTAATCCTTCTAATACTGCAACACCTGACGTGATTTCTGATAACTTACATAGGGCTGATGACTTATGAGGAATGTCGTCAGCCACATTTCTAATTCCTTTTCATTAGTTTTCAGCTCTTTTGCTTCCATTTCCTTAAATTTCCATTGCATCATGACTTTTACTGCAATATCAAAGTAACATAATAAAAAACGACAAAAGTTGCTTAAGACTTCATAATCATTCTCAATTAAAAGCCTTAAATGTGTTAGCGTCTGCTCACACATCACCTACTGACATTCCTAATCATGAATCAACCTAAAAATCTATATTTTAAGGTCACAAGGGTAGTGCAATAGGATCGCCAACTTATGAAGGCTAAAATAATTCTAAGTATAAACACTCAGCTGAAATTTCAAAGTTTGGGACCTTTTTTCAAGCTTTAACAGACCGAGTTAAGCTTAGAATTTTGTGGGGTCTTACAACTTAAGTCATTTCCAAATCCCCTTAAATTTTGATGATTTTAATTTTGATCTTCCCGAACATAGAACGTCGATTCTTAAGTGGATTCATGATCGGGGTAGTCACTAACATGTGTCGGGTAGATTTCAAAATTTTTAGATAAGGTTTGAGGCTTGTTTGGATGTTTAAACCAATGAGTTAATATGATATGGACACGATGTGTTTCTTATTGTATTGGTGGGGTGCAACGCGACGCATCGCCTAATGCGCCAACTGTGCAACATGATTCATCACTTATTGCATCACTGGCCACGTTCAGTATAATTAATTCCAAGTTTAGAAGGGTATTTTAGATATACCATGATATTAAGGTCCCAAAAGAGAAAAATCACTCCTATTTTCACAAACTCTCTCAAGAACAAAACTCTATCTCCCAATATTCATAATCAATCTTTAAGAAATTCACCAAGACTCTCATGAATTCTTCAACTAAAGTATATCAGATGTTCATCCATGGGTCCTTTTCATCTATGGATTCCAATAATCGGCTTTATAGCTTAAAATCATGATCTTTACATGTTAATATGAATTATATCCATGAACTTTCATGAATTTCAATTTTTATTACATGTTTACATGTGTTTTCATTGGAATTATATCTTGACATTTTTGAAGGATAAAAACTGCAAGTTAAATCCTTAACCCATGATTTTAGTATTGAAATTATGTTACTATCACATGTTTTAAACTATCTCCATGCTTTACTCATGACCCCCCAAGTGTTTGATGTCATGCCTAAGTAATGATTTTGGGATAATTCTTACTTATTATGGTTTCAAATGCTCATATATGTTTTCATTGATATTTATATCGAGTCCTTGGGGTTATGAATACCCAAAAACTTAGCTATTTACTTACTTTCAATATTCTTATAATGGTTTAAGCTATATTAGAGTATTATCAGTTCAGTCAGAATATTATGTCAGTAAGCTTAGTTTATGTCAATAATTAGAGCCAGTTTAGTCAGGAGTAGGATTTAGCATCGAGCAAACCTAAGGATGGGGACTCATCTGCTAGTTGAGGGTATGACCTTTAGTAGCAGTCCCTGTATTCCAGAACTACATAGCCAACATAGGATTAGATGTTAACCTGCCAGTTGAGGGTTGACATGTATCTCACCGGAGTGCCTTCTAGTAGTGGGTGACTTTTTAGTCCTTGGAGACTTCACTTTAGTGGATCCACACAGCCAGTGTTAGAACCCGTGGCATGGTACTAACACCCTTACAACTATGTTTATAGGTTGGACTCCAATTAACTCATATTGGGGCATGTCAGTTAGATAATACCTCCCACAGTCTCAGTCCAGTATTCTGTTTAGAGTTTAGTTTCAGGCTTGCTTGACCATGGAATACAGTTATTAGTTAGTCAGTATTAGTATTTCATTATTTCAGTTTACAAAATATTCCAGTATCATGTTATATACTTGGTCATGCATCCTTAGATTTTATAGGTTTTATGCATACCATGTATCAGTTATCTCATGCTATTCATTCAGTCAGTTATTATTCATGTACATGAGCCCATACAGATTAGCCTAACCCCATCTAGCATACTAGTGCATTCAAAGTACTGACTGCATACTCATTTCTTATGCTATGATGTATCATATCATAGGTTTGGATGCTTAGGTTTCCGACCGCACCTAGACCTCCCAACATATCAGCAGCAGTAGTAGTGGTGAGTCCTCTTATTTTGAGGACCATTTATGTTTATTTTAGTGTTTCATTTTAGTAGTCACCCGTAGTTCGTTAGGTACTTGTCCCATTAACTTTACAGTCAGTTAGTTATAGGCTTTCATACACTTCTAGATAGTTAGAAAGTTATCAGTTGTTATTGATAATCTTTTATAGCATTTTTTTAGACATCTATTTTTAGGCATATTAACTTCAGAATTATTTTTGAATGTTTAAACCTTATGGCATATCCAGCTTTATTTTTTGCACATATGTATCTTTTATTAATAGTTTTCTCAGTACTCACAGCAGGTATCAACTAATGAGTTAGCTTGTGGTAACTTGTGATTGTAAGCATCGTGTGGCATCCAGGGTGTACTCCAAGGTCGTTACATAATAAAACTTGGACATCATTTTATAATGAACCTAAATATTGTTACACTTAAATAAGAAGTAGAAATTTCACCTAGACTTGTTTTAGGAAAATTTTGAGGAATTTAGGGCTAGTCTTGTATCGAGTTATTTTCAAAGATGTGATGGTCAAATGAAATATTGTATTAATGTGGTTGGTAATAGTGGGGTTTGATGTGATTATTAAATATCCAACGAGTATAGAAAGTTGTACCAACTTCTAGCACCTAAAATAGAGTTATAGAACTCAAGTTATATAATTTATTATGGAAGGGTTGGTTCACGATATCAAAATTTATGGTACATGATGTAAAATGAGAAAAATTGTGGAGAGGTATCAAGTTTCTACCTTTTACCATTGCAGCAAAAATAATAATAACTATAGTAGTATCGTTGTAGCAGTTACGAGAATCGCAGCGTCAGCCTCCATAAAAGGGGAGTGAACCACTACAGCAGTAACACACAGTAAAATTACAGTTTTAAAAATTAAAAAATATTTTTATTCCCTACTTTTTTTAAAAAAAATGCACTAGAGATTTGGGGAAGGTGATATTCGTAGAGTTTTTGAAGTTTTTCATCTTTAGAGGTAAGTAATTACATTCTAGACTTGAATTTGCTTTGCTTAACCTTAGAAAATAGCTAAAAACAAATTTGTGAGGGAAATTTAAGTTTAACCCTAGTTGATTGAAAGTGATGAATAGTGTATAATTGTTATATATAATGATCCTAGGGCATTAGAAAGCACTAATGGGACTAGACTTATGATTGTTTATACTAATGGAAATAAAATCCATAAGGTTTAAGGAGATGTAGAAATCCTAAGATAATGAAATATGGTGATTTTATGGTTAAAATAAGTGATATTTGATTTCTGGTAGTTAAAAAGGGATTAATTATCGAAATAAATTTATATTCTAATTGTTATAGGTCAAGAATGAGATTAAAAGGAAAAAAATATGGCTCAAAGGTGACTTTGAGTTGAGGAATTGAGGTAAGCTATGGTTTTGTAGTAGCACTTAGTCTTTCTTGGCTTTGTGCTTCTTTGAGATTTTGACATCTATGATTGCCTTTTAACATGACTTATGATTAAATGAATGCATTGAATTTTATTTTCATGGAGATAATATGTTGATACGATGGATCAAACGCCACACTGGTAAGAATATGATATATTGTGATAATGAGTCAGGTACCACGCTAGCATGATATGATGCTGATGATGAGGTTGATAAGAATAAGTAATGAAGAACACATCTTGCATATATGTATCTATTTTTATGCATTTAAGTTCCTTTATGATAATTATACATAATAATGAGTGGTTGATGAAAATAACTTGGTATGAAAGCCTATGTGTTCAATTGATTAATATTATTGATTATGAGTTTTGTTATGATTACTTTGTTACTTGTTTGACTTTCTTCCTTGTACATTGTTGAGTTAGTCGGCCTATGATGTTTACCAATTCTTGTTTATGTACTGATGCTATATGTACTCCTTTATTGTTGAGTGCAGAACATCTTCTAATGTATGACCTATGACCTCAACTCTAGATAGGGGTTCAAACTTGATTTTGAGGGTGACACTGTCTGGGCAACCTTGAGATCTTTTTTTAATGAAGATGTCCCTTGTTTTGGGATTGAGATGATTTCCAATTATTTATTTCTTTGGCTATTTCAGTTGTTCCAACACTTAGTTATTCTTAGATGTTTTTGAATGGTGACTTTAGGTCCTAGAGGTGTGTGAAATAGAGGTTTCTATACTCTATTGGGATGAATATTGGTGCTAGATAGATGGGTGGTCTAAATTATTGAATAAACTTTCTTTTTGTACTTGTTTAATACATGGGGATTTATATAATATGAATGTGAGAGTAACACTTAGGTGAGTAAGGACGAGCGTAGTATAGTTCTTCCACCATAGGTTCGGGTGCATGATAATCATGTCTGTTGGAGGTTGTGGTGGGGATGGTGTTAGAGAATTGGGTTCATAGGTCTCATTGCACAAGAACATGTGTAGTAGAGTCTTGTAGAATGGTATAAAAATGATTGTATTTTTCTTTAAGAGGCTATAGGACTTTAAGAATGAATTTATTCCTTTTTTCTTTCATGCTATAACTTGATTTCAATTGATATATGGCGATCTAAATTGGTATCTAATTATTTCACTCTTGATTGTAGATGGTGAATACTCATTCCTCTAGAGAAACAACATCACCCCTAATAGCACTTGTAGCAGCATCCGCAATAGCACCTGCAGCAGCATTTATATAGCCACGGAGGACATAATTCGCAATAAGACTTGAGTTAAAGGCAGAGTAATAAAGGATGAATTAATATCAGCACCTATCAGGGATAGAGTGCAGACTATTGAGAGATAATAAAGACATAGATCATCATTCCCTCCCCACCACAGGTTGCTCTAAGTGATGCTCAGGATGAAAAGAAGGTAGTTAAGGAAGAAAAGATGATAGCTCTAGAGAATAAGGTGCCAACACCAAATTGTATAGGTTCGATATCCTTGTCTATAGTGGTGATTCAATAAGTATTAGAGTTTTTGGTTAACTTGGTGGGCACTAGCTACACGTTAATGGTTTTGATAGTTCCATCATTAGCCTTACAATATGTCATTGCAATAGCACTAATGATGGATAAGGGCTAAGAATTAGGGGTATATCCTCCACAGGTACTTATTCTCATAATGCCTAATGATAAGCATGGGTTATTTTGCAAATTTATGAAAATAAAGCACCAATATTCAAATGTATAATGTTTGAGGATGCTTTTGAATTCTTGATCGATTGTTTTAAACTTCTGCATAAAATGGGCTTAATTGAGAAATATGGAGCGGAATTTGTTTTCTTTTAGTCATAGAATGAAGTTAAACAATGGTGGAGGTTGTTTGTGTACTGCAGGGTTGCCTTACCTCTATTTATTTGGCGATAATTTTATAATATATTTCTTAAGAAATATGCCTCCTTCACTTGTTGTGACTAGTAAAAGGATGAATTTTTGATATTTGAGTGGCCTATGAGGCCAAGTTTCATGCCTTGTCCTGCTATTTATAATAGTTGATTACCTTAGAAGAGGATCAGATTAGGTACTCTGTGACTAGTCTAAATTCAAGGATTTAGTTGGCTACCTTTCCTATAGCTGTGTTTGTAAGCCTTTTTCAGAATTTTGTTGAATTTGCTAAGAAGGTTGAGGTAGTTGAGTTATAGGGAGAGGTAATGGTAGAAGAGAAGAAGGATCAAAACATAAGCTAATTCAGTGGAACTTTCTCAAAAAGGCATGTTCATTTTAAACCCCACCATTCAGCCATACCAGTGTTCACATGGGGCCATCTGAGGTCAATTTTCAGCCTTCCCAAGACCACAACAATATTACTTTATTCTCTTTTATTTAGATATCTACTATGGTACCTAAATGCTTTGAGTATCGGGGTTTGGGACACGTTATAAGGTATTGTCCTAACTTTTTCTGGGAAGGTTAATTGATGAAACACCTAGCTTCTACTGCTCTAGTTTTGGTAGGTCATGCTGGTGGATAAAATGGTAGAGGTTATCAATAAAGTGGGCCTGTTAGTCAAGCTATGAGTGGAAACTAGGCAAACTGAGGTGGAGGACTAGTTGGTTGTTATACCCCATACTTTTACCTAGCTTAAATTTGTCCTAAAGATGTCAAAGACATGATTTAAAGACGAATACATTTTTATACATGTGGAATTTTCTAGATTTTCACTTTTTTTTGTGTGGGAAATTGAATAAGCTTTCCATCAATACCAAATTACCCTAAATCTGATACTGGGGTAAGAAGTTATGGCGATTTAGAGTTTCAGTCATAAAACACCATCATCTCAGTCAGTTGCGCATAACACCATAAGCCAGAATGACATTTATCAATTTCTAGTAACACTCCATGATTTCACCACATTTTGGAAGGCTCCTAAATCCCAATTTTCCTTTTTCTAGTGAATCTCCGTGATGTCTCCGCGTCACGCCAAACTTCCAGGTCGCAAACATAGTGGCAACACGATAGCTCCACGTCGTGCTGTTGTCTAATTTTGCAGTTTTCAAATTCCAGTCGCGCCGCATTGCGCCAGGTGTCCAAGTTAGGAAATTTTCATAAAAATCAAAAGAAGTATCTAGGGTTAAATGGGTCTTTTCCTATGACTTTAGTTCAGCCTTAAACACCAAATTTAACCCTACATGACCTAAGGATATCATTATTCACTCTATTTTTCCTAAATTGAGTTGCTCTCTATTAATCCAAGAAACCCTAGCTCTCAAGAATCAATGTCAATCTCAAGAAATCCATTCAAGAACTCCAAGAACCTTCAAGGTTCCCTTTCTAAGGTATGGATAGTGTTCATTCATGGACTTCTTTCATTCATGAAGCCCAAGAATCTCTTTTCAAAGTTCAAGTTTATGGATTTTTATGAATTCAATGTTGGGTTTGCTTATGTTCATGTTGATAATGACCAATTGAATTCTAATCCATGTTTGGTCTTAAATTTTAAGTGGAATTAATTATTATAGGTGTAGATTCATGTGAACCAAAGATTAAACCCTTGAATGGTGAAATTAGAACTGAATCATGGTAGTTACTTGTTGCGTAATGTTGTCTACATATACTATGCTCACTATGTGTTTGATTAAATACCTATGGGAAGGAAAAGTGGCATAATAGTATAATAATATGAAATCCCCATTCATATACTATTTCATGCATGTCAAGTGTTTGATGGAATGTCTTAGTTAATGGATTATGGATATGTGTGTAGCCATTGTTGTGCTTTAGGATTTATGCAATGCATTACTTCTATGTTATCGAGTCCTAGGGGTACTTGTACCCGATAATTTAGCTGTGTGCCTAGAGCCAGTGTCATGTTTTCACAATATCCTCTATCAATCCATGTCCAGTAGAATTCAGTCAGTCATGTGACTCAGGAAAACTCAATAATCCTAGTAATCTTAGAAAGCTCAATACTTTAGTAATTTTAGTGGTATTCCTCTAGTCAAGGAAACTCCATGAACTCAATCCAGTTCAGTTCAATTAATCATGTTCAGTGTCTATTCTGATAGGAGTAGGATTTTCTATTAAGTGAACCCAAGGATGAGGACACGCACAGATAGTTGAGCGTGTGATACTTAAAAGCAATCCTTGCATTCCAGAACTATGTAGCTAGCATAGGTTAAGACATCAACACTGACGGATGAGGGTTGATAAGGTGGATAAACACTATCAGATAAGGGTTTCACCATTCTCTTTTGGGGACACTATCAGATGAGGGTCACACACAGCTTGTCTTTACCAGTGGCGTAGAAAGTGGTATTTGTTTTAGATGTGGCATGCTAGGCCACAAAGTCAGAGATTACCCTCAGCCAGGTCCTCAAGGATAGCTTAACCATTCCTCATCCCAGTCCAGTTGCCCAAAGCAGCAGGATGCCACTTCCAGTTCTACTAATGGGCAACGCCCAAAAAACTTTATACTCTTCAGTCTCGATAAGATCAGGAAAATTCACTTGATGTATTTACTAGTTCTTTACAGATCTTTCACTTACATATTTATGCTTTGCTAGATGTAGGAGCTTCCTTTTTATTTGTTATTCCTTATATAGAAGTTGATTTCAGAGTCAGTCCCAAATTTCTAGCAAAGCCCTTATCAGTATCTACCTAGTGGGTAAAACTATCATATCCCGACGGGTATACAGGAACTGCCCAGTTATGATATTTTAAAAAGTCACCTCAGCAGACTTAGTCAAATTAGAGATGACTGATTTTGATGTCATTCTCGGCAAGGATTGGCTTCATTCCTGCTATGCCACAGTCAACTGTAGAAACAGAATAGTCCATTTCTAGTTTCTGAATGGACTTGTCCTAGAGTAAAGGGGTATTACTTCATCTTTTAGAGGTCAGCTTATTTCCTACCTACGGGCATGGAAAATGATATCTAAGGGATGTGTCTATCATCTTGTTCATGTTAAGAATTCTAGTTTTGAGACGCCAGTCTTGAATCAGTCCCAGTCATGAGAGAATATTCATATGTCTTTCTCAAAGATCTTCCAGGAATTTCTCCCTAAATGGAAATAGACTTTGGCATTCATCTCCTTTCAGATACTCAGCCTATATCTATTTCGCCATACAGAATGACACTAGTAGAACTCAAAGAACTGAAAGAGCAGTTAAAGGATCTCTTAGATAAGGGATTCATCAGACCCAGTGTGTCCCTTGGGGTACACCAGTCTTATTCATGCACCAGAAAGGCGTTCTCTCAGAATCTGCATTGATTACCGTCAGCTCAATAAAGTCATGATCAATAACAAGTATATACTTTCTAGAATCAATGAATTTTTTGAATAAATTCAGGGTTCCAGCTATTTCTCTAAGATAAACATCAGACCATGCTATCATCAGCTTAGAGTCAAAGAATGTGACATTTCAAAAATAGCTTTCCGAACTCGTTATGGTCACTTTAAATTCATAGTCATGTCATTTGGTCTTACTAATGCCCTTGCAGATTTCATGGACTTGATGAATCATGTGTTCAAGAAGTACTTGGACATGTTCATCATAGTCTTCATAGATGATAATATTGTTTATTCCCACTGTGAACGTGATCACATAGACTATCTCAGAATTGTACTTCAGACTCTTAGCGATCATCAGCTATTCGCCAAATTAAGTAAGAACGAATTTTGGCTAAGGTCATAAGCATTCCTTGGTCATATTATTTTTGGTGATGGCATTAGAGTAGGTTCTCAAAAGACCGAAGCAGTAAGAAACTGGCCTAGACCTTTCTTTTCATCAGATATCAGGAGTTTCTTAGGTTTGGTTTGCTATTCCAGATGGTTTGTTGAGGGATTTTATTTTATTTCATCCTCTATGTCCAGATTGACCCCGAAGAAAGTCAAGTTTCAGTGGTCAGATCCTTGCGAAAAGAGCTTTTCAGGAGTTAAAGACTCAACACACCTCAGCTCTAGTTTGGACTCTCCTAGATGGTCCAAATGGGTTCGTGGTGTACTGTGATGCATCCAGAGTAGGTTTGGCTTATGCCTTTATGCAGCATGGTAAGGTCATAGCCTACGCCTCTAGACAATTTAAATCCCATGAGAAGAATTATCATACTCATGCTCTTGAGTTAGTAGTCGCAGTATTTGCCTTACTGATTTGGAGGCATTATCTATACGAAGTTCATATATATGTGTTCACAGATCATAAGATCCTTTAGTTTGTCTTTTCTTAGAGAGATCTCAATCTTTGCTAGAGATGTTGGTTAGAGCTCTTGAAAGATTATGACATAAGTGTCCTTTATCATCTAGGCAAGGCCAACGTAATGGCCGATGCTCTCAATAGACTGTCTATGGGTAGTGTTGCTCATGTTGAGGATAGTAAGAAGAAGTTTGCTTAAAAAATCCATCATCTTTCTAGACTAGGTGTTTTCTTAGTCGATACAGAGGAGGGTAATATATGGGTTCAGAGTATTTCAAAATCATCACTAGTTTCTGAGGTGAAAGAAAAGCAAGTAGAGATCCCAGTCTAGTCAAGTTGAAAGAGTCAGTCAAGCATCAGAAGGTTAAGGTTTTCTTCTAAGAGAGAGATGGTGTATTGCATTGTCAGGGTCGCCTGTGTGTTCCAGGTGTAGAGACTTGAGGCACCAAATTCTTATAGAAGTGCATGGTGTATACTACTTTATTCATCCAGGGGCCACAAAAATGTACCACGACTTGCAGAAGATTTATTGGTGAAGTGGGATAAAGAGAGATATGGCAGAGTTTGTGGCTAAGTGCTCTACATGTCAGTAGGTTAAGATAGAGCATCAAAATCCTAATGGGTCCATGCAAGAGTTTAATATTCCTACTTGGAAGTGGGAAGAAGTGAACATGGACTTCGTGATGGGATTGTCTCGTACTTATCATCAGTATGATTCAGTTTGGGTCATTGTAGACAGAATTACCAAATCAACTTTTTTTCTTCTAGTCCATGCCTCTTATTCAGCCGAGGATTACGCCAAACTCTACATCAGAGAGTTGGTCAGATTGCATCGTGCTCCATTATCTATTATCTCAGATAGAGGTACCCAGTTCATCTCTTTTTTATGGAAAGCATTCCAAAAGGTCTTGGTACGCAAGTCCATCTCAGTACAACCTTCCATCCTCAGATAGATGGTCAAGCAGAAAGGACCATTCAGACTTTAGAAGATATGCTGCGAGCATGTGCAATTGATTTCAAGGGTATTTTGTATGAACACTTTCCTTTGATTTAGTTTGCATACAACAGCAACTATCATTCTAGTATTAAGATGGCTCCATTTAAAGTTCTCTATGGTAGGAGGTGCAGATATCTAGTCGATTGGTTCGAAGTTAGTGAGGCCTCAGTTATAGGGCCTGACTTAGTGTTCGATGCCTTAGAAAAAGTTCAGTTCATCAGAGAAAGACTTTGGGCTACTCAAAGACGATAGAAGTCTTATGCAGATGTGCGCAGGAAAGATCTCCAATTTGAGATTGGTGACTATGTTTATCTAAAGATCTCTGCTATGAAAGTAGTGAAGAGATTTGGCAAGAACGAAAAGCTCAGTCCCTGATATGTTGGTCCCTTCAAAATTCTCAGTCTCTTCGGAAAAGTAGCTTATGAGCTTGAAATACCTTCAGATCTAGCCTTAGTTTATCCAGTCTTTCATGTCTCTTTTCTCAAGAAGTGTATAGGTGACCCAACAGTTGTAGTCCCTATTCAGAGAATAGATATTCAGAACAACCTTTCTTTCAAAGAGATTCTGGTCAAATTTCTTAACTATCAAACTCGCAGACTGAGGAACAAAAGAGTCTCTTTAGTCAAATTCCTTTGGTGGAATCAGTCTGTTGAGGGAGCTACTTGGGAAGGAGAAGAAGATAGGAATACCAAGTTTCCTCACCTCTTCTCTACTAATTCAAATTCAGCCCAAGGTAACAACTTTTCTTAATCTTTTCAGTTTCATGTTCAGATTTCAGTTGCAACTTGGTGTCCAGTTCATGTTCACAATTCCAATATAAACTTTGTATCAATTACCATTACATAGTCAGTGATGCATTGATGCGTTAGTTCAGTCATGTATTTATGCATCAGATATGCATGTTCTGTTTGATGAGAAACTTATGTTATCAGTAATTCAGTCATGCAGCCATAAATCTGTTATTCATGCATCAGATATGCATATTCACCATAATACATTTAGCTTATAAGTTATATCAATCATGAAATCATGTTTCAATTGTTCATGTTCAGTATGTACTTTAGTCTATCATTTCTCCTATCTCAGTTAGTTTCATCCGAGGACAAATATTCCTAAGGGGGAGATATTGTAATATCCCATACTTCTACCCAGCTTAAATTCATCCTGAAGATATCAAAGATATTCTTTAAATATGAATACACTTTTATATATGTGGAATTTTCCAGATTTTCACTTTTTTTGTATGGAAAATTGAATAAGCTTTCCATCGATACTAAATTCGCCTAAATCCGATAACCAGGTAAGAAGTTATGGCGATTTAGTGTTTCAATCGTAAAACATCATCATCTCAATCAGTGGCGCATCGTGCCATAATCAAAATAACATTCATCAATTTCCAGTAAGACTTCTTAATTTCACCGCGTCGCGGAGGGCTCCTAAATCCAAATTGTCCTTTTTTTTAGTGAATCTCCGCGATGTCTTCGCGTCGTGCCGAACTTACAGGTCGCAAACAAAGTGGCAATGTGATATCTCTCCATCACATCATCGTCCAATTTCCGAGTTATCAAATTCCAGTGACACAACATAATAGTACCGCAACGTGCTAGGGGTCCAGGTCGGGAAATTTTCACAAAAATCAAAAGATGCATGTAGGGTTTACTGGGTCTTTTCCCATGATTTTAGTTCAGCCTTAAATAGGAAATTTAACCCAACAAGACTTAAGGATATCATTATTCACTCTATTTTCCCAAATTAAGTTCTCTCTCTCAAGCCAAGAAACCCTAACTCTCAAGAATCAAGGCCAGTCTGAAGAAATCCATTCAAGAACTCCAAGAACCTTCTAGGTTTCCTTTCTAAGGTATGCATAGTGTTCATTCATGGACTCATTTCGTCCATGAAGCCCAACAATCTCTTTTCAAAGTTCGAGTATATTAGACCAATTGAATTCTAATCCATGTTTGGTGATAAATTTTAAGTGGAATTAATTATTATAGGTGTAGATTCATGTGAACCCATGATTAAACCCTTGAATGGTGAAATTAGAACTTAATTATGATGTTTACTTGTTGCATAATGTTGTCTACATATACTATGCTCACTATGTGTTTGATTAAATAGCTATGGGATGGAAAATTGTCATACTAGTATGATAATATAAAATCCCCATTCATATAAAAGGTCATGCATGTCAAGTATTTGATGAAATGTCTTAGTCAATGGATTATTGATATGTGTGCAGCCATTGTTGTGCTTTAGGATATATGCCTTGAATTACTTTTATGCTATCGAGTCCTGGGGGTACTTGTACCCGACAATTTTGCTGTGTGCCTAGAGCCAGTGTCATGTTTTCACGATATCCTCAGTCAAGCCACTTTCAGTAGAATTCAGTCAGTCATGTGACTCAGGAAACCTCAGTAAACTTAGTAATCCCAGTAATCTCAAAAAGCTCAGTACTTTAGTAATCTCAATACTATTGCGTCAGTTAATAAAACTTAATAAACTCAGTCCAGTTTAGTTTAGTTAATTATGTTCAGTGTCTATTTAGATGGAAGTAGGATTTGGCACCGAGTAAACCCAAGGATGAGGACACACACTGACAGTTGAGGGTGTGATCCTTAGAAGCAATCCTTGCATTCCAGAACTATGTTACCAGCATAGGTTGAGATATCAACACTAACAGATGAGGGTTGATGAGATGGATAAACACTATTGAATGAGGGTCTCATCATTCTCTTTTGGGGACACTGTTAGATGAGGGTCACCCATAGCTTGTCTTTACCAGTGCTACGGTATTGACACCTTTCTAATTGTGGTTATAGATTATACCCCAACCTAGCTATATTTCTTTATTTGGGGCATGTCGGTTAGGTGACTACTTCCTACAGTTACAGTTTCATACCCAACCTCAGTAATAGAACTCAGATAATTCTTTGGAATTTCAAAACTGTCAGATACAGTTAACTTAGAATAGTACAAAGCTCAGTTAGTTCCATCAGAACATAGACTGTTAGATACAGTCACTCAGTATCAGCTATATTAGTTATTAGTGACTCATATTATCAGTAATCAGACTCAGTAGTCACTACCATCACAAATTCCGTCACAATCACTTATCCATGCATGTATTCTCACGTTCATGTTACTCAGCCAGTTAGCATTGTTCATACATTTGAACCCTTTGCATTCATCCTAGCTCACTTGTATTCCAGTATATTAAAATGTATTGACGTATTTATGCTATGGTGTTTTATACCATAGGTTCAGAAACATGAGCTCCCGAGCATCAGTAGCATTCCAGTTTCAGCAGTCAGAGTTAGCAGTAAGTCCTCATCCTTCAAGAACATGATCATTACTTTATTTCTTTATTACTTAGTTTATTTCAGTAGTTGGAGTTAGTTGGGGACATATCCTATTAACACCTTATTTAGACAGTTTAGAGGATTTCAAACTATAGTGTTTTCAGACTAGATGTTTTCAGACATTGTTTCAGTTATTGTATTATCATACCATCTTATTCAGATATGATTTTATCAGATGATTATCAGTTTTGAACATTATGGCATGTTTCAGCCTACTATTTCTACATTTATACAGTATATTATGTAGTGTTCAGGTACAAATATCAGTCATGGGTTAGCTTGTCATCTTTCAGGGTCATAAGCTCTGTGTAGCACTTCGGGTACCAGATTTAGGGTGTTATATTCTTGTTCCAGGTAGCGCTGTTATAAAGAATATGGTGTTTAGCAAAAATGGCTAGTAGCTCTTAAAAATTTCAAATGATCATATAATAAGGATATATGAGAGCCTTCTCCTGATTAAAAATGCACTTACGAAGTAACCAATGGCTTGAATGACCTAAAAGGGGTTGAGAAGTTGAAAGCAGTTGGGGCACAATGTTTAGCTCTATTTTGGGAGTTTTAGTTTTCTATTACCAGAGTGCACTGGAAATCTCCTTGTTTTAGTGATGATGGTGAGTGGGTTGCTGGTGGTTCTGCCGATAAAGGAGAGCATAAGATCTACATTTGGGATTGGGAAGGTCATCTTGTAAAAATCCTTGAAGGACCAAAGAAAGCAATAATAGATCTAGCTTATCATCCCGTATGCCTTGTTGTTGTCTCTGTTCTATCTGGGTTTGTCTATATATGGGTGAAAGACTACATCGAGAACTGGAGTGTATTTTCTCCCGATTTCAAAGAGCTTAACAAAAATGAGGATTTTGTTGAAAAGGAAGATAAATTTGAACTTAATCCTGACATGGTGAAGGTGAGGGAATTGGTTGTTGGACTTTTTGAAATTGAAAAGAGTATAGATAGAACATTCTTCCTACTTTTTTTTTCTCTTTATGATATGAACATGCTCTTGCAGTTTAAAGAATCAGGTGTCGACGAGGATGAATATGTTGATATTATTGGTGTAGAGAAAGATTCAACTTTCAGTGATTCTGATTTGTTGGGAGATAAAATTTGCTTTTTTCCTGCTGATCCAATTCCTGATGCTCCAGAACAGCAGGACAAGTGTGTTGGTAGTAGTTCAAATCTAGGAGAAAGCAACTAGTCTGGATCCTGTAGTTCAGATGGGGCTAGTCAAAATGGGGAAGTGAATCATAAATCCAGTCCATTTGAAGGTGGTAAGACATTTTTTATTATTATTATTTTCTTGAAATAAGGGTAACTGCATTTTCGATTGTATTTTAAATGAATCAAACTATTTTGAATTCCGTGATTCCAAATTCTGTAACCTTGGTGAGTGTAAAGATTCATATCCTTGGTGAGTGTAACGATTCATATCCTTGGTGAGTGTAAACTCCTTGTTATTTTATGTGAAATAAAATGTTTATAAAATCTATATCAAGTTGACAAACCTATAATGACAGCTTCCTAAGGTAACTAATGTTTAATGTTTAATTTCAAATGTCACAATTTGTGTCATAACTTTTTCTTGGATGTCAATCAACTATGCCTTGATCTCAGTCTCAAGAAATTTTTCTTGGATGGAGAAATTAATATTTTTGTATTACGATATTCTTAAAATTTACATTTATTCCATCTTTTGTTATGTTCTATTTTATTTGTTCTTTTTGGGAGTACTGTATCCTTCCCTATAGTCCTTTTCTGTATGTCTTATTGTGCATGTTTGTTGTATCTGCAAGACGTTGTTCTCAAATATTACACTAATAGAAAATTTAACTCAATAGGTTATATTCCACAGGAGCCATATTTGGTTTGCTTGTATTACCTGGACTGCCCAATAGGTTATATTCTATAGGAGGGAAAACTGAAGATCTCTTTTCTAGAAAACATATGCACCAAACTTGATTTTATTTTGTGTAGATACATGGATATCCATCGTTCAACTTTAATAAAACTGTAAGAATGAACAAGGAATTTTGGCTTCACATGTAGCAAAAATTTCCCATAGTTGACAGACCCTTTCTACTATCTGTCTGGAAAAAATCTAAGATAAGCTATCAAATCCTATCATGTTATTTGAACAAGTAAGTTACTCTTACCGATCTATTGTAAACCACCTGCTTGTTCTTTGAGATGTTAGGGATGTCACTATGTATACTGAAGCAGAACTTTATGAGTTTAATTTGCATAGTAGATAAGGAATCACTTCAGAATATACAAATAGGTATCGTTATGTGTATTTTGTGACAACAAAAAGAAGTCAAAAAAGTAAGTTGACCTTGCAATGGAAGGTGGGTAAAATTTATGTTGATGTCTGAGCCAGATAAAGTAAAGAAAATTCCTTTGAGACATAAAATATAATGAAAAGGCCAACTTTCTTTCTCTATTGCATCTTTATTTAAGAGGAAAAATCTTTGTTTCTCGTCATTTCCTGTCCGAATTTGTAGACTAAAATACTCTACAGGTTTATAAAGCTGTTGATAGTATACTTTTTATTGTACCTTTATGGAGTGTACAGATAGTCTATCCCATACATTTGTTCCATTCTTTGTATCATGCACTAGTTCTAAAACTAAATTACAAAGTTGTCTTCTATTTACTTAAGACTTCTGTATGAATCTCAATAATTAGATAACTCATTGTTAATCTCCTATGCTATTTAGTTATTATTTTAATGCAACAATTGAAAATTCTGCTGCAGAGGATGTAGGCACAATGAAAAGGAAACGAAAGCCTTCAGAGAAGGTACTGGAATTGCAGGCTGAGAAGGTTAAGATGGCGATTTGAACAGAAAGTCAAGGACTTAAAAAGTAGAAACAGGAGTTACTTGATTAATTTTTTGCTATGTATTCAAATCTTATGAAAAAATTGATATCATACTTAGCTCAATCGGGATAGTAAACATGTTTTTTTGTAAAACAAATATTGAAACTAATATCATGGGATGTTAACTTAGTTTTCTGGTCTCTAATTATATCATGTTTTTGTATCGAGATTCTCGATAGAAATTTGATATAAATTGATGAAATTTATTATTTTGTGATATATATTAGCATCATTTATCGTCAATTAAAGACTAGAAATATCACTCGTCTTTAAAGATTGATCTAGGACTAGATTATTTCTCATCTTTAAAAGTCGATGTACGATCAGGATTTTGCTAGTCCTTAAAGTTTGATCTAGGAAAAGAATTTTGCTCATCTCTAAAAGATAATTTAGGACTAGGTAGTTAGTCTATTTGAGACAAGATATATCGTCACTAAAAATCCAATTGGGATGAGATTTAGACTTTTTGGGACCATATTTCCATTCTGTATAGGATATTTTTCTTGTAATGTAGAGATAAATTACCTTACCTTTGCTTAGCCTAAGATGAAGAGAAGGATGCGAGTGATCGTCAAAAAATAGCAAACCAACCTTTTATTTTAGAAATAGCAAACCAATTTTTTTTTAATACATGATGGTGGAAATATTATATCACCAATAAGGAAATATTATATCACCAACCCCTGACACAGTGAGCATTTTGTAAAAGTTTCCAATTACTTTCCTTCTCAAAAGTGAAAAAATAACAAAAATATACTTTTCTGCTTCAAGTATTTTTTTAAAAGTTCCAAATTGATTCCCAAAACATAAAAAAAAATATTCAAGTCATTATACATAACAATTTTCAAGTAGCTTATTCACATTTCAAGTAATTATACTTAATCATTTTCACGTCACTAGTACATATTTAAAGTTACTACGCTTAACCATTTTCTAATCACAAGTTCATAATTTCAAGTAACTACAACTAACCATTTTCAAGTCATTAGTTCACATTTCAAGTGACTACACTTTGTCATTTTCAAGTCATTAGTTCAAGTTACTACACACAACCATTTTCAAATAACTAATTCAAATTTCAAGTAACTACACTTAACCATTTTCAAGTCATTAGTTCACATTTCAAGTGACTACACTTAACTATTTTTAATTCTGTAGTTCACAATATCAAGTAACTACACTTAACCATTTTCAAGTCATTAGTTCACATTTCAAGTGACTACACTTGATCATTTTCAAGTCTTTAGTTCAAGTTATTACGCTTAACCATTTTTAAATGACTAATTCACATTTCATGTAACTACAACTAACCATTTTCAAGTCATTAGTTCAATATTTCAAGTTTCTACTCTTACCGACTTTCACGTCTCTAGTACTCATTTCAAATCACTACACTTAACCATTTTCAATTCATTAGTTTATATTTCAAGTGACTACACTTAATCATTTTTAAGTCATTAGTTCACAATATCAAGTAACTACATCTAATTTTTTTCAAGTCATTAGTTCACATTTTAAGTGACTACACTTTATCATTTTCAAGCCATTAGTTAAAGTGACTACACATAATCATTTTCAAATAACTAATTCACATTTTATACAACTACACTTAACCATTTTCAAGTCAATAGTTCACAATTTCAAGTTTCTACACTTACCCACTTTCACGTCACTAGTACTCATTTCAAATCACTACACTTAATCATTTTCAAGTCATTAGTTCAACTGACTACACTAAACGTATTTCGATAAGGAGAAAGTTCTTTTCTTTATAAGTTTCCTTATTTAATTGAATTGGCCAGTATGTCTTCTTATCTAAAGGAATTAGTTTTCAATGTTATAGGGTGGGTTTGGTATGAAGTAAAATATTTTCCATGGAAAATATTTTTCTAGAAAATATTCTCGGTAAACAAGTTGATTTCTTACTTGTTTTCTTATGTTTGGTTGGTGGATGAAATTTTTTTTCTGAAAAATATTATCTAGTGTTTGGTTGGTGAATGAAAAAATACTTTTCAAAAAATACATTTTAGTCTTTAGCTAAAGAGTAAAAATATATTTTAGAAAAATAATTTTTGACTCTAAAATTACCCTTTTTAGGGTGTGTTCGATATGTAGGATGAAAAGCATTTTTTAGAAAAATAAGTTGTTTCTTACTTATATTCTTGTATTCGTTATGAAAATTGGGTAAGTATATATTTTCTAAAAGTATTTGTATATTTAACAAAGACAATGAGAATGAATAGGATAAGAAGGGTGAGATAAGAAAAAAGTTTTAAATTTTTTTTTGTAAAAATAAATTAAAAAATTAACTTTATTGGGGAAGGGGGTTGGTAGGTGTGGGTTAAGGTTTTCAAAATAGGTAGTAAGAAATTTTTTTATTTTTTAAAAAGAAATTAATTTTTGGGGGGAAGGGGCTAGTATGGGTGGGGGTCGGGGTAGAGGAGTATGGGTGGGGTAAGAAAAACTTTTTTTTGTGGAAGGAGGGAGATTTGTAGGGGGTGGGGTCGAGTAGTAAAGGAAAAGAAAGAAGTTTGATTATTTTTTTTAAAATTAAATATTTTGTAAGGGAGTAGAGGTTTCAGTTTTGGGTTAGGTAATGAGGTTATCAAAATATTTGACATAGTTTTTTTGCATCGAGGGTGGTAGCGGTGGGGGTCGGGGTACGGGAGTGAGGGTGGGGTAAGAAAAAATTTAAAAATTTTCAAAAAAAAATTTACAAAATTTAATATTTTTGAAGGGGAGGAGGGGGCCATAATAGGGTAAAAAAAAGTTTAATTTTTTAAAAAATAAATATTTTTTTTGTAAGAGTCGGAAGGGGGAGTAGGGGTTTGAGTTTTGGGTAGGGGGATGAGGTAAGAAAAAAACTTAAGATATTTTTTTTTGGATGAGGGGTGGGGGATTGGGGGTCGGAGTAGGGGTGGACGATTTTGAGAGTTGTACGAATATTTCAACTTAAGAGTGAGGTTGAAAGAGAGTTTTGAAAAATATTTTTCTTACTTTTTGAAGGAAAGTCATTTTCCTTAGATTTGAGAAAAATAAGTTGATTTGGAAAAACATTTTCCAAACTTTTAAGCCAATCAAACATGAGAAAATTGGAAAATAATTTTCTAAAAATATTTTACTTCATATCAAACACACCCATAGTTCGATAAATACAAAGACTTTCTTGTTTGAGCATATGAGGGAAATGCCCCGTGTACCTGAGTTAGCGTCTTTGAGGATAGGGATTAGGGAAAGGATAGCAAAATAAACACACTGAGTTTCTTTGTGAAAAATAATTTATATTTGTCCCAATATTTGTAGACAGTTATTGGAGTTCAATTAGAACAATTGAAGAGTAGTAAGTAAAAGACAAAAAGGAGAGAAAAAAAGAAGTCTACCACTAGCAAAACAAATTATCACTTGATTTTTTGTTTAAACCTATATAACTAAATCTTCACCATTGACACTACCACAACCATGAAAATTTATCCCATGGCTTGAAGGAATGTATGAAATGTTAATTATACACTATTTACGGGGGCAAATTTTACCATTTCTTCCTATTGAAGGAATGTATGAGATGGTTCAAACTCAACATTGGCCCCAAACATTCAAGAGAACTAATATAAGGTTTTATCAATAATACGTAAGACTGAAATTAGTGGAGCTTACCTTACACTGAAGAGAAGCGGCGTTGAAACAGTAGCGGTGAGAGGTGGAGAAAAGGGCCGGTGAGAGGCGAAGAAAGAAAGAGAGAGAGAAAGGTGGGAAATAGCTAGAGAAACAAGGAGAAGTGGAAATAAAAGCAAATTGGGGTGTTGTCCTAATAGATGGTTGTCTAAAAATTTAACTGAAAAAGCGACGAACAAAATCGACGTTGTCTGTCATTTTTTAAGAAATCTATATATATAATTTTTTTTTAAAAAATATAAAATATTTTTAATTATTAATAAATTAAAAATACTAAATATCTACGGATAGTGTCATTTTTGTTAAGTTAATTTTTATTTATTTTTGACAAAAGTAACACTCCGTCGCTTTTAGGAAAAAATATAGTAAAATTAAAAATTGCAATGGACAATGTCATTTTTGTAAAATTAATATTTTAAACAATAAAAAAATTATAGCGATATTGTCCATCAATTTTAATAAAAATAAATAAAAATAAAAATTAAATTAAAAAATTGATGAAAGGCGTTGCTTTTTTAAAATTAAATTTATTTTCTTGAAAAAAAATAACAACTTTTTTGGTCATATTTATTTTTAAAAAATTATAACTTCTTTATTAGTTGGTTTGCACAATATTCTACGAAAAAAGCAACAAGCATTAAGACGTTGGCCATCGATTTAAATAAGAAATAAATAAAAATTAAAAATAAATCAAAAAAGCGATGTATAGTTTCGTTTTTACGTAGTTTTAAAAATAACACTGTTCATCTCTTTTTTTCTGTTATTTTTTGGTCTTTTTTATTATTGTTGGGATCATATTTCTTTTTCCTAATCCTTTATGAAAATGTAGGAGGGATTTTGATTTGGGACTTTGAGGCATTCGGTCTTTTATTTGATTTTGGAACGTTACAATAATCACTTGCAGTGTTTCTTTATTTTTACTCTTTTTCTCTACTATTTTTGGCTTCTCAACCCTTGTAACTTTTGGTATAGTGACCTTTTCATTGGACGTATCAAGCAATTTTCTCTTCTTAGTAACTTGTTCATCACTTCCCTTTTCATTAGGGTCTTTATCAAGATTAACAATATCATTACCTAGAGTTTTTCCACTTTTAGTGACAATTGCTATTACGTGAGTCTTTAGGTTTACTATTGTATCACTAGGAAGTCCTTTTTTCATTGTATTCAAATAGGAAAAAATTTGACCTAACTGGGTATTGGGTTGTTTGATCGAGGCCGAGTGCAAAGTGATGATTTGATTGAGTATAAAAAGATTATTTTTCATCCCCCCTATCGTCTTATCAATTCTTTCAACCAAAATAAGAATAAATGCAAGCACATCTTCATCTTTATACCTTTTTTCATCAATGGAGGTTGATACTTTGCCTTTTACCCGATCATGTGGAGGAACATACCAATCATGGTCACGATATTTATCTCATCAATTATTATCTTTATCTCTTTCGTTATCTCTCTAGTCTCTGTCTTAATTATGATCCTTCCAACCATAGCCTTTCCAATCACGATTCTTTTCCTTCCAACCTTGATTATCGCCTTGCCTTTGATAAGTAGGTTGATAAACACCCGTATGTTTTGACATAAATAAACAAAAATTTTTCACCAAGAACCTTTATTTTATCATTAACATGGGCTTTAGATCCCTTAGAAGCAACGTCATTAAACTCTTTTAAGGCTGAGATCATCATATTCTTGGTAAATAGATATCCGATTGTTTCATATCCTTGGCCATATTCTCATGTCCCTCCTAGTCCTTCCTCCATTTTTCTTGTATCATAAGAGATATGGAAGGATCCTCCACAGCCACCTCAATATCTCTTGTATGCTGACCATGATTTTTCTTAGTTACTTGACCTAAAAACACTGTTGCAACACCATAACTTTAATTCACTATAGATCCACTAATCATATTATCTACCATTATTTTGTCCAATTGATCCATGCTTGATAAAATATTCGATGGACTACTTTGTCTGGGACCTCATAATTAGGGCATTGCAATAACTTATTGTTAAACCTTTGTTAAGCCTTATGTAATGGCTCACTGCTTAATTGATGAAAGTTAATGATTTTATCTCTAAATTATAGCATCCGTGATGATGGAAATAATTTGAAACACCCTAGGGTCTGATCCTCACAAAATTTTGTAAGTTTAAGCCTTCTATTGATCATACGACTTATCATACTAGTGGTATGGTGTGGGTACAAATATAGTGACCCTAGTTGTATATTGGTTAGTCTGATGTTTGCCATGTTCTGTTCTTGGTATGAAAAGGCTCCATACAAGTTGTATGTATAAAATATTAGAAGTATAGTTTCAAACCACATGTTGTTCAGTGTCTTGCCTTGACATTTAGCTTAAGG
The DNA here is from genome assembly GCF_002878395.1 of Capsicum annuum. Lineage (NCBI taxonomy): Eukaryota > Viridiplantae > Streptophyta > Magnoliopsida > Solanales > Solanaceae > Capsicum > Capsicum annuum. The sequence continues at coordinate 195,472,532 of NC_061113.1, forward strand.
TACGATTTGAAGGGTACTAGTTGTATGGTAGGGTACGATTTAGGCTAAGGAGTCATATGTTAGATAGAATGTGATGTCCAATATTCTGATCAAGGTACAAGTGAAAGGTACCACTCGTATGATGTGGGTATGAGTGTGGGGTCCAAGCCATACCTACCTACAGAAATTTTTATAGTTTAAGTTGGGGGTATTCTGGATATCCCCCTATTAACTTCTTTTAACCCCACGACTTAAAACACTCTTGGGACTTCATTAACCTACTATTCCCAAATCAAACATTCTAAAATATCTCTCAAAACTCTTAGTTTAAAAAGAGGCTAGAGTTTCTTCAAGGTGGTCAATTAAGGCTCTCATAGGTGGTTTCTCTTCATCTTCTTTGGTATCTAAGGCATATTACTTCTCTCTCATTGTTATTTCAACTAAAAACATGTTTAGTTGAATGATTTTCATGGTATTATTATGATAATATTTGAGTTTTGAAATATATGTTGGGGTTTTTGGTTATTTTGGTTGGATAATGTATTTCCAATGTTTTTCTTATGTTTTTCATGTTATAGTGGTGGTTTGAAAGATGTTGTTGCATGGGAATGCAAAATCAATACTTGGTTTTGGTTTTAGAAACTATATGACCTCAACATGCTTGTTAAGATGTCATTAAGAATGTTTTAGTCACGTAGTTTGACTTTTATTAAAAACATTGCATTTCATAATATAGTAATGAAACCTAAATGGTTTTATTGAATTAAATGATTTGGAAAGGCCTTGGTGGCCATGGTTTTGAATGATTGGAAATCATAAGGGATATATGGGAATCCCCTAAGACTTGGCTAATGACATTGCTAGAAAGCTATAGTCGGTATAGCGATACTACTTCATAATGCCTTGGTAATTAACTTTTTGATTTAGTGGTTTGGTTATATGCTAAGGGTTTTAAATGGGCAATAATGGTAGGTTGTGATAGCAAACCATGAAGGTATGAATCCAATGGATGGACACTAGAAAGTCATGTTTGTCGACATGAGGGTTGGTCATGGTGACCATATACTTATGGGGTACATGAGAATCCCTTAAGTTCATACTTTTATATATCTATTATGGAGGGCGAAGGGTACATAAGAATCCCCAGCCCCTATGCTATCTTAGGTTCATGTCGTTGCATGCACTGGGGCCTGTTCAGGGGGTAACACTGAACCCATATAGCCCATGGGTGGTTTTAGGATGTCAAGATACATAGCCCAGGTTACATATTTAAATGTATGCTATACCAGGTTCCCTTTCTTGGTATAATATATATATATATGTATAGATTTATGGTTGTTATTGCATTTGGATATTTACTTTGGTTTTAAACAATGGCGTTACTTTATCCTTATTCCTGAGTACATGCTAGCATTTACCTACTAACCCATCTTTGAGTATTGTATTCCTACGTAATGCAGGAACTAACATACTACTCCTCATGCCCAATGACTTGAATTCGGGGAAAACATTGGTGTAATACTAAAGTGGTGAGCTTTCATACTCTAGAAAACTCAATTTTATGTTATGGATATCTTTTCATACTCTTGGCTATTTCTTGGACCTTGGTTTTGGCTATGGTTGAGGGCATGTCCTGATCGGATGTTCTTTGTTTTTAGTTAGAGGCTTTGTGTGACTACTATGGGCATGGGTGGTATCGGTATTGGTGTCATCCTTGGCATTGGTATTAGTATTGGGGTTTACACCAATTGGATGTTTGGATGGTTTTGATTATGGATTTTATTATTGTTCTTGATTATCTATTATCCTATCTTTTTATATATTCAGAATTCATCGATATAGGGTATTAGGTGGTTATGGTTTGGTATTAGGGTGGTCTCCGATCCCAGTTGTACTTGAGGCACCCAACATGACTAGGCCCTGGTTCGGGTCTTGTTAGATTAGTATCAAAGACCTAGGTTCATGGTCACTTGGGAGTCCACAAAGTCATATTGAGTAGAGTCTCTTTTAAGGGTGTGTAGCATGCCACACTTATAAAGGAGAGGCTACGAGGCATTTTGGAATGTTTCTTTCTTGTGTTCTATTTTTAAGCTGTAGAGTTTAAGGTGCTGAATTCTCCTCTAGTCCCTGTTTGTTCGCTTTTCAGATCATGCCTCCTCAATGATCTAAAGCTTATGGAAACTCTTCTATCCCAATGGAGGACAACGCTAATTGAACCCATTCTATTTATGGGGTCTATACCCAGTCTAGGGGTCCAGTTCCTGATTGTCCTCTTGGAGTTCCACCGATTACCTCTAGTCCATCTCTAACTCTACATGCTAAAGTGATAAACACCGCATTTCGTCAGTCCATTCATATGTTGGAACAATTGGTAGCTATTTATTCTTTGCATGGTGTTCCTGTTACTCCATCTTTTGAGTCTACTATGGCTGGCAAGTTTATGAGGCTGAACCCTCCGATCTTTACTGGTGTTACGGTAGAGGAGGATCTTCAAGTTTTTATGGATGATATGGATAAGATATTTCTTGTTATGCATTCTACAAACATGAAAGGTATGGAGTTTACCTCCTACCAGCTGAAGGATGTGGCATACCAGTGGTACGAGGAATAGGATTAGGCAAGGAGTAACGATGTAAAGTCATCTACATGGAAGGATTTTTCTTATGCTTTCCTGGATCCCTTCTTTCCTTAGGAGTTGATGAAAGTTAAGGTGGAAGAGTTTGTTAATGTGAGGCAAGGTAAGATGTCTATCAGGGAGTATTCCTTAAAGTTTCACTAGTTATCTCGATATGCTCCAGGGATGGTTTCTAACAAGAGGGATAGAATGAGAAAGTTTCCTTTCGGGTTGCCTAGAGATTTGATATTAGAGAGTAAGTCTGCCTTATTCATCAAGGACATGGATATCTCCAGGTTAGTTGTATACATTTAGCAGGTAAAGGAAGAAAAGAAGAAGCAAGCTAAACTAAGAGAGTGGTAGGGCAAGAATTTTAGGTTCTCTAAGCAGGGTGGTGGCCAAGTGTAGAGTGGCAGGGATGGTGGAAAATGTCTCAAGAAAAAGTAAGGCAACTCTGGGTCTTACTAGGCGGCTAGTGCTCCCTACCCAAAATAATCGGGTGATAGGCGTTTCCATGATGGCGAAAACTTTAGGGCACAGGGTGCCCAATCTCAGGCTAGTAGGGCCCCGTTAGTCGCATTATATCTTTGTGGCAGGTTTTGTAGATTTCATCGGGGTTTCTGTGATGAAGGGAGGGACAGGTGCTTTAACTGTGGTCAGCTAGGGCATATACTTAGAAACTATCCTATTGGTAAGGTTGCTATGGGGAAGAACAATGTTTTGGTTTCTTCATAATTAGCTCCAACACCAAAGGGTGCATCATCTACTTCCGACACTTGTCAGAACTATTTTTATGCTCTCACTATCTAACATGAGTCTAAGGCATCGCCTGATGTCATGACTAGTATATTGAAACTCTTTTCCCATGATGTGTACTGTTTACTTGATCCAGGGTCCACTTTCTCTTATGTGACCTTATTTGTGGTCATGCATTTTGGTTTTGGTCAGAAGTGTGTTTTAGACCCATTTGTTGTATCTATCTTAGTAGGTGACTCTGTGATTGCTAGAAGAGTCTATAGGGGGTGTGGTATCTTTTGGTAGTAAAGAAACTTTAGTGGATCTATTTGAATTAGATATGGTGGATTTTGATGTCATATTGGGGATGGATTGGTTGCACTCATGCTATGTTGCTCTAGACCGTCAAACCTATAAGGTTGTCTTTAAATTCCCCAATAAGCCAGTTATCGAGTGGGAGGGTGGTTCCATAGCTCCCAAGGGGAAGTTCATATCTTATCTTAGAGCTCAGAGATTAATCTCCAAGAGGTGTCTCTATCATCTAGTCCGGGTTAAGGATTCTAACTCGAATGGTCCTTCCTTACATTCTATCCCAATGGTGAATGAATTTCCTGAGGTCTTTCCTGATGATCTTCATAGTGTTCCCCCTTATTGGGAGGTTGATTTTGGGATTGATCTGGTTCTAGACAATCATCAAATTTGTATTCCATATATAGAATGGCTTCGACTGAGTTGAAGGATCTTAACAAGCAACTTAAAGATCTTTTAGATAGGGGTTTCATCCATTCTAGTGTGTCCCCCTCGGGGGCACCTATGTTATTCATGCATAAGAAGGATAGTTCACTGTAGATGTACTTTGATTATCGACAGTTGAATAAGGTAATGGTAAAGAATAAGTACCCTCTTTCAAGGATAGATGATTTTTTTGATCAGTTGTAGGGTGTTAAGTTTTTCTCCAAGATTGATCTTCAATCTGGGTATCATCAGTTAAAGATTAGATAGGTGAATATCATTAAAACTACTTTTCATACCCGATATAGGCATTTTGAGTGTCTGGTTACATTATTTGTGTTGACTAATTCCCTAATGACATTCATCGATTTGATAAAAAAGGTCTTCCATCAGTTTCTGTATCTATTTGTCATTGTTTTTATTGATGACATTTGGTGTATTCGAAGAGCTAGGTAAATCATAAGATTTACATTTGCATTGTATTATAGACCTTGAAAGAGCAACAGTTGTATGCCAAAATTTTTAAATGTGAATTCTGGTTGAACATTGTTATTTTTCTGGGTCATATGTTTTCTAGTGAAAGGATCATGGTGGATTCACAAAAAGTTGTAGTGGTGAAGAAGTGGCCTAGACCCATGACTCCAACCGATATTCAAAGCTTTTTGGGTTTAGTTGGTTACTACAGGAGGTTTGTGGAAAGTTTTTCCATTATAGCTGCCCAGTTGACGAAGTTGACTCAGAAAAAGGTAAAGTTCTTATGGTCGGATTCTTGTGAGGGGGGTTTCGAGAAGCTAAAGGATAAGCTAACTTTGGCTCCAATCTTCTCCTTGCCTGAAGGTACTAATGGTTTTGTGGTCTACTAGGATGTGTCCTCATGTAGGACTTGGTTACATTCTGATGCATTATGGAAAGGTGATAGCTTATGCCTCTAGACAGTTAAAGGTGCTTGAGAGGAATTATCTAACTCATCACTTGGGATTGTTTGCACTGGTGATTGCATAGAAAATTTGGCATCACTATTAATATGTGGTGCATGTGGATATCTTTTCTGATCAAATGAGCCTACAGTATGCATTTACTCTAAGTTACCTTGACCTTATGTAAAAAAGGTGGCTTGAGTTTCTCAAGTATTATGACATGAGTCTTTACCACCACCTAGGTAAACCTAACATGATTAATGATGTTCTTAGTAGATTATCCATGCGGAGTCTAGCTCATATAGATAAGGAGAATTGGGAGTTGGTGAAAGACATTACCGTTTGGCTATACTTGGAGTTCGCCTTTTGGACTTCAAGGATGGTAGTGTATTAGTGCAAGAAGTGGCGTAACTGGCTTTTTGTGCTGAAATTAAGAAGAATTAGATATCAGATCCTATCTTGATAAGGATCAAGAGTGATGTAGGTGAGCAAAAGGTGTTGGCCTTCGAGATTTGTAGTGATGGTACTTTATGGTACCAGGAAAGGTTATGTGTTCCTGATGTAGATGATTTGCATGAGTGGATCTTGGCTGAGGTGCATGAGTCAAACTATGTTGTTCATCCTAGTTTGATGAAAATGTATCATAACCTCAAAGAGATGTATTGGTGGAACAATATGAAGGGGGATGTGGCTAATTTTTTGGCCAAGTGCATGGTGTGCCAACAAGTAAAAGTTAAGCACATTAGACCCAGAGGATTGTATCAAGAGATTGAGTTGCTTGAATTAAAGTAGGAAGTGATCAACATAAATTTTATTACCAGTCTTAATCAATCTCGATATTAATTTGATTCATTTTGGGTCATCATGGATAGGATGACAAAGTCGGCTCACTTTTTGCTAGTAAGGACTAACTTCTTGACTAAGGATTACGTAAGGTTGTACATCCAAGAGATTGTGAAGTTGCATGGGTTACCTATTTCTATCATCTCTAATTGTGGTACACAATTTTCATCTCACTTTGGCGGTCATTTCAGAAAGGTTTGGGGCCCAAGGTAAGTCTTAGTACCGCTTTTCACCCGTAGTCAGATGGGCAAGTAGAAAAGGACTATTTCTTAGTATCGCTTTTCACCCATAGTTAGATAGGAAAGCATGAAAGACTATCTTATACGTTGGATGATATGATCCGTGATTGCATAATTGACTATATTGGTAGTTGGTTGAGCACTTTTCTCTTGTAGAGTTTGCATACAACAATAGCTACCCCTCTAGTATTGGGATGTCTCCATTTGAAGCATTGTATGGTAGGAGGTGTAGGTCTCCGATTAGGTGGTTAGATCTTGGCAAAATGGATATATTTAGTCCAAACTTGATTCACCAAGCTATAAAGAAGGTGAAGGTGATTTGGGATAGGCTGAAGGCAGCCTAAAGTCACCAATAGTCTTATGTACACATAAGACAAAGGGACTTGGAGTTTGAGTTTAAAGATAGGGTGTTCCTGAAGGTGTCTCCCATGAAGGAAGTGATGCAGTTTGGGAAGAAGGAAAAGCTCATTCCTCAACATATGGGTACTTATGTTATTTTAAGAAGAGTTGGTAATGTTTCCTACGAGTTGGAAATGCCTTCTAATTTGAGCTTCATTGACCCGACATTCCATGTCTCTATGTTGAGAAAATATAGTGGTGATCTTTCCCAGGTTGTGCCTATTAAGGATATTAGTATTTCAGATTCCTTATCTTATGAAGAGATCCCGACTGATATCTTGGATCGTCAGGTTTGTCGGTTATAAATCAAAGATGTGGCCTCGGTAAAGGTTCTATGGAGGAACCACAAGGTGGAAGAGGATACATGGGAAGATGAAGAGGACATGAAGTCTAAGTATCCATTCCTATTTTCTGCTCTGGACTTTCAGGCGGAAGGTATGTGTCCTTCATAACGTCTTTGTTTTCAAACTTTGTTAAAGGAAAAATTGACTTCCTTGGTATCTTTGTTTTCTAACTTGGTTAAAGGCAAGGGTAGAGACATTTTGGGGTTTAATCGTGCTTATATTGCCTTGTTCTATCATTCAGGGACAATGATCGAAGTGGGGGAGAATTGAAACACCCAAGGTTTTGGTCCTTGCAATGTTTTGTGAGTTTAACCCTTTCGTTCATCATATGACTCATCATACTGTTGTCTTGTATGGGTACGGGTATAGGGACCCTAGTCCTATATTGTTCAGTGTGATGTTTGCCATGTTCTGTTCTTGATACAAAAAGACTCCATACAAGTCATATGTACATGATACGAGAAGTATAGTGCCAAACCAAATATTTTTCAGTGTCTAGCCTTGACATTCTTCTTAAGGTATGATTTGAAAGGTACTAGTCGTATGGTAGGGTATGATTTAGGCTAAGGAGTCATATAAAGGACATAATGTGTGTCCAACATTCATATCAAGGTACGGGTGGAAGGTACCACTCATATGATGTGGGTAAGAGTGAGGGGTCCAAACCATACCCACCTATAAAAAATTTTACAGTTTAAGCTGGGGGAATTCTGGATATTTCTCCTCTTAACTTCTTTTTAGCCCAAAACTTAAAACAATCTTGGGACTTTATGAACCTACTATTCCCAAGTCAAATAGTCTAAATCTCTCTCAGAACTCTTATTTCAAAAATAGGCTTGGGTTTTTTCAAGGTAGTCAATTAAGGCTCTCAAGGGTGGTTTCTCTCCGTCTTCTTTGGTATCTAAGGCATATTACTCCCCCTCATTGTTAGTTCAACTAAAAGCATGTTTATTTGAATGATTTTCATGGTGTTATTTTTATATTGTTTGAATTTGGAATATATGTTGGGGGTTTTAGTTATTCTTGGTTAGATAGTATTTTTCCCATGTTTTTATTATGGTTTTCATGTTATTATGGTGGTTTGAAACATGTGGTTGCATGGGGATGTTAAATTGATACTTGATTTTGGAAACTATATGCCCTCAACACGTTTGTTAAAATGCTAATGAGAATGTTTTTCTCACATAGTTTGACTTTTATTGAAAACCTTGCTTTGCATAATATGGTAATGGAACCCTAAATGGTTTGATTGAATTAATGATTTGGAAAGGCCTTAGTGGCCATGGTTTTGATTGATTGGAAATCCTATGGGGTACATGGGAATCCCCTAAGATTTGGCTAATGAATTGGTTGCAAACTATAGTCGGTATGACGATACCACTTCATAATGCCTTGGTAATTTACTTTTGGATTTGGTGGTTTGGTTATGTGCTAAAGGTTTTAATTGTGCAATAATGGCGGGTTATGATAGCTAGCCATGAAGGTGTAAGTCCTATGGACGAACACTGGAAACTTATATTTTCTGACATGAGGGTTGGTCATGGTAACCATTTAGTTGTGGGTACACGGGAATCCTGTAAGTTAATACTTGTATATATGTATCATGGAGGGCGAAGGGTACATGGGAATTCTAAGCCTCTACAATGTCTCTGGTTTAAGCAGTTACACACATAAGGGCCCGTTCAGGGGGTAACACAGACCCATATAGCCTATGGGTGGTTTTAGGATGGTCAAGCTACAAAACCCTGGTTAAAAATTTATATGCTTGCTAAACCTGATTGCCTTTCCTAGCATAATATATATATATATATATATATATATATATGAATGCGATTGTACTTAAATATTTACTTTGGTTTTGAATAATAACATTACTTTATCCTTATTCCTGAGTACATGCTAGCGTTCATCCGCTAACCCATCTTTTGGGGCTGTATCCCCACGCAATGTAGGATTCTACCATACTCCTCCTCCTGCTCAATGACTTGGATTAGGGGACAACGTTGTTTCCAGACTGAAGTGGTGAGCTTCCATACTCCAGAAGACTCATTTTCATGTTATGGATATCTTTTCATAATTTTGGTTATTTCTTAGACGTTGGTGTTGCCTATGGTCTGGTCTATGCCCCGATCAAAAGTTCTTTGTTTTTGGTTAAAGTCTTTGTATGACTACTATGGGAATAGACTGTGTGTCATTATTGGTGTCAGCCTTGGAATTAGTATTGGTATTGGGGATAACATTGGTTTGATGTTTGGTTGGATGTTTGGATGGTTATTATTATGGATTTTATTATTGTCTTGGATTATTTATTATTCTATCTTGTTATATGTTTGGAATTCATTCGACATAGGGCACTGGACAACTATGGTTGGGTATTGGTGGTGGTCTCCGGTCCCGATTAGACTTGAGGCACCCGACACAACTAGGCCCTGGTTTGGGTAGAGTCAGAATAAACCCAAGAATAACTCTATAGTTCCACCCATGAAGTTATAAAACTCGCGAAAAACTCCCAAAATCATAATACTACTTCTACCATCAATGAAACCGGGAAAAGTCCAATCAGATTGACTCTTAATAAGTGTGGGTGATATCGAATGAGAGACGCATGCCAATGAAATTCTTCAAATGAAGGTTGGTATCTTAATAAGATTAACCCCCAAAAAATCCCTTTATTTGATTAGAATAAAGCATCACGCTAGTAACATGAAACACGCCATTCCCCTTTGCAGGCTATATCCGAATGGAACTAGCTTGTCTAACATCTTTGAGGTGATATTCATCCTCGATATTACCATCAATAATAGAAGACTCGCTACCATGTTGACTCTTTTTGTAGCCTGTATGACACAATAACAACAAACTATCTAAAATAAAATACTACGACTAACTCAAAATAACTTATAACACTAAAAAGAATGAACACTCCGTTTCATTCCGCGGAAATGATGCCATTTGTGATATGCTCAAATTATATCACAAAAGTATAAGCTATTGTTGTCAATATATTTTTTCCCAATAAGAGTCAAGATCATATCCACAAAAAATGAGAGCTATAACTTCACTCTTAAGTGCCATAAACAACTCTCGATTTAAATGCAATGCTAAAATTAAATGTGAAAGTAAAATAATATTTTTTATTTTAACATATTGTATTATGTTATATCAATAGTACCAATGATTGATATGCTAGAATAAAGTGCAACAAGGTTGTAATCAAATAAGCTAAAACACGTAGCGTTTCGCCTTCTTGAGAATGATTGCATGCACTAGTAAGTAAAAATACACCTAAGATTTGATTGTTGATTATGATTAGGCATTGTTTTAGATATTAGAAATGATTTTTCAATCCACAATCAAATTTCACGTGGGCTTCTCTCAAAACCCAAGTCTTTGTACTACTAAACAGCCAGTAGCCTTAAGGTGGGTAATCTATCACTGACATTACCACTTAAATGAGTGTTACTGAAGTTTTGTTAGATAAATCTTATCACTTTGTACACCATTTTAAGAGATACAAAAGATCCCAGAATAGACTAAGTTTGCGACCTCAATCTATAAATCAAGACATAGATATTTAGCTAAAGTCATAACACACGATCGAATACAAAGGTAAATAATCACTATCTATGCACAGTTAATAGTTTATAATGCATAACCCAAAGTATAGAGAATTTGTCTAATGATAATAATAAAAAAAGAAATTATACCAAATTTTTCATCCTATAGAAAATATTTGTGAAGTGTTATGTAAAGGGTGGTTTATATGGCAACCCACATGAGTTGAAGACTATTTTCTTTGAGACTCGTAAGAATGATAAAAATCTTAAAAAACATGTGTGTTAGGTAAATTGAATATGTAAATTATTATGGGTTATGATAGAAAATGTCTTTTTATATATTTTGTAAGCTCAGATCTAAGAAATAGTGAAAGTTGAGCCATCACTATCTAGTATAGAGATTGTAGAAAAATATTGTGGACCTAAAAATTGTAGTCAAGTATTTGGATTTAGTGGTGGACTAAAGGCGAAAGACATAAAAGGAAGCACTTCTTCAAAGGCTAAATTACTATGCACTCAACATTTAACTTAAATAAGGAAAAAAAATTCTTGAATGATCACTTGTCTATCTTAGAAGTTGAGATGGGAAAAAAAGAAATATGGAAGAACTCTTTGCTTCCTAGCAATCATATATTTCCCACACGACATTGCTAATTTCAACTGAATGACCACTGACATGTTTTGCTGACCAAGTAATCTAGACTTCTTCTTTTCTATGGGAGACAATGGTCAATCCAGGAGTCGAATTAGCTAATTTAGTTTTCAATACTTATACATAAGTTAGCATGAAATCCTTGGACTTAAGTTAGTTCTGATAGAAAATGTCCTTTTATAATTTTTTAGGTGTTTTTCATCACTATTTGTTTATTATTTTATGAGTTGAGTTTTTTGACAGAATACATTCTAGAATTACATGTGTATAAACTAAAGAATCCTTTTATAGGTTCCTTAATTTGTATTACTATTTATGAGCTGAAGACTCTATTTTTGAGGTTTAGTTGTTTGACAACAATCAACATGCATACAAGAATTGCATGTTTATGAGCTAAAGAATATACTTTTAGGTGTTTTCATAACTGATTTTTTTTTTTATCAATTTGTGTAGTTAAGTTATTTGATAGAATGTGTTCAAGAATTTCATGTTTTTGAGATAAATAATACATTTTTGGGTTTTTTTCTTACTTTCATTATCAAAAATCAAAAACTTTCACATACTCACAAACATGTTTCCAGTAGTCATGTACTGCCTGTAAAAATGAGACTACATCATACGCAGGCAATTTTTATTTTATTTGGTTCTTCAAAATATATTATTAATTCCTAGTTAATTCATCTCGAAGATTTTCTATTTAGTTTTCCTAATATTCATACTACTACCGTTGATGTTTCTGAATAACATAGTCTGGTTTGGAGGTGAGAGGTTTAATTAATTCAAGTGTAAACTTTATATACATTACTAACCATTAGTTATTTATCATCTTTCCAAATTTTTCACTTACAGATTCTTAAGATTGAAATTGCAAGTCAAAATGCTAGCTTAGAAGATGCACAAGCTCATTATTATTTTGTTATGAATTCAAATGTTATGCAAAATTTTATATCATACTCTATCTTGGGATGTTATCTAAGATTTTTCATAAAGAAAATATTCAGACTAACATCATGGGATCCTGCTAACCAATTTCTATATATATGTAACATCCCATAAATTGAAGCTAAGACTAGAACAATGCTTCAAGTACATGAAGGATTAAACATAATATCTGTAATACTTCAAGTTTTGATGTCTTAAACCTCCCAAAAGATAGGTCTCCAAGCAAGCTTTCCAACGCATCAAGCCTCTTTTTAATCTGATGTCATGGTATAAATTTGTGAAAAGTTTCCCGTAAGTATTTGATACACTTCCATGACTATGACTCAGGAAAATGAGTCGTAACCACTCATAAAGAGTCGTCACAAGTGAGTCATAGTCATTCCAGTGAAGACCCCACATTTGGTCCCATTGCCTACAACTTCTTCCTTGGACTCATTATCAGTGGTTATGAGTCATATGGAATGACTCGTAGTATGATACCCAATATCCCCTTAATTGGTTATAAGTCCAACATATAACTCATAATGAGACGTTACGAGTCATATAAGGGATGTCTTAGTCATACTAGAAAAGGACCTTAAACCCTAGATTCCAGCTTACGACTCAGACTACAACTCGTAGTCTGTCCCAAAGAGTCATAGGGTGGTCATAATGACTCAAACCATGATGTTATAGCTTTCCAAGGGGTGGTATAAAAGGACCCAAAAGCCTCTAATTCATCAATTATCCATATTCCACACAAAAGATATCAAATAGGAAATTTCCCTATCTCCCTCAAGTAGATTAGGGTTCAAAGTTTCTAAAGAGCAAGATTAGTTCCAAGGAATTTCCCAAGGCTCTCACTTCAAGGTATGTGCGATATTCATCAATGGGTCTTTTTCACCCACTGAGTCCTAAAAACTTCTTATTTCCACATGAATAAACCCTTTTAGCCAAAATGGTGAAATTTCATGAAGACTATGATTTTATAAATTTTTCCCTCAATTGCTTTGATTCTAAATGATGCAAATACGTTCCCGCGTAATAATGGTGTTTCCATATGTTTGATAATGCAAATGTCTACTCCATGCTTTATTATTTAATAATGAGTGTTAAATATGATTTTTCTCTACCCTGGATTGTTAAATTTTTTATTTAATAGTGTTGGTGGGTATAAATACCCCATACCTAGGAAAATCATAAATGTTATAGTTTTTATGTTACAAGCCATTAAGATATATTCTTGCATCATTATTTTCAGAGTATTTTTCATAATGAGTACTATCAGTACCAAATCATGTAAAAAAGTAATTATATCTGTGTTATTCAGTTGGGAGTAACACTTAGCATCGAGTGAACATAGGGATAGAAGCGCTCTTATCAGTTAGGCATGAGTCGTTAGTAGTAGTCCCTAAGTTCCTGACCTAGGAAGCCATTGTAGATTATGAGAGGTCCCCCATCAGTAGAGGCATACCACCCTCATCATTTAGGACTTCAGATTAGTAGATCCATACCAGCCAGTGTTGATACCCCTAGCAAGATGACAACACCCTTCCAACTGGGGTTATAGGTTGGACCTTGATTTACTCAGATTGGGGTATGTTAGTTGTATATAGCTCCCACAGTCTTATTTCAGTATTCAGGAAATACCAATTCAAGTTTTCGTGACCAAGTGTTCATTTTATCAATTATCCAGTTACTCAGCTTTTATAGATTATTTCAATACATATTTATTCTTGGTCTTGCATTTGTATTACATGTACATGTCTTCATGCTCAGTACTTATATATTTATTTCAATTTTCCCTATCTCAAATACTAGTGCATTCAAAGTACTGATCGCATACTCTTTTTTGCTCCATGTTATATTATTACATATAGTCGGTAGCCCAGTTTCCCGATCGTAGTTAAACAGTCCATGTGCCAACCTGCTATAGGTTTTGGTGAGTTCTCAATAGTCGAGGATTGTTTATACAATTTATCTTGATTTCCAGTATTTTAGTTCATGTTTATTTCAGTAGTCAAAGTTAGGTGGGGACCTATCCTAATGACTAATCATATTTAGAGGCTTTCAAATAGTTTGACAGTTAGCTATGTTTTTTAGTACAAAGTTTCAGACTCCTTTTTTATTGATTTGATATTCATTTGTTTATTTAAATGATTTTGCACAGTATTTTGTTATTTATTTTTAGTACCTTACAACTTATGCCAATTCATGGTTAGATTAGGGTCACTTACGGCCTTAAGCACTGTGTTATGACTAGGGGGTAGTCTCGGATAGTGACAAATTTGGTATCAGAGATGAAGATTTTAAAGTGTCCTAAGGTGTTCAAAATTCGTATTAAGTAGAGTCTTGTGCATCAGTGTGAAGAGCCCCACACTTATGGGTGAAAGGCTACGAGACATTTTAGGAAAGTTTTCCTTCTTTTTGTATTCATGTTATGCGATGGAGTGTGAAATCCATTAAACATATTCTAAATCATTCTCTACCATTTATAGAAAATGCCTCCCAGAAGGGATAAAAGAAAGAGAAATGGGGACCAGCCGTACCACCACCTATCCTTGAAAACCCTTTGAACGATCATGTCACCCATGCTGAATTCATGACCACTTTTATAGTTTTGTCCAATATATGGCCACTCAGAATAATTAATAGGCTATTGCCTAGTCATTCCAGTAGTGCATACAACAATTTATAGGGGTAAGACTTTATTCGAATAAATCCTTTAGTGTTCTTTGGATCCAAGTCTGAAGAGGATCCACAAAAGTTTATAAATTGTGTAGAGAAGGTAATAGACATCATGGGTTTTACTTTGGGTGAGAGTGATGAATTATCTACTTACCAGTTGTAAAAAGTAGCTCATACTTGGGTCAAGAAATGGAAGGAGGATAGGGGTGTCCATGCAGGTCTCGTAAAATGGAATAAATTTGCTACTACCTTCTTATATAGGTTCTTTACAATTAATTTAAAGGAGGATAAGGTTTAGGAATTCATTAATTTAAAGCAGGGTAGCATGAGTGTGAATGAGTATTCACTCAGTTTTACCCTACAGGCAAGGTATGCTCTGACCATGGTAGCTGATTCTAGGGCCAGAATGATCAAACTTGTGTTTGGTGTGTTAGATGATGTATTTAAGAAGTGTTGAATAGGGATGTTGATTAAGTAGATGGACCATTATAGGCTGATGGTCCATGCTTAGCAAATTGAGGAGGATAAGCTTAAGGAAAAAGAAAGAGAGACTAAGTGAGCTAGAAATAGTAGCTTCAACTTTTCACAACAAAGGTCAGATAGCAAGAATCTCTCTTAGTTATGATAGAATTCTTCAAACCCAGCTCTGTCTTAGGCTAGTGCTCTAGTTACTAAGTTTAAGCAAGATAATCAGGAAAGAGCACCAGTTTTAAATCCCAAGTTAGCGTGAATAGTGGTAGCACAAATTCGGTTTGTAGGATGTATGGTAAAAATTATAGGGGTGAGTACATGGTGGGCAGTGATGCATGCTTTGGGTGTGGAAAGTCAGGCCAAAGGATAAGGGATTTCTTATTAGGTATGTGGAAGGGGAAAATAATCATCAACAGGGCCAAGCTAATTCTTCAGCAGCACCAGCCGACCGCGCTACTCAACACGGTGCCATCACTAGTGCCACTAGTGGGTAGGATCAAAACAAAATCTATGCCCTTCAGACTCAACACGATCAGGAGAGTTCTCCTGATATCGTTACTGGTATGGTACAAGTCTTCCATCTTTATGTTTATGAATTGTTAAACCCTGGAACTTTACTTTCTTTCATGACTCCTTACATAGACATAGACTTCGATGTCAGTCCTAACATATTAGCAGAACCTTTCTTAATGTCTAATCCAGTAGGTAGTTCCATCATATCCAGAAGAGTATACAGAAATTTTCCAATCACAGTGTTCTAGAAAGCTTCCTCTACAGACCTTACAGAATTAGGTATGATTGATTTTGATCTCATTTTTGGCATGGAATGGCTCCATACATTATATTCTTCAGTTGATTATAGAAATAAAATCATCCAATTTTGATTTCCTAAAGATCTATTCATAAAATGGAAGGGTAGTACCCCAGTGCCTAAAGTTTGATTTATTTCTTACCTTAAGGCAAGAAAAATAATTTCCAAGGGTTGTATCTGTCATCTTGTCCGAGTCAAGGACTCAAGTTTAAAAATTTTAAGTATTGAGTCAGTTCCAATAGTAAATGAGTTTCTAGAAGTATTTCCTGATGATCTGCCCAGAGTTCTGCCTAACAGAAAAAATGACTTCAAAATAGTTCTCCTTCTAGATACCTAGCAAATTTTAATTCTACCTTATAGAATGGCTCCATCTGAGCTTAAGGAACAGAAAGAACTATTGAAGGAACTCCTAGATAAGGGTTTCATCTGGCCTAGTGTTTCGACGTTGGTTGCTCCAATCCTTTTCGTATGCAATAAAGATTCTTTCTAAGAATGTGCATCAACCACCGTCAGTTGAAAAAAGTCATACTCAAGAATAAGTATCCTCTGCCAAGGATTGATGACTTGTTTGATAAAATTTAGGGTGCTAATTCTTTCTCTAAGATAGACATCCAATTTGGCTAACATCAGCTAAGAGTCTGAGAATGTGATATTCTAAAGGTCGCCTTCAAAACTCGGTATGGTCACTTTGAATTTGTAGTTATATCTTTTGGACTAACAAATACTCTTTTGTCTCTTATGGATTTGATGAACAAGGTGTTCAAGAAATAATTAGACATGTTTATCGTTGTCTTCATAGATGACATCCTTATCTATTCCTATTGTAAAAATTACCATGCAGTCAACCTGATAATTGTTTTGTAAACCCTTAAGGATCACCAAATATTTGGTAAGACTAGCAAGTGCGAATTCTGGTTGAGATCAGTAACTTTCTTTGGTCACATTAATTTTGGTGACGATATTAGTGTTGATCCTCAAAATGCCAAATTATAAAGAAACTGGCCTAGGCCCATCTCTCCATCAGATATCAGGAGTTTCTTAGGTTTAGCCAGTTCCTACTGATAGTTTGTTGAGGGATTTTCTTCTACTTCTTCTCTGATTTCCATTCTGACTCAGAAGAAAGTTAATTTTCAGTGGTTAGATTCCCGTGAGAAGTGTTTTTAATATTTGAAGATTCGATTAACTTCCACTCCAATATGGACTCTACTAGAGGGTTCAGATGGGTTCATAGTTTATTGTGATGCTTCCAGAGTTAGTCTTGATTATGTGCTGATGCAGTCACGTAAAGGCATAGCCTACACCTCTAGACAACTTAAAACCCATGATAAAAAATATCCAACTCATGCTCTTGAGTTTGCTATAGTTGTGTTTGCCTTAAATATTTGTAGATGTTATCTTTATGGGGTTCATGTTGATATGCTTATGGACCATAAGAGTTTATAATATGTGTTCACACAAAGAGACCTAAATATTCAGTAGAAAAGGTGGCTTGAATTATTGAAAGACTATGATATGAGCGTGTTGTATCACCCAAGTAAGGCCAATGTGGTGGCTGATTCCCTTAGTAGATTTCCTATGGAAACTGTTGCTCATGTTGAGGAGGATAAGAATAAGTTTGTCTACGAGGTTCATTAGCTTTCTAGATTAGGTATTTGGTTGTTTGATTCGGTTAAAGGTATTATATGGGTTCACAATGGTTCAAATTCTTCTTTAGTCTCTGAGATAAATGAAAAGCAAGTCAGGGATCTTTTTTTTGGCTAAATTAAAGGAGACAGTTTGGGATCATAAGGTAGAGGTTTTCTCCTAAGGGGTAGATGGTGTGCTTCGCTATCAAGGTATATTACATGTACCGAATGCGGATGGATTGAGGTAGCAAATATTAGCAGAAGCATATGGTTTATGATATTCTATCCACCTAGGAGCAACTAAGATGTACCATAATATGCAGGTAGTATATTAGTTGAATGGTATGAAGAAGGATATTTCAGAATTTGTGGATAAGTGCGCCAATTGTTAGTAGGTTAAGTTTGAGCACCAGAGACCTAGCGATATGCTTTAGGATTTCAACATCCCTACTTGGAAGTAGGAGGTGATGAATATGGACTTTGTCATAAAGTTTCCCCATACTCAACGTCAAAATAATTCTATTTGGGTCATTGTGCATTGAATGACCAGGTCAGCTCATTTCTTTCTAGTCCATACTTCTTATTCAGCCGAAGACTATGCTAGACTCTATGTTCAAGAGTTAGCACAGGTGCATGAAGTTCCATTAACCATCTTTTCAGATAGAGGTACTCAATTTACATATTAATTTTTGGAAGGCTTTATAGAAAGATCTTGGTACCTAAGTACATCTTAGTATGGCTTTTCATCCCCAGACCAATGGTTAGGTAGAAATGACCATTCATACCTTAGTCGTGCCCTTAGTAAATGTGGGTGTAGAAGATAGCCTCTCCTATAAGAAAGTCGTAATTGTAATCCTTGACTATGAGATTCATAGGTTGAGGAATAAGGAGGTTGCCATGGTTAAGGTTCTGTAGAGAAATCATTTTTTTGAGGAAGAGATGTGGGAGGTGGAAGCCGATATGCGAACCAAGTATCCCTATCTCTATTTTATGGATTCAGATTCAGTTTGAGGTGATAATTTTATTAATGTAATCCTCTCTTTTTTTATCACATCTTTTCAACCATCTCCATGTCATAGCATGCATTCATAAATTCAGTTTATTTCATGCATCACGTTTTAGATTTCATATATTTAATCATGATTCAACTCATAAGTATTTAATGCATGATCTCAGTCTTTCTAGTACTCCAACTAAGCTAGTTTAATTCGAGAAAGAATGATCCCAAAGGGATGATATTGTAATATCTTGAATTTTCATATCTTAAACCTCCAAAAATACAGGCTTCCAAGTTATCTTTCTAATGCATCAAGCCTCTTCTTAATGCGATGTCGTGGCAAAAAGATATGACAAATTTCCTGTAAGTATCTGATACACTATCATGACTGTGACTCAGGAAAATGAGTCATAACCACTCGTGATGAGTCATCAAGAGTGAGTTGTAGTAATCCCAGTGAAGAACCCATGTTTAGTCCCTATGCCTATGAATTTTCCCAAAGACTCATAATCAGTGGCTACGATTCATAGCCATTATATTTTCTAGTGCTGGTGGGTTATGAACAAATGATAACTATGAAAGTCATGTATGTTTTAGTTTTTATGTTACAAGCTATTATGATTTATGTTTGCATCATTACCTTCAGAGTATTTTTCTTAATGAGAACTATCAATACCAAATCATGTCAAACGATTAATAATACCAGTGTTATTAAGTTGGGAGTAACACTTAGCATCTAGCAAATACAGGGATGGAGGCTCCCCCGTTAGTTATGAATGAGTCATTAGTAGCAGTCCCTAAGTTTCAAACCTATGACTTCACCATAGACTATGAGCATTCCCATCAGTAGAAGCATGACACCTTTATCCTTTGGGATATCAGATTAGTGGATCTACACTAACCAGTGTTGTTACCTCCAGCAAGGTACCAATAACTTTTTAATTGGGGTTACAAGTTAGAACCTAATTTACTCATATTCAGGTATGTTGGTTGTAGTTAGCTACCACAATTTTAGTTTAGTATTCAGGATATACCAGTCCAGGTTTGTATGATCAAGTGCTCAGTTTATCAGTTATTAAGTTACTCAGCTTTTATAGATTATTTTAGTACACATTTATGATTGGTTTTGCAATCGTCTTTAGATATGTATGTATTCCTGCTTAGTACTTAAATTTATTTCAATTGTCCCTATGCCATTTACTAGTACATACAAAGTACTGATCGCATACTCTCTTTTGTGCTATGTTGTCTTATAACATAGGTTTGGAATCCCAATTTCCCAATCGTACTTAGATAGTCGGTGCGCCAACCATTGTAGGTTTTGGTGATTCCTCATTAGTTGATGAATGATTATGCTCAAACTACACCTTTTATATGAGAATGTAAGTGATTGTTTCCAATATATAACCCAACTTGGTTGGGGTCAATCCCACAGGGAATATGGTGTGAACTTAAGTCATTTGCAATTTAATCAACTGATAGTTGGATGTTTCCTGAAATGGAGGTTTTGGAGATTAGAAAATAATTGTTGGTCACTTTAATTTCAGTGTTTGTAATCAAAAGTTTATGGAAAACCATAATTATGTTCACTATGGGTTTTGGTACTTAACATACGCTAATAGTGATTCAAGATTCTCATGATAGGTAGGAACAATAGATTGTCTTTCTAGAAGTTATGCATGAATGTCTCTTAACCTACTTAAGCATTTAATTACCTAATCCTCTCGAACTGAGGGAATTTATATTCACTGACCAGACTTCACCTCAAGTTAATTAACCTTGTTACAACGTCAATTATTAATCGGAAGGTTGGTAGCTTCCAACTCTCTGTCAATAATTCACTTCCTACTATACTTGATTTCTTATCTCAAGAAAATCAAAGCAGGAGCTATCTATCATTTGCAACCAATAGACAATAATTAAAACCTTAGAATTATCAAGGAGTCCTATTACCTTTAGAATCTTGAACACTTACCAACTTACCAAGACCTAACCCAAAGATTCCATAATTCGAGTTAAAGATATTTAGCCAGTCATAATGTAATAATCGATACAACAAGTTGAATTCATAATTTGAAGGATGAACTTAAAGCAAGATGAATAGCAATGAGTTTTTCTTAATTAGATCAATGGAGAAATTCCAAAATATTGATGATAATCTTTTCAAAGTTTATTATTTTGTTCAAGACAAAAAACTCGAGAGAAAATAACATAATATGTGTGTTCCAAAATAGGTTTAGAATGTCGAGTCCCACCCAATAAAACCCTAAAAAATACTTTAAATAGTTCACCCTAATTATGGAAATAAAATCACAGAGTTTAGTAATTTCTTGGAAAGGTGATGACGTTTTGTGACACCTTATCAGGAGTTTGATGACTTATCACAGAGGTCATCATCTCCTCTTTGCTTTTAACATTCGCTGCCTTAGGCCGACGGTGAATCCTGACAGCTTACCAAAACTATAACAACATATCAGATAATGTCGTCACTTCTCCACCTCAGTTCCCATGTTCTGTCTAATGATGACAGCGACTCTGACGGCTTATCACATGTCGTTGTCACTTCTTCCAATAGAATCCCATTCTTTGTTTAAGACTGACGGTAAAGCTGATAACCTTTCAGAGTGGTGACGACTTATCAGGAATGTCGTCAGCCACGCTTCTCTTCTATTTTATTCAGATTTCAACTCTTTTACTTCCATCATTGTTTGTTCTCTTTCCTCTTGACTTCCATTACAAAATCCAAGATAAGATAATCAAAAATGACAAAAGTTGCTTAAGACTTTGCAATTATTATCAGTTAAAAACCTCAAATGTGTTAGCATCTTCTCACACATCAACACCCTCAACTTAAAGCAATTTCTTATCCTCAAGCAACTAAAACACAACCAAGAGAATACACAGTACATTTAGTAGTCAACCATCTATATTATCTCAAAACATCTTCACCATCTCCAAGGTCAATCAATTTACAAAAAACTGTGTATGTTATTTAAGAGCAACAACGTGACACACAGGAATCAAGATATGACATCAAATTAGAAACAACAACCACGCATGTATCAAGATTACACTATCCAAACAAGTTAGCAACTAGCAACGTAACCAATGTGCCCTCACTACAAAGAAGTCCCACGTCACTTATATCAGACATTACATATTTAACCATGGGGACAATCACAAGACACTCACTCTCAGAATGAAGTTCCAATCAATATATACCGAATATCATAAGCTTGCCCTTATTTTCATTACCAAGAGTTTCAGATAGGTTAGCTAGGATCACTATAGATCTTCTCTTAGGCTTGTAATGTAGGCTAGGGGATGGTATGATACTCGATGATATTTGAAGTGACTAAGCCTCCTAGACACTACATTAGCTTTTGTGATTTCACTCGTTAGCCTTTTTCTATTCTTTTCTTTTCTTCATCACACTTATTTAGGATAGGTGCAGTTCTTTTTTGCGATCACTTGTTTTTTTCACAACTTTTATTTTCTTTCTCTTTTCCACCACACAACTTTTTATTCTTTTATTTAACTCTACCTTTCTTCATACTCATTTTACATCATGCAACCCTATGATAGCCACTCTCAACTTAGGCCATTTGCCTAAGTCAAGGTGAACAGTGTACAAGGAGGACCATGGCCAAAACAGGTTCATTATGATAGAAAAATAGGATGGTAATAGGTATCATAAAATAAAATAGGCTATTCAGGCTCAAAATAGGGATCAAGGGATATTTTGCATACAAGGAAGGTCATTTAGGCTAAAGTTAGCTAATATCAAAACGGCTTATGATCTTTTCCTAACACCTATCCTTCAACCTAGGTAAGACTAACTGGGCAAGTTCTGAATCTAACATACAAAGGGAACTACTTAAAATCTCATATGCACATGGCACACAAGTATATCACAAGTTACTACTTATCCTGTTCATGCAATTTTTTAGCAATGGTTATCAAGTTACTAGAACTAATACCATACAAAGATGGAAAGTGGTCACAATTAGGTGCAAATCACACAGTTAAAGAATTAGACCACTTGAGAGGTATTCACAAAATAACAAAAGCATGTTAACTGCCTCAGGTACTTGTATTTATCCTAGTCAACTACAAAGCGTTACAACAACTACTCACCTTACACCCTCAACTTAAAATCATAGAAAAACTAAACTAAGGTTTCGGGTATACCTGGAGTAGATCAAGCACGAGGATCATGGGTCCCTGACCTTGCTGCTGTATCCTCAACTTCCTTTTCTCCATTGGGAGTCTTCCTCCTTTCTGATGCATCTAGCCTAACAGTTTTTGAGAGTCCTACTCATTGAGGCACCTACATCTCTCACTTAGATGTCTGTCTCTCTTTTATTAGTGTCAACTAAGGACTTAAAGATCACTTTTTTTGTCTCCTCTTTCTTCAGCCTTCTTTGTTTCCCTTTTCTCTATTTTTATTTCTTCATTTCTCTCTTACCCTTGCCTTTATTATCACCCTTCTTCTCTTTCTTCACTGGTTTCTCTATAAGATTAAGCAATGGGATTTTACCCTTAGACTCATTAATAGTCGAATCTATTGAGACCATAAATTAGTGTTTCTGTAATACTCCAACATCCTGTTTTTACCTTCTCCAGGGCTGCTCTGAATTTTGCTAGGTCTGACCTAACATTTCTCTTAGGTGTGTATTAAAATAATTTTCTAATTTATCAATTCAATCGAGCAAGGCTCGACAGGGCTCCAGTGTGACCTAAATACTTTTGTCCACCACAGAGGCAAATTGCTTGGCAAAAAGTTATAGCTAGGCCTTACACCACTTGGCTTGTTTCACCATTCTCCTAAAATTCATCGGGTTCAAGGTAAATTCTATGGAAGACATAACAGCTGACAAATTTGTTTCATTTCTTGGCACTAATTCTGCTATTGCTAAGGAGGTTAGTGCTGCAACCTCAAAATCCTATATCGCTACATTAGGTGCTGAGTTGGTACCTGTAATTGGTGGGTCTATTTCAACCCCTGCTCCTCTATCAAGTGTCATTCTCATCTAATTTTGATCATATTAGATGGGATTGTGGGTCTTCTTGACAAGTAGTTCTTCGTCTAACCCCATAACCTCAGGTACATGGGCTGCCTTACATAACTTTGTAATTAGACAAGTGAAAGGATATGCCATATTGGGCCTTGAGACTCAAATTTTCATCTCCTTATCAATGATCTCGCCGAATTTAAATTTGAATTTAGCCTTAAGACTTGCGACCAATATTGCTCTATCATCTCCTAGGATATTATCTCCCTAAGAAGGCATCAAATGGGTTCATTACACCCCACCAGAACTTTGTCTCTTGAGTTAGGGAAGCCTTAAAAATCTTCTCATTAGGGTTGGTCAGCCATTCAGGTTTTCCTTCAGCTATGAGGGTTGCTAACCAAAATCGTTGATTCTCATGCTTCAACCGAGCATAAAAAGTAGGTGAAGTGGCCTAAGGAGTAAATCTGGGGCCATGAATAAATCTGTTGATTATTGTTTCTAAGAGATCCACCATCACACCTCATACTGGAACTCTATCCAACAGGGGCTGATCTGCTAATTTATCCCCTTATTTAAGCATGTTTTCCAATAGATCCTAATAGTTCGCATAGAACTCCTTAACTAGTGTTGGGTAAAATGGGCTTTCTCCTTTTGCAGTCCATCCCAAGTCGTAGTCTCAAAATTTTTGCTCCACTTCAGAATATCTGTTTAGCCCGGTAGTGATTATCTTCTGTTCTTCAAAGATTGGCCTTTTAATGGTCCTTCATTTTTTTCTATGAAGCCGATCATAGATGATTTTCTATGCCTTAGGAATTTTCCACCTAGCACTGTCTTGAACCTTAGGGTTTTTGCATATAACCATAGTTCTCTGAATCGGAGATTCTTCATCATCTTGTTGCTCAGAATAAGGGGACTCAGATTATGGTCCCTCAGATTCATATTTCTCTGATTCATATTCCTTGGAATTAGGATGATATGAATTATGCTCTTTAGATTCAGCATGTTTAGACTTTTATTGCTAAGAGGTCGTCTGATCAGAAGCTGTATGTTTAGATTTTGTTAGCTTAGTATCACTCTTTTCACTCTCCTCCAGCTCAACTTATGAAGGTGGTAAAAGCTTTTTTGGGCTTTTCTAATTTTTTTGTTTCCTAAGTAGTAGCTCCTCCTCCTCAAAATTAGAGCCCTTATCGAAGAGTCTTCGAGGTACACTTCCCTTGGTCCCTTTCTTTGTAGATTTTGGGCTATTTCCTTTGGGTGCTATTATAAGACCTGTAGCAAGAGGAAAACCATTAGTTGACACTCTATAGTATATATACAAACACATCAGTCATTGAAGTTCAACACCACTTGAAAGAATTTATTAATGCTTTAGGTCAAAGGTGTGACAGCATGTCTGATAAGCCATCACAGTTGTGGTAGCTTACCATGAATGTTGTCATCTCTAAATAGAACCCACAAAATTTTATCAACTTCTGACGATGTGTCTGGTAAGCCATCACAAATGTTATAACTTATCAGCCATGTCGTCGGCTCAGGACACAACCCCAACTTGACTTTAACTAGATTTTCAATCCAATTTCTTCTTAAAATCCCATTGATTCGCATTTTTGAGTTGAGCTTTAAGTCCTAAGCTTGTACAACAAACCCTAGTTCCCGATTTTCACACATTGGCAAGCTAAACTTGGCTTAATATTCTTGGGAACCTTGGTTCAGATCAGTTTATTACTTACAAATTAAAGAGAAGAGTTAGGTTTTTAGCATACATTATAAGTGCCTACAACTTGGTTACACGAGTAAGAGGATGTAGATGAAAGAAGAACCCTTGATTTTGACTTCAACCCATAATCACAAGGAAGGAAGTTTCTTTTATTTTACATTGAAATACTCTAGAAAGGGAAGTAAATAAACTAAATATGGAAGGAAATAAAACTTAAAGGAAAATAAAGAAAATACACGGGAAGGTGGAAAGACAAACCTGTGAGCTGGGTCGGATCTTTTTAATTTGGCCCAAACTTTTAGATACTCTTTTAGGATTTCTAACGTCAAAGGCTTATGGCTTATCACACTTGTGATAGTCTATCACGAACTTCGTCAACCTTAACAGAACATGCCTCAGGTTTGATTTCTCTGATGACGAATCTGATGACTTATCATAATTAAGATAGCCTATAAAATATGTCATCAGGAATACTTAGCTGGATACATTGATTCTACCATCTTTGAACTAGAACCTAACTATAAAAATTAACACTTTGCTGGAATATAAAAATTTTGGGTTGCCTCCCAATAGATCCTGATTTAATGTCACAGCACGACTTGATTATCTTGACTACTCAGACTTCGTCAAGACAGCATGTTGATATCTCTTTATCATCTTTATGTAATACATCTATGATTGAGCAAACACTTATCTCCTTTTGATGGGTCATGAATAAGTGTCTTTTGAATCTTGCTTCTTTGTCATTAAGCCTAAACTTCAGCTCATTCAGCTCCATATCCATTATCACTCTCCTAGTTGCAAAGAATGGTCTACCCAGGATGTTGGGTACTTTGAAGTCCACCTCACAGTCTAGGACTACAAAATTAGCAGGTAGTATAAAGTTGGCCACCTTTACCAATACATCATGTAATATGCCTACTGGCTAATTTACAGACCTATCCACCATAACCAACAACACATTTGTTGGGGTAGGATCCCCGAAACTCAGCTTTTTGTACACAGTAAGAGCCATTAGGTTTATACTGGCTCCCGAATCTAATAGAACTTTTGTAAAATTTAGGAACCCGATAGTGCATGGGATGGTAAATGCTCTTGGGTCTATCTTTTTTTGCACTAAAGACGTTGTAGAGATAGCACCACAATGATGGAGATTGTCCTTCAGCTCATGGCAAACCTTCCGTTTCTTCGTGACAAGGCCTTTCATAAACTGAGCGTATCCTGGCATTTGATCAAGTGCCTTCTCCAAATGAACATTTATTTTTAACTGCTTCAAAATCGCCATGGATTTTCTAAATTTTATGTCCTCAACCATCTTCTTTATTCTTTGAGGAAAGAGAGGTGGTGGTCTTGGGAGTGTTTTCACCACTACTTCCTTTTCCTTCTTTTTCCCTTTTTCCAAAGCATCATCAGAACCATCCAGCTTCTCAGACTCCACTGGAATACCTTCTTTCGATTTATCATCAACTACATTTTTTTCCATAGAAGGTCTAGGTAATATCTTACCACTTCTAGTGGTAATAAACATACATGATCCATCATTTCACAGATTCTAGACTGTATTACTAGGTAATGTTCCACTCTTCCTCTAATTTAGAGTGGCGGAGATTTGGATCATTTTCTGTTCCACTTGCTTGATCAAAGCCGAATGCAAGTTTACCAACTGACTAATAGATGACAGATCGGTCTTCATGATAGTCACTCCTGAGTTGGTAGCCTCTACTCCTTTTAACAATTTATCCATCATGTTCTCTGTGGATATCTTTTCAAAACTTATTATAGCAGCCTCACGATTTCCAGGAGGGACATATAGCCTGCTCCTATCATTATTTCTTCTCATATTTCCTTGCTCCCTATCTTTATAACTAGAATTATCATAATAATTATGACCTTGATTCCCTTGGATATTATCTCAGAAACTTCCCTGATTATTAACGTAGTTCACATCTTCTTTTGGATCAGCATCAACTCTATCTTGGTAATCCCACAACTTTCACCTTCTCAGCCTTGCCTGGTAGCAAGTTCTTGGTTAGCAAGTACATCTATATTTTTAGGTGAGCCATGTATTGGTCATGTTCCTCATCTCTTCTACATTGTTCCGCAGTCATACCCACAAAAATAGTGGGGCTTGTTACCATAGAGTCTCTAGTATTCCATGCCCGACTCTATTTGGTCATTTTATCTAGCATTTCTGAAGCCTCTGGGAATGTATGATCAACAAACAAACCACCATCAGCATTATCTACAATTGGTTTTGTTACAGAGTTAAGTTCCCTGTACAAAGTCTCCATCAAGTTTATGTCCGTCATATTATGTGAGGACACTACGTCAGCTTCTTTTTGAATCTCACCCAGGTTTCATGATAGGCTTCAGTTGGGAGCTTTCTAAAGTTGCTGATCTCATCCCTTAACTGTGCTTTCCTAGAAAGTAGAAAGAATATTTTTAGGAAAGATCCTTTCAACTACCTCCTATTGGTTATAGAATCGGGTGTCAGATCGTTAAGCCACAATTTTGCCTCCCCAGATAGAGACAATAGAAAAAATCTCAACCGCATAGCATTCTGACCCACTCCTGGGTTATCAAAAGATTTATAGATGGTGACAAAGTTCACCAGATACAAGTTCGGGTTATCCCCAGGAAAGCCACCGAAGAACTCTTGTATAATGAGGAGTTGAATCATATTACTCATAATGTGGAATTTTACCCCAAGTGACAATGGCGGAGAAATAATTTCACCCATTGCATCTTCTCCATCCATTCCATCATCATCATTATTGAGGTCATACTGTACCGGCTGGTAATCTTGCCTTCCTGGGAACGGACGGTTCCTGTTAGCATTACGCTATACTAGTGCAACTACTTGCTCTGCACACCTTGGGTTACCAGGGTTTAGCAACACCTCATCTCCCAAATCTTAATCCTCAGGATTTGGATGTCGTATTTATTGACCAACGTTCTGCACATTCACCTGAGCTCTATCTAACACTGCTAACCTGTCAACCTCCTACTGATCTGCAATTCTTCTAATTCATTATGGTTTTGGATAAAAACGTAATAATGCTTCTCCAGAGCTTCTAGTTCTTGGCATACACCACAAAAATCCTACAGAAAACAAAAACAACAAATAAATGTAAAACTAGGAAATCTTACGAACAGTCAATTAACGCACACAAACTTCAATTTACAATCATACTCCCTGGAAACAACGCTATTTTTGATAATGCTCAAACTACACCTCTCATGTGAGAATATAAGCAATAATTTTCAATATATAACCCAACTATGTTGGTGTCGGATCCCACGGAGAATATGGTGAGAACTTAAGTCTTTTGCAATTTAATCAACTAATAGTTGGATGTTTCCTAAAACGGGGGTTTTGGAGATTAGCAAATAATTGTTGGTCACTTTAATTTCAGTGTTTGTAATCAAGAGTTTATGGAAAACCATAATGATGGTCACTATGGTTTTTGGTACTTAACAGATGCTAATAGTGATTCAAGATTCTCATGATAGGTAGGAACGACAAATTATCTTTATCGAAGTTATGCCTAACTATTTCTCGACCTAAATAAGCATTTAATTACCTATTCCTATTGGACATAGGGAATTTATATTCACTAACCAGACTTCACCTCAGGTTACTTAACCTTGTTACAGCGTCAATTATTAAACGAAAGGTTGGTAGCTTTCAAGTCCCTGTCAATAAATCACTTCCTTCTATAGTTGATTTCTTATCTCAGGAAAATCAAAGTAGGTGCTATCTATCATTTTCAACCAATAGATAATAATTAAAACCTCATAATTATCAAGGAGTCCTATTACCTTTAAAATCTTCAACACTTAGCAACTTACCAAGACCTAACCTGTATATCCCATAATTTGGGTTAATAGGATTTAGCCACTCATAATGTCATAATCGATAAAAAAAGTTGAATTCATAACTTGAAGGATGAACTTTTAAAAAGATGAATAGCATCGAGTGTTTCTTAGATTAGATCAAAGGAGAAATCCCAAAATAATGATGATAATCTCATCATAGTTAATTGTTTTGTTCAATCCAAGAAACTCGAGAGAAAATAAAATATGTGTGTTCCAAAATAGGTTTTGAATGTCGAGTCCCCTAAAGAAAATCCTAACCAATACATTGAAGATTTCACCCTAATTATGTAAACAAAATCATAGAGTTCAGTAATTTCTCAGACAGGTGATGACGTTTTATGATGCCTTATCAGGAGTCTGATGACTTATCACAGATGTCGTCAGTTACTCTTTATTTTTGACATTCGCTACCTTAGGCTAACAATGAATACTGATGGCTTCTCAAAACTAACACAACATATCAGACAATGTCGTCACTTTTCCACCTAAGCTCCTATGTTCCATCTAAGGATAACAGCGACTCTGACGGCTTATCACAAGGCTGATAACTTATCACATATCATCGTCACTTCTTCCAATAGAATTCCATTCTCTGTTTAAGGCTGATAATGAAGCTAATAACCTATCAGAGTGCTGACGACTTATCAGGAATGTTGTCAGCTACACTTCTCTTTTATTTTCTTCAGATTTTAACTTTTTTACTTCCATAATTATTTGTTCTCTTGCATCTTGACTTCCATTGCAAAATCAAAGATAAAATAATCAAAAATAACAAAAGTTGCTTAAGACTTTACAATTATTCTTAGTTAAAAGCCTCAAACTTAGGTCTTGACATGTCGGGTAAGAGAAATATTAGGCTCAGACCTTGCACAATTTAGAGCATCCATGGATAAGGTGAAGGTGGATGTTGGAGTATTACAGCAACACCAACTATGGTGTTGGCAAATTCGGCTGTTAATGAGTCTAAGGGTGAAATCCCATTGCTTGATCTCACAAAGGAACAAGTGCAGAAAAATAACAATAAGGGTGAGAAGAAAGGAAAGAGTAAGAGAGAAAGGCCTGATAGTGATGAAAAAGAAAATAGAGAAGAGGGTGAGAAAGAAGGCTGAAAAAGAGGAGATAAAGAAGGTGATAATTGAGTCCTTAGTTGACAATGAGAAATGGGAGGCGGCCATCCGAGCGAGATCCATAGGTGCCTCAATGAGTAGGCCCTCAACAACTGCTGGGCCAAATGCATCAGAAATAAGGGAGGCTCTCGATGGAGAAAAGATAGCTGAGGATGCATCAGCAGTATCAGGGACCCATGATCCCTGTGCTTAATCTACTCCAGGTATACCCGAACTCTTAGTTCAGTTTTTATTTGATTTTAAGTTGAGGGTGTAGGGTGAGTTATTATTGTAACATTTTGTAGTTGACTGGGAGAAATAAGATTACCTGAGGCAGTTAACATGGTTTTGTTATTTTTTGAACAGCTCTCAAGTGGTCTAATTCTTTAATTGTGTGATTTGCATCTAATTGTGACTACTGTCCATCTTTGTATGGTATTAGTTCTAGTAATTTGATAGCCATTGCTAAACAATTGCATTAACTAGATAAGTAGTAACTTGTGATATACTTGGATTTAGAACTTGCCCGGTTAGTCTTACCTAGGCTGAAGGATAGGGGTTAGGAAAAGATTATAGGCCATTTTAATACTAGCTCACTTTAGACTAAATGACCTTTCCTGTATGCAAAATATCCCTTGATCCCTATTTTGAGCCTGAATAGACTATTTCTTTTTATGATACCTATACCATCCCATTTTTATATTATTATGAACCTGTTTTAGCCCTGGTCCTCCTTGGGCAGTATGCACCTTGACTTAGGTAAATAGCCAAAGTTGAGAGTGGCTATCATAGGGGTGCATGATGTAAAATGAGTATGAAGAAAGTTAGAGTAAAAAAAATGAATAAAAAGTTGGGTGTGGTGGAAAAGAGCAAGAAAAGAAAAGTTGTGAAAAAAAAGAAGTGATTGTAGAAAACAACCTCACCCATTCTTAATAAGTGTGATCAAGAAAAAAGAAGAATAGAAAAAGGCTAATGAGTGAAACCCCAAAAGCTAGTGTAGTGTCAAGGAGGCTTATTCACTTTAAATATCATCAAGCATCATACCAGCCCCTATCCTACATTACAAGCCTAAGAGAATAACTATAGTGATCCTAGCTGACCTGTATAAAAGTGTTGGTAATGAAAATAAAGGCAAGCCTATGGTATTCGGCAAACATTGATTGGAACTTCATTCTAAGATTGAGTGTCTGGTGATTGTCCCCATGGTTACATATGTAATGTATGATATAAGTGAAGTGGGACATCTTTGTAGTGATGGTACACTGGTTACTTTGCTAGTTTCTAACTTGTTTGGATAGTGTAAGCTTGATACATACATGGTTGTTGTTCCTGATTTGATGCCATATCTTGATTCCTGTGTGTCACGTTGTTGCTCTTCAATAACATACACAGTTGTTTATAAATTTATTGACCTTGGAGATGGTGAAGATTTTCTGAGATAATATGAATGGTTAACTACTGCATGTACGGTGTATTCTCTTGGTTGTGTTTTAGTTTCTTGAGGACAAGCAATTATTTTAAGTTGAGGGTGTTGATGTATGAGCAGATGCTAAAACATTTGAGGTTTTTAACTAAGAATAATTGTAAAGTATTAAGACATTTTTGTCGTTTTTGATTATTTTATCTTTGACTTTGCAGTGGAAGTCAAGATGTAAGAGAACTAACAATGATAGAAGTAAAAGAGTTGAAATCTAAAGAAAATAGAAGAAAAGTATGGATGATGACATTCTTGATAAGTCATCAGCACTCTGATAGGTTATGAATTTCATTTTCAGCCTTTAACAGAGAATACGATTCAGTTGGAAGAAGTGACAATGACATGTGATAAGCCATCAACGTTGTGATAAGCCGTTAGATTCACTGTCAGCCTTAGACAGAACATGGGGGCTGAGTAGGAGAAGTGATGATAATGTCTGATATGTCGTCATAGTTTTGATAAGCCATCAGGATTCACCATCATCCTAAGGCAGCGAATGTCAAAAGAGAAGAGGAGCTACCGACATATATGATAAGTCGTCAGACTCCTGATAAGGTGTCACAAAACGTCGTAAACTGTCTGAGAAATTGCTGAACTCTGTGATTTTGTTTTCATAATTAGGGTGAACTATTTAAAGTATTGTTTAGGGTTTTCTTTTGGGGGGGACTCGACATTGTAAACCTATTTTGGAACACACATATTTTTTTATTTCTCTCGAGTTTCTTGGTTTGAACAAAACAATTAACTTTGAAGAGATTATCATCAATATTTTAGGATTTCTCCTTTGATCTAATCTGAGAAACACTCATTGCTATTCATCTTTCTGTAAGTTCATCCTTCAAATAATGAATTGAACTTGTTGTATCTATTATTACATTATGAGTGGCTAAATCCCTTTAACCCGAATTACGGGATCTATGCGTTAGGTCTTGGTAAGTTGCTATGTGTTCAAGATTCTAAAGGTAATAGGAATCCTTGATAATTCAGAGATTTTAATTATTTTCTATTGGTTCCAAATGATAGATAGTACCTTCTTTGATTTGCTTGAGATAAGAAATCAACTATAGTAGGAAGTGAATTATTGATAGGGACTTGGAAGCTACCAATCTTCCGTTTAACAATTGATGTTGTAACAAAGTTAATTAACCTGAGTTAAAGGCTGGTCAGTGAATATAAACTCCCTATCTCCTAGAGGATCAGGTAATTAAATGCTTAAGCAGGTCGAGAGACATTAAGGCATAACTTCGATAAAGACAATCTGCTGTTCCTACCTATCGTGAGAATGTTTAATCACTATTAGCATCTGTTAAGTACCAAAACCCATAGTGAACATAATTTTGGTTTTCCATAAACTCTTGATTACAAACACTAAAATTAAAGTGAACAACAATTATTTGCTAATCTCCAAAACCCCCATTTCAGGAAACATCCAACTATCAGCAGATTAAATTGTAAACAAGTTAAGTTCACACCATATTCCCTATGAAATTCGACCTCAACCTAGTTGGGTTATATATTGACAACGATCGCTTACATTTTCACATGAGAGGTGTAGTTTGAAAATTATAAACAGAGAATAATGCTCAAATAAGCCCAACACCATAAGCCTCAATTTTTCTCTGATTGTAACGATTTTCTTTATCAACCGTTGAGGAAAGAGAGGTGGTTGTCTTGGGAGAGTCTTCACCACAACCTCCTTCTCCTTCTCTTTCCCTTTTTGTAGAGCATTATAGAAACCATCCATCTTCTCAAACTCCTCTTGACCACCTTCTTCCGATTTATCATCAACTACCTCATCAACTATATTTTTGCCCACAGAAGGGCCAGGTAATATCTTACCACTTCTAGTGGTAATTTCTATACATGGGCCATCATTCCATAGATTCTAGACTGTATCATTAGGTAATGTTCCACTCATTTTAGCAACTAACTAATTGATAACAAATTAGTCTTCATGGTAGTCACTCTTGAGTTGGTATCCTCCACTTCCTTTAATAATTTAGCCATCATGTCCTCCTTGGATATCTATTCAAATCTTGTTGTAGTAGCCTCACGATTTCCAGAAGGGATATATAGCCCGCTCCTATCATTATTGCTCCTCCAATTTCCCTGCTTCCTATCTTTATAACCAGGTTTATAATAATAATTTCAAACTTGATTCCTTTGGCTATTTCCTCATAAACCCCCCTGATTATTAATATAGTTCGCCTTTTCTTCAAGATCGGCATTAACTCTATCTTGTGATCCCAAAACTTTCACATTCTCAGTCTTGCCTGATAGTAAGTGCTTGGTTAGCAAGTTCATCTATATTTTTAGGTGATCCATGTCTTGGTTGTGCTCCTCATCTCTTCAATGTTGTTCCGCAATCATACCCACAGAAATAGTGGGGCTTGCTACCACAGAGTCTCTGGTATGCCATGTCCGACTTTGTTTGGTCATTCTCTCTAGCATTTCTGAAGTCTCTGGGAATGTAAGATCAACAAATGAACCACCAGTAGCATTATTTACAATTGGTTTTGTTACAGAGTTAAGAGCCCTTTAGAAAGTGTCCATCAAGTGTATGTCCGTCAGTTTGTGGTTCGGACACTGCATCAGCTTCTTTTTTAATCTCTCCCCGATTTCATGCAAGGCTTCCGTTGGGAGCTGTCTAACGTTACTGATCTCATCCCTCAACTGTACCCTGGTGGAAGGTGGAAAGAACCTTTCTAGGAAAGATCCTTTCAACTGCCTCTAATTGGTTATAAAATCAGGTGTCAGCTCGTTAAACCATAATGTTGCCTTCCCAGAAAGAGACGACGGAAACAATCTTAACCGATTAGTATTTTGACCCACTCTTAGGTTATCAAAACATTTATATATGGTGACAAAGTTCACCAGATGCAAGTTTAGGTCATCCTCAG
The DNA here is from genome assembly GCF_002878395.1 of Capsicum annuum. Classification (NCBI taxonomy): domain Eukaryota; kingdom Viridiplantae; phylum Streptophyta; class Magnoliopsida; order Solanales; family Solanaceae; genus Capsicum; species Capsicum annuum. The sequence goes on from NC_061113.1 coordinate 195,507,150, forward strand.
GAAGGCCACCAAATAACCCCTTCAGACTGAGGAGTTGAATCATAGTACTCGTAATGTTGAATTTTTCCACATGTGCCAACGGTGGAGGAATAATTGCACCTGTTGTACCTTTTCAATCCACTTTGTTATCATCACCATCATTAAGGTCATACTGGACTAGCTGGTAATCTTTTCTTTCTCAAAACGGATGATTCCTGTTAGCATTATGTTGTACTAGTGTAGCTACTTGCTCTGTACACCTTGGGTTAATAGGATTTAGCAAGTCCTCATCTCCCAAATATTCATCCTCAAGATTTGGATTCCGTACTTATTGATCTACATTCTGCACATTCACCTGAGCTCTAGCTAAGGTTGCTAGCATGTCAGCCTCCTGCTGGTCTACCATTCTTCCAATTCATTGCAGTTCCGAAGTAAATAGTAATAATGGTTCTCCAAAGCTTCTGGTTCTTGACATACACCAAAAAAAGTCCTATAGAGAATAAAAACAACAAATAAACATGAAACTTAGAAACTTGACGAACAATCAATTAGAGCACACAAACTTCAATTCACAACCGTATTCCTTGGCAATGGTGTCATTTTTAATAACGCTTAATCTAGACCTCTCATGTGATAATGCAAGATATCATTGTCAATATATAACCCAACTAGGTTGGGGTCGAATCACACAGGGAATATGGTGTGAACTTAAATCATTTACGATTTAGTCAACTGATAGTTGGATATTTCCTGAAATGGGGGTTTTTGAGATTAGCAAATAATTGTTGGTCACTTTAATTTCAGTGTTTGTAATCAAGAGTTTATGAAAAACTAGAATTATGTTCACTATGGGTTTTGATATTTAACAGATGTTAATAGTAATTCAAGATTCTCACGATAGGTAGGAACAACAGATTGTCTTTATCGAAGTTATGCCTAAATGTCTCACGACCTACTTAAGCATTTAATTACCTAATCCTCTCGGACATATGGAATTTATATTCACTGACCAGACTTCACCTCAAGTTAATTAACCTTGTTACAACGTCGATTATTAAATGGAAGGTTGGTAGCTTCCAATCCCTGTCAATATTTAACTCCCTACTATAGTTGATTTCTTATCTCAAGCAAATCAAAGAAGGTTCTATCTATCGTTTGCAACCAACAGACAATAATTGAAACCTCAGAATTAACAAGGAGTCCTATTACCTTTAGAATCTTGAAAACTTACCAACTTATCAAGACCTAACCTATAAATCCGATAATTTGGGTTAAAGGAATTTAATCACTCATAATGTAATAATCGATACAACAAGTTGAATTCATAATTTGAAGGATGGAATTAATTCAAGATGAATAGCAATGAGTGTTTCTCAGATTAGATCAAAGGTGAAATCCCAAAATACTGATGAAAATCTCTTCAAAGTTAATTATTTTGTTCAAGCCAAGAAATTCGAGAGAAAATAACAAAATATGCGCGATCCAAAATAAGTTTAGAATGTCGAGTACCCACCACAAGAAAACCCTAAACAATACTTTAAATAGTTTACCCTAATTATGTTAAAAAAATCACTGAGTTCATTAATTTCTCGAACAGGTGATGACATTTTGTGATGACTTATCAGGAGTCTGACGACTTATCATAAATGTCGTCAGCTCATCTTTGATTTTGAAATTTTCTACCTTAGGCTGACGGTGAATCCTGACAGCTTATCAAAACTCTGATGATATATTAGACAATGTCGTCACTTCTCCACTTCAGCTCCAATGTTCTGTCTAAGGCTGACGGCGACTCTGACTGCTTATAACAAAGCTGGTGGCTTATCAAATATTATCGTCACTTCTTCCAACTGAATCCCATTCTTTTTTTAAGGCTGGCGATGAAGTTGATAACCTATCAGAGTATTGATGAATTATCAGGAATGTCGTCAGCCACACTTCTCTTCTATTTTCTTCAGATTTCAACTTATTTACTTCCATCATTGTTAGTTCTTTTGCCTTTTGACTTCCACTGCAAATTCAAAGGTAAAATAATAAAAAACGACAAAATTTGATTATGACTTCGCAATTATTCTTAGTTAAAAGGCTCAAATGTGCTAGCATCTGCTCACACATCAACCTATCGTAATGCTATAGTTGCTAATCTGATAACACATCCCTTTTACAAATGTACATTATTCTTGCATTTTTCTTTTATCAAACTACCCCTCTTATGTGATAATGTAAGCGATCATTTTTAATATATAACCCAACTAGGTTGGGGTCGAATCCCGCAGAGAAAATGGTGTGAACTTAAGTCGTTTGCGATTTAATCAACTGATAGTTGGACGGTTGCTGAAATGGGGATTTTGGAGATTAGAAAATAATTTTTGGTCACTTTAGTTTCAGTATTTGTAATCAAGAGTTTATGAAAAACCAGAATTATGTTCACTATGGGTTTAGTACTTAACAGATGCTAATAGTGATTCAAGATTCTCATGATAGGTAGGAACAATAGATTATCTTTATCGAAGTTATGCCTAAATGTCTCTCGACCTACTTAAGCATTTAATAATAAAATTTTCTCAAACTTAGGAAATTTATATTCACTGACCATACTTCACCTCAGGTTAATTAACCTTGTTACAATGTCAATTATTAAACGGAAGGTTGGTAGCTTCCAAATCCCTATCAATAATTCACTTCCTACTATAGTGGATTTCTTATCTCAAGCAAATCAAAGTAGGTGCTATCTATCTTTAGCAACCAATAGATAATAATTCAAACCTCAGAATTATCAAGGAGTCCTATTACCTTTAGAATCTTGAACACTTAGCAACTTACCTAGACCTAATCCATAGATCCCATAATTCGAGTTAAAGGGATTTAGCCACTCATAATGTAATAATTGATACAAAAAGTTGAATTAATAATTTGAAGGATGAACTCAAAGCAAGATGAATAGAAACAAGTGTTTCTCAGATTAGATCAAAGGAGAAATCCCAAAATATTGATGATAATGTCTTCATAGTTAATTGATTTGTTCAAATCAAGAAACTCGAGAGAAGATAAAAAAATACGTGTGTTCCAAAATAGGTTTTGAATGTCAAGTCCCCCAAGAAAACCTAAACAATACTTTAAATAGTTCACCCTAATTATGGAAACAAAATCACAGAGTTTAGTGATTTCTCAGACATGTGACGACGTTTTGTGATGCCCTATCAGAAGTCTGACGACTTATCACAGATGTCATCAGTTCCTCTTCGCTTTTGACATTTGCTACCTTAGGCTAATGTTTAATCCTGACGGCTTAAAAAAAATGTGATGAAATATCAGAAATGTCATCACTTCTTCACCTCAGCTCCTATGTTCTGTCTAGGCTGACGGTGACTCTAACGGCTTATCACAAGGCTAATGGCTTATCACATGTCATCGTCACTTCTTCCTACTAAATCCCACTCTCTATTTAAGGCTGACGATAAAGATAATAACCTATTAGATTGCTTACGACTTATCGGGAATGTCATCAGCCACACTTCTCTTCTATTTTCTTTAGATTTTAACTCTTTTATTCCCATCATTATTAATTCTCTTGCCTCTTGACTTCCATTGGAAAATCAAAGATAGAACAATAGAAAATGATAAAATTTACTTATGACTTTGCAATTATTCTTAGTTAAAAGCCTCAAATGTGTTAGCATCTGCTCACACATCAATACCCTCAACTTAAAACAATTGTTCGTCCTCAAGCAACTAAAACACAACTAAGAGAATATGTAGTACATTCATCACTTAACCATCCATATTATCTCAAAACATCTTCACCATCTCCACGGTCAATCAATTTACAAACAATTGTGTATGTTATTGAACATCAACAATGTGACATAGAGGAATCAAGATATGGCATCAAATCAGCAACAACAACCATGCATGTATCAAGCTTACACTATCCAAACAAGTTAGCATCTAGAAATATAACCAGTGTACCATCACTATAAAGAAGTCCCACTTTACTTATATCAAACATTACATATGCAACCATGGGAAAATCACCAGACACTCACTCTCAGAAAGAAGTTTCAATCAATGTATGCCGAATACCATAGGCTTTCCCTTATTTTCATTACCAAGACCTTTAGACAGGTCAGATAGTATCACTGTAGGTCTTCTCTTAGGCTTGTAATGTGGTCTAGGGGATGGTATGATACTCGATGATATTTAAAGTGACTAAGCCTCCTTGACACTACACTAGATTTTAGGGTTTCACTCATTAGCCTTTTTCTACTCTTCTCTTTTCTTCGTCACACTTATTTATACTTATTTAGGATGTGTGCGGTTATTGTATACAATCACCTCTTTTTTTTCACAAATTTTCTTTTCTTGCTCTTTTCCACCACACCCAGCTTTTTATTCTTTTTTTACTCTACCTTTCTTCATACTTATTTTACATCACGCACCCCTATGATAGCCACCCTTAAATTAGGCTATTTGACTAAGTCAAGGTGAGTAGTGTCCAAGGAGGAACAGGACCAAAATAGGTTCATTATGATATAAAAATGGGATGGTTATAGGTATCATAAAAAGAAATAGGCTATTCAGGCTCAAAATAGGGATCAAGGTATATTTTGCATACAGGGAAGGTCATTAAGTATAAAGTCATCTAATATCAAAACGACCTATGATCCTTTCCTAACCCCTATCCCTCAACCTAGGTAAGACTAATCGAACAAGTTCTGAATCTAACATACAAAGGGAACTAAGTAAAATCTCACACGCACATGGCACACAAGTATATCACAAGTTACTACTTATCCGGTTCATGCAATTGTTTAGAAATGGCTATCAAGTTACTAGAACCAATACCATACAAAGATGGACAGTGGTCACAATTAGATGTAAATCACATAGTTAAAGAATTAGACCACTTAAGAGGTGTTCACAAAATAACAAAACCATGTTAACTACCTCAGGTACTTGTATTTCTCCTAGTCAACTACAAAATGTTACAACAATAACTCACCCTACACCCTCAACTTAAAATCAAAGTTAAACTGAACTAAGGGTTTGGGTATACCTAGAGTTGATCAAGCACGGGGATCATGGGTCCCTGACCCTGCTGCTATATCCCTAATTTTCTTTTCTCCATTGGGAGTTTCCCTCCTTTCTAATACATCTAGACCAATAGTTGTTGAGTGCCTACTCATTGAGGCACCTACGACTCTTGCTCAAATAGCTGTCTTGCATTTCTCATTGTCAACTAAGGACTCAATCATTGCCTTCTTCATCTCCTCTTTTTCAACCTTCTTGCTCGCCCTTTTCTCTTCTTTTCTTTCTTCATCACTGTTAGGCCTTTCTCTCTTTACTTTTCCTTTCTTCTAACCTTTCTCTTATTTTTCTTTACTGGTTTCTTTGTGATATTTAGCAATGGGATTTCACCCTCAGACTCATCAACAGCCAAATTAGCCGACACCATAAGTTGGTGTTACTGTAATACTCCAACATCTGTCTTCACCTTGTTAAGGGATGCTCTAAATTATGCAAGGTTTGAGACCGATATTTCTCTTACTCGTGTATTAAAATGATTTTCTAATTCATCAATTCGACTGGGCAAGGCTTAGAAGGGCTCCAGTATGACCTTAATCCTCTTGTCCATCGCAGAGGAAAATTTCTTGGCACAAAGTTGCAGTTGGGCCTCATACCACTTGGCTTGTTTGTCCACTCTCCTAAAATTCATTAGGTTCAATTCAAATTCAGTGGTAGTCACAGTAGCTAACAAATTTGTTTCATTTCTAGGCACTAATTCTGCTATTGCTAAGGAGGTTGGTACTGCAGCCTCAAAATCCTGCATCGTTACATTAGGTGCTGAGCTGGTACCTATAACTGGTGGGTCTGTTTCAACCCCTGCTCCTCTGTCAAGTGTCAGTTTTAGCTGATTTTCATTATGTCGGATGGGATTGTGGGTCTTCTTGGCAAGTAGCTCTTCATCTAAGCCCACAATCTCAAGTACAACGACTGCCTTACATAACCTTGTAATTAGATAAGGGAAAGTATATGCCGTGTCGGACCTTGAGACTCAAGTTTCCATCTCCTCAGCAATGATCTCCCCAAAGTTCAACTTGAATTTAGCCACAACTCTTGCGAACAATATTGCTCTATCATCTCCAAGGATATTATCTCCCTCAGTAGGCATAAAATAGGTGTGCACTACACCCCACTAGAACTTTGCCTCTTAAGACAGGGAAGCCTTAAAAATCCTCTCATTAGGGTTGGTCAGCCATTCAGGTTTTCCTTCAGCTATGAGGGTTGCTAACCAAGACCATTGATTATCATGACTCTTCAACTGAGCATAGAAAGTAGGTGAAGTGGCCTGAGGAGTAAACCTGAGGCCATGAAGAAATCTGTTGATTGTCATTTCAGAGAGATCCACCATCACACCCCGTACTGGAACTCTATCCAACAAGGGCCGATCTACTAATTTCTCCCCTTCTTTAAATATGTTTTCCAATCGATCCTGATAGTTCACATATAACTCCCTAACTAGTGTAGGGCGAAATGAGCTTCTCCCTTTTGTGGTCCATCCCAAGTCATAGTCTCGGAATTTCTGCTTCACTTCAGGATATCTGTTCAGCCCGGTAGTGATGATCTTATTTTCTTCGAAGATTAGGCTTTTAAAGGGCCATCATTTTGTTTTAAGAAGCCCATCATAGAAGATTCTCTGTTCCTTGGGAATTTTCCACCTAGCTCTGTCTCAAACCTCAGGGTTCTTGCATTTAACCATAGTTCCCCAAATTGGAGATTCTTCATCACCTTGTTGCTCAGCAGAAGGGGACTCAGATGATGATCCCTCAAATTTATGTTGCTCAGGCTAATGTTCCTCGAAATTAGGATGATTTGAATCATGCTCTTCAGATTCAGCATGTTCAGAATCTTATTGCTCAGAGGTCGTCTGCTCAGAAAATGTAGGTTCAAATGTTGTTGGCTTAGTATCACTCTCTTCACTCTCCTCCACCTCAACTGGTGGAGGTGGTGAAAGATTCTTTGGTCTTTTTTTCTTTTGTTTCCTGAGCAGTTGCTCTGCCTCCTCATAATTGAAGCCTTCATCGAAGAGTCTCTGAGGTACACTTCCTTTGGTCCCTTTCTTTCTAGATTTTGTATTCTTTACTTTGGGTGCCATTATAAGACCTGTAGCAAGAGGAAAACCATTAGTTAACACTCCAGAGTATATACACAAACATATCTATCATTGAAGTTCCACACCCCTTGAAAGGGTTTATTAATGGTTCAGGTGAAAGGTGTGATGACATGTCTAATAAGCCGCCATAGTTGTGATAGCTTATCATAAATGTCGTCAGCTCTAAATAGAACCCACAAAATTTTATCAACTTTGGATGACGTGTCTTATAACATGTCACAAATGTGATAACTTATCAGCCATAACGTCGTCTCAGGACACAACCCCAACTCGACTTTAACTTGATTTTTAATCAAATTTCTTCTTAAAATCCTATTAATTCACATTTTTAACCTGAGCTTTAAGTCCCAAGCTTGCACAACAAACCTTAGTTCCCAATGTTCACATATTAGCAAGCTGAACTTGACTTAATATTCTTGGGAACCTTGGTTTACATCAGTTTATTACTTACCAACTGAAGAGAAGAGTTAGGTTTTGAGCATACCTGATATATGCCTTTAACTTGGTTACACGAGTAAGAGGAAGTAGATGAAAGAAGAACCCTTGATTTTGACTTCAACCCACACTCACAAGGAAGGAAGTTTTCTTTTGTTTTACTTGGAAATACTCTATAAAGGGAAGTAAATAAACTAAATATGGAAGGAAATAAAACTTGAAGAAAAAGAAAGAAAATATCCGAGAAGGTGGAAAGACAAAGTTGTGGGTCGGGTCAGATCTTTTTAATTTGGCCCAAAATCTTAGCTACTTTTTAAGGCTTTTTGACGACAAAGGCTAACGGCTTATCACACTTAAGATATCCTATCACAAACGTCATCATCCTTAATAGAACATGCCTCAGGTTTGATTTCTTTGATGACAAATCTGACAGCTTATCACAATTATGATAGCCCATCAAATATATCGTCAGGAATACTTAGCTGGATATACCAATTTCACCTTTTTTGAACTAGAACCTAACTACAAAAATAAATACTTTGCTGGAACATAAAAATTTTGGGTTGCCTCCCAATAGCGCCTGATTTAATATCACAGCATGACTTGGTTATCTTGAATACTCAGACTTCGTTAAGATAACCTGCTGATATCTCTTTACGATCTTCATGGAATACATTAACAATTGAACAAACAATCATATTCTTTTACTGGGCCATGGATGAGTGTATTTTGAATTTTTCTTCTTTGTCATTGATCCTAAATTTCAGCTCATTCAGCTTAGGTCCACTATCACTCTCCTAGTTGTAAGGAATGGTTTATCTAGGATGATGGGTACTTTGATTTCCACCTCACAGTCTAGGACTACAAAATCAGCAGGCAGTATAACGTCGGCCACCTTTACCAATACATCATGTATATGCCCACTGGCCGCTTTACAAACCTATCCATTATCACCAACCGCATGTTTGTCAGGGAAGGATCCCCCAAACCCAGCTTTTTGTACACAACAAGTGGTATTAGGTTTATATTAGCTCCCAAATCACATAGGGCTTTCGTAAAATTCAGGGACCCAATAGTGATGGTATGGTAAATTCTTCTGGTTCTGCCTTTTTCTGCACTAAAGACATTATGAAGATAGCACCACAATAATGGAGATTGTCCTCCGTCTCATGGTTTACCTTTCGTTTCTTTATGACAAGGTCATTCATAAACTTAGCATATCTTGGCATTTGCTCAAGTTCCTCGAACAAAGGCATATTTATTGCTAACTGCTTTAACATCTCCATGAATATTCTAAATTTTATGTCCTCAACCATCTTCTTCAATCTTTGAGAAAAGAGAGGTGGTGGTTTTCTTTTGGATCAGTATCAACTCTATCTTGCGATCCTACAACTTTTACCTTCTTAGTTTTTCCTGATAGGAAGTGCTTGGTTAGCAAGTCTATCTGCATTTTTAGGTGAGACTTGTCTTGGTCACACTCCTCATCTCTTCTTCATTGTTCTGCAGTCACACCCATAAAAACAGTGGGGCTTACAACCACAGAGTCTTTGGTATGCCATGCCTTTCTCTGTTTGGTCATTTTCTCTAGCATTTCTGAAGCCTCTCAGAATGTAAGATCAAAAAATGAACCACAAGCAATATTATCTAAAATTAGTTTTGTTATAGAGTTAAAATCCCTGTATAAAGTTTCCATCAAGTGTATGTCCGTCATATTATGGTTCGGACACTGCATCAACTTCTTTTTGAATCTCTCCCTAGTTTCATGCAAGGATTTAGTTGGGATCTGTCTAAAGTTGTTGATCTCATCCCTCAATTGTACCCTCCTAGAAAGTGGAAAGAACCTTTTTAGGAAAGATCAATTTAACTGCCTTCTGTTGGTTATAAAATCAGGCGTTAGCTCGTTAAGCCACAATGTTGCCTCCCCGGACAGAGACAATGGAAACAATCTCACTTGGATAGCATTCTGACCCACTCCTGGGTTATTAAAAGATTTACAGATGGTGACAAAGTTCACCAGATGCAAGTTTAGGTCATCCCCAGGAAATCCACCAAACAACCCCTTCAGATTGAGGAGTTGAATCTTAGTACTCGTAATATTGAATTTTGCCCTAGGTAACAATGGTGGAGGAATAATTTCACCCATTGTACCTACTCCATCCATTCCATCATCATCATCATTGAGGTAATACTGGACCGGCTGGTAATTTTGCTTTACTTAGAACGGACGGTTCTTGTTGGCATTATGTTGTACAGGTGTGGCTACTTGCTCTGCATGCCTTCGGTTACTAGGTATAGTAACTCCTCATCTCCCAAATCATCAACCTCAGGATTTGGATGTCGTACTTGTTTACCGACATTCTGTACATTCACCTGAGATCTAGCTAAGGCTACTAACATATCATCCTCCTGCTGGTTTGTCATTCTTCCAATTCGTTGTAGTTCCGGATTAAATGGTAATGATGGTTATCTGAAGCTTCTGGTTCTTGGCATTCACCACAAAAGTCCTGTATAAAACAAAAACAACAAATAAATGAAAACAAGGAAGCTTGACTAACAGTCAATTAGCGCACACAAACTTTAATTTAGAACCGTACTCCCCGACAACGGCGCCATTTTGATAAATCTCAAACTACACCCCTCGTGTAAGAATGTAAGCGGTCGTTGTCAATATATAACCCAACTAGGTTGGGGTCGAATCTCACAAGGAATATGGTGTGAACTTAAGTCATTTGCGATTTAATCAACTGATAGTTGAATGTTTCCTGAAATAGGGTTTTTGAATATTAGCAAATAATTGTTGGTCACTTTGATTTTAGTGTTGGTAATCAAGAATTTATGGAAAACCAGAATTATGTTCACTATGGGTTTTGGTACTTAGAAGACGCTAATAGTGATTCAAGATTCTCACGATAGGTAGGAACAACAGATTATCTTTATCGAAGTTATGCCTAAATGTCTCTCGACCTACTTAAACATTTAATTACCTAATCCTCTCAAACTTAGGGAATTTATATTCACTGACCAGACTATACCTCAGGTTAATTAACCTTGTTACAACATCAATTATTAAACTGAAGGTTGGTAGCTTCCAAGTCCCTATCAATAATTCACTTCCTACTATAGTTGATTTCTTATCTCAAGCAAATCAAAGCAGGTGCTATCTATCATTTACAACCAATAGACAATAATTAAAACTTCAGAATTATCAAGGAGTCCTATTACCTTTAGAATCTTGAACACTTAGCAACTTACCAAGACCTAACCCATTGATCCCATAATTTGGGTTAAAGGGATTTAGCCCCTCATAATGTAATAATTGATAAAACAAGTTTAATTCATAATTTGAAGGATGAACTTATAGCAAGATGAATAGCAACCAGTGTTTCTCAGATTAAATCAAAGGAGAAATACCAAAATATTGATGATAATGTCTTCAAAGTTAACTGTTTTGTTCAAGCCAACAAACTCAAGACAAAATAACAAAATACATTTGTTCCAAAATAGGTTTAGAATGTCTAGTGCCCCCCATAAGAAAAACCTAAACAATACTTTAAATTGTTTACCCTAATTATGGAAACAAAATCATAAAGTTCAGTAATTTCTTGAATATGTGGAGACATTTTGTGATGCCTTATCAGGAGTCTGACGACTTATCATAGATGTTGTCAGCTCCTCTTCACTTTTGGCATTCGTTGCCTTGGGCTGATGCTGAATCCTGATGGCTTATCAAAACTGTGATGACATATCAGACAATGTCATCACTTCTCCACCTCAGCTCCCATGTTTTGTCTAAGGCTGACGGTGACTCTGACGGCTTATCACAAGGCTGGCGGGTTATCACATGTCGTTATCACTTCTTCCAATTGAATCCTATTCTTTATTTAAGGCCGACGATAAAACTGATAGCCTATCAGAGTACTGACGACTTATCAGGAATGTCGTCAACCATACTTCTCTTCTATTTTCTTCAGATTTCAACTCTTTTATTTCCATCACTGTTAGTTCTTTTGCCTTTTGACTTCCACTGCAAAGTCAAAGATTAAACAATCAAAAACTACAAAATTTGTTTAAGACTTTGCAATTATTCTAAGTTAAAAGCCTCAATTATGTTAGCATCTACTCATACATCAATGACTATTTATACTATTTATCCTGCTTTCCAGTATTTCAGTTCATGTTTATTTCAGTAGTCAGAGTTAGTTGTGGACCTATCCCAATAAATTATCATGTTTAGAGGCTTTCAGATAGTTTGACAGTTAGCTATGTTTTTAGTACAAAGTTTTAGAATCCTTTATTTTTTATTTGATATTCAATTGTTTATTTAAATAATTCTTTATAGTATTTTTTTATTTGCTTTCAGTACCTTATAGCTTATGCCAGTTCATAGGTTAGCTTGGGGTCACTTGTGGCCTTTAGAACCATGTTATGACTAGGGGTTAGTCTCAGGCCGTGATAATATTTTAACAATATATATAGGGATTTAGACATGTACCAAGGCCACAAGTAACTCCTTGCTCATAATCTAGCCAAACATTCCATAAAAAATGTTTCCTTGAAATATATCTTGCTATGGTCAGATTCAAATGAGAATAACTTATATATTTTAAAGAACTTTTATGTTTTTAAATTATCAAAGGATATATATTTGTATTATCTTTCCAATACATCCAATTTCGCCTTAATTTAATAACTGAGTGAAAAGTTAGGACCCTTTTAGTGAAGCATTGTCCTACAGTGTGATATAGAAATCTAAACCACGACCGTGTCTACATTATAAAACCTTACAATAGTCTTATCTAATAGATATAACCCTTAACATCTAAAATCTTACAAGTATAACTTCCAACCACGAGTGGGAATCATGACCGTGCTTTGAAACCACAATACAAGGCAGGATAGTGAGTCCCTAAAATGATCTGGATTGAACGTTCAACCTATGAACAAAGGTGCAATCATAGGTAAATAATGTTTGTATGATTATATTCATAGTTTTTTCATCCATATCCGATCTATGATCACCACCCACGATCATAAGTTGGTCCCACGATCTTGGGAGTGTTCCATATGGCTCTTTCCATAGCTTTTACTTAAGGATTTGAAAGGGGAACATCATCTTTTAACTTCAAACTATGTTTTTTGTGTTATGTCAAGACTTATTATTAAATTTAATATTAACCTAAGCCCCATTAATCAAGAAAATATACGACACTTACTTTCAAATAGAGAAAGAGGCAATTTCTTTCGCCAAGGCAGAGTTAGGATTCATCTTCTTCAAGCTTCCAATTTCAAAGAATTCTTTAGGATTCTCATTTCTAGGTATGTATAATTTTATAAATGGGTCTCCATTAACCTATTGAGTCCCAAAGTTAACCCAATTCTCAAATTTCAGTTCCTTTTTCACAATTTAGGGTTCATGGATGTTGTGAATTCCTTGATATCCCAATCCCTTGGTATTATTGAGTTGTAACCCATGTTTTACAATGAATTTCAATTTCATTTCATATCCCTGATCATAAAACCTATTTATTTTGTGAAATTTATAATTTTAGATTTGAGTTAATAAATTCCTTAAAGTCACTCAAATTAAGAAACTGGCATAATAGTTGCAGATTATTATTATCATTAAGCATCACAGTTGTCAGTGTCATTCAATTAGGAGTAGTACTTAGTTCCGAATGCACATCGGAATGAATGCTCATCCATAAATTAGGCTATGACCTTGGTAAAAGTACTTAAGTTATAGAACTACAATACCATATGTAGGATCTAATGTATAACCCATTATACTAGGTAGGATACCTTAGTCCTTTTAAACATCAATTTAGCGGATCTACGTCAGTCACTGCGTGTACCCTTGGCAAGGTACTAAACACCCTTCTAGCTGGGGTTATAGGTTGGACCCTAGTTATCTCAAATTAGGATATGTCAGTATTAGTAGCTCCAACAGTCCACATCCCTCAATTTTGATTTAGAGACTTGCTTAACCTTGTATTTAGTTTTTCAATTTATTATACACCATATGGTTATTAGTTGGTCTTGCATCAATTTACTATGTTACATGCATCATATTCAAGCTAGATTAGATATTTCCTATTTCACATACTCAATACATTCAATGTACTTATTGTATACTTTCTTTTAAACAATAATAGATCATAATATAGATTATGACTCTTATTATCTAGATTGCGCTTAGTATGATCTCCTACCAAATCGACAAAACTACCTTGGTAAGTCCATTTCAATTGAGGACTAGTATTAGTATTAAATTTGCTTTATTTCAATTTCAAATAGTTAAAGTTAGCTATGGTATTTTCCCACAACTCATCTAAGTAGATATTTTCATACATACTGTTCGTATTTTAGCTTTACAGTTTTAAACTAAGTATTGTTCTTGGTTTTGGATTATTATTTCATCATTTAGTTTAGCATCCAAACAATGTTTTTGTCAATTATTTTTATTATGCTTAATCTCATGCCAAACTATAGATTATCTAAATGTCACTTGTAACTCTAGGCACCATGTTACGAATACGGGGTAGTCTCGAATATCGACAATATATATATATATATATATATATATAAAATCCTTTTTGTATTGAGATTTTTAGTAGCAATTTGATATTTATTAATGAAATTTCTTTTTGTGTCATCAAAGGTTTAGTCTCATTGGTTGTCAATTTGATACTAGAAATGTTGATCGGCTACAAATTTTATATAGGAAAAGGTAGTTACTTGTCTTTAAAGATAATCTAGTATTGGATAATTTCTCGTTTCTAAAGGATGAATTAGGGTTAGTTAGTTATTTGTCACGAAAGAGGTTTAACAACCAAATAATAAGTCTATTTAGTATGAGATAAGTCATCTCTAAAGGAGTTTTTATGACCAAATTTACTGTAGTAAAAAAAGGACTAGAGTTTTGTAGTCGTCGCAACTGATCTTTAGCGACGAAACCTATTAGGATGAGGTACATCTAATTTTTTCTCATCCTAATTGAGAGATTGCAATCAAATTTGAACTTTTTCGACCAGATTTTTCTTTCTTAAAGGTTGTTTTTCTTGTAGTGTGGATAAATAACAAGAGTCTATAAATTATTACATAAATAAATAAGATTCTATCATAAACTGACTATATTGTTGATAAGAAGTATATTGGATGTGCAAGGAAAGTTGGACAGAGTATATGATGCATTATTCTTCTCTCTAATTTTTCAAGTTAATTTTATTCTTCAGATAATCAAGGATCAATTCAAATGACGCTTTACCAACGCCATGCATAACTCTTAAAGAAACTTAAATCAACTATCATTTTAATTAAGTTTGAATCCACAATCTTTGATGCATCTCTTGAAAGTAGCATGAAGTGCACGAATCAAACTAAATAATACTTCAACTGTGCTCCTTATTTAGCCCATTCACTCTAATAAAACTTAATAACTTTGGTGTTGTGATGCTTTTGTTTTTGGTCACATTAAAAAGAACTTTCATTCTTTTGAAGCGCTTTGTTCAATTTTGATTGATAGGGATATGTTGAATAATTCAACTCCATAATAAAATAAAATTCTTTTTAGACAAAACAAGCCAGATTATTATTCACATAAAGTCAAATTTCACGAGACATTTATCATTCTTAACATGTTGCAATAACTTATAATGGACCATTTATCCATTGAATTTACGGTAATATGGCATATATCTTAAGTGGAAAAAGCATGTATTTTTAATATCACTCTTAAGTCTTTGATCGATTATAACTTTTCTAAATTCTTGATAAACCACCATACTTGATCTAACAAAGATATTTACTAGGAAAGAACCTATCTCATCCATCCACGTCATTGTGTCATTCCTCTCACCAAAAATTTCTCTTGCACAAATTGGTAAGGGTAAGGGATCATTATCCTCATCTTGTATCTCTTCTGCTGTCCTCATCTCCACGATTTCTGCTAATGTCCTCATCAATAGACTTAACATCAACATCAATATCATCACTATGCTCATATTTATCTATTTCGACTATGGTTTTTAAGTTAGATGTGGTTTCATCCACTATAATATTTTTCCTTTTGAGAGTTTTTGCAACTTCTTTAGTTTTTATTTTCCTACTACTAAAAGCAGTAGATAGAATCCTTTAAGTGACTCTTGTAAGTTTACCCATCTTTTAACATCCACACCCAAAAATAATTTTGTCGTATCCAATCTATCAACCATGAGTCTATTAATAAAAACTAAGAAATACTCAAATGGAACAAGAAAAATAAGTAGGAATTTTGACAATGTAATAGACAACAACTCCATTAAAGTGAACTAAAATTCAAAAAAAAAATTAACATTGATAGGCAGGATAATCATAAAAATTTAAAATTCTTCCATGCATTATCTAAAGCAAAATGCAACAAATGATATAGAATCAACTAGATAAAATAAAACAATGTCAAAGTTTTACTAATTAAGAAAGAATATTTGAATTTTTATCATAAACCTAGGTTTTACTCTCTATAATACAACAAAAGCAGTTATATGGAATTAAAGATAATTAGAACAACGATTAAACTTACGTGAGTACGAAATAGTGAGAGCCTTGTAGTTAGGAATGAAGATGGATCAAAATAAAGGCTTTGACTCAATTTTTTATAGAAGCAGAAAGATGAAAGGCCGAGGAGAGAGAAAAGGGAGGTTGAGTTTATTTTAGGAAAGTAAAAAGGGACTTGGATGTATTTTATTAGAGTTGAACTTTAATCCTCAAGTTTAAAAAATGTTAATACAACTCTGATGAACCTACATTCGGAGCCCATTTTTCTCCACTTGTTCTCTTTTTCAAACCCTAACCCTACAAATTAAAGAAAAAAAGAATTTAGTGGAGCATGAACTTATTTAAGTTTTTATAGTTGCTAGCCTTCCAAATTGTCTCAAAAATCAAAGATGACTGTTGGTTCAAAGATTTTTTAATGAAAATCCTAGTATTTTATAACTTTAAAGAATACAAAATGAGCATTGTACTCTACAATTAGTTAAATTTGTTATTCTTTAGTCAATATTTAGTGGACAACTGTATAAGAAAATTCTTAATTTTTTTCCATTGATAGGATTCATTGGAAAAATGGACAATTTGAAAAATTATTGTAGCATTTAGATACAAGTCTCGAAAAATGAAGAAAATAGACATTATTTATGATGTCATCCATTTGACTTGCAAAACCAACAAAAGTAGGACATAATTATTTAATATTATAGTTTAGTCCCCCTCATCCAACAAATATCTGATTTTTATTTTTAAAAAATAGAGAAACATTCTCCAAGAATCCATAAAAAAATCTTGTTTTCCACCTAATTTCTTTAATTTTGATGACTTTTCGACAACTTTTTCCTCCTCGCAGCTGAAAATCACCATTTTCTTGCTTATTGTTTCCATTTTTACCCTATTATCTTTCAAATAATTTTGAAAAATATTTTTCCCCATTGTTATAGGAATGCTTGATAAAACTTCAAAATTACTTCATAAGTTGTTAGAAGATATATTCCAGTAGTTTAGATGCACTCGAAATTACTTTCTCAATTCCAGTAGCTAGCAGATCATCAATAAGAACCCAATTTTATTCATTCATATTTCTATACAAAATTCTTATCAGTTATCAACCTATTATAGATCAATACCTTAACCTAGGATCGACTAAAGTATTCTATAATGGGTAAGACCCCGCAAAATTCTAAGCTTAACTCAGTCCATTAAAGCTTGAAAAAAGGTTCAAGACATAGAAATTTCAGCTAAGTTCTTACATCTAGAATTATTTTAGCATTTTACACCTAGAATTATTTTAGCATTTATAGGTTAGAAACTCTATTTTGGGACCCTTATGACCTTAAAGTAATTATTTTTAGGTTGAATCAGGATCAGTAATATCAGTGGGTGTTTTCGGACAACTTTTAGATTTTTTAGACTTCGTTTGAATCATATTTGAAAGCTCAAATATGCGGATCAATGCGATCTTGATGTACCGCATCGCCCATCGTGTCAATGATTATTTTCCTCCATTTCTTAGTGAAAATTCTAGTGAAATGACGAGGACTCAACACGATGCATTGGCCATCACATCGATGCCAATGACGTAGAGCATCGGTCTGCGCATCGCTAGGCCAATTTTTCATTCATTAAAAATAGCATCCAGAGGAGTAAATGGGACATTTTCCTCACTTTTACCCAGCCCCTACAACATGAAATTCATCCCTCACAAAGTAAAATTACACTCTTTTCTCTCAAATTTCTCTCAGGAGCAAAATCCTAGAACATCAATTTCAAGATGAATTCTCAAGAACACTCCATCAATCTCCAAGAATTTAATTGTTAAGGTATTTCAAGTGTTCATCCAAGGGTCCCTTCAACCCTTGTATTTCAAGAATCTATTTTTAAAACTTCAAGTGTTTTGATTTCATAAATTTCATGTTGGGTTTTATTATAATAATTAATTGGGTTTCTAATCCATACTTTGTTACAAGTTCCATGTGGAGTTATTTGATATATGTTTAGAATTATGTGAATCCATTCTAAAACCTTAAAATTTTAAATGGGGATTTGAATTGTGGTGCCTATATGTGGTTACTGTCATGTGCATGGATGATGTGCTCCAAGTGTTTGTAAATATGCTAAGACTAGTGCAAGCATATCATGCTATTATGTGATCTCATTCATACACAAGCTCATGTATATCAAGTGTTTGGTAAAATGTCTAGATGAATGCATCGTTAGTGAGCAAGTATTGTATGCTACTAAATTAACTCAATATTTTACTTTACATGCTATCGAGTCCTAGTGGTATTTAATACCTAAAAAACCTAGTTGTTTACTAGAGATATAGTAGTTATAGAATAGTTTAAGTATTACTTAGTAATCATTCTTAATGAAGTATAGAGTTCAGAACTCAGTAGACTCATTCAAATCACCGAACTTAGTCGGTAATTAGTTCAGTACTCAGTGACCTCAGTCCAGCTCAGTTCGACAACACGATCAGTAATAGTTTAATCAGACGTAGAATAGTTTAGAAATTAGTTCAGTGTCTTTCAGTTGGGAGTAGGATTCAACATCAAGCGATCCTAGGGATGGGGGCTCATCCGTTAGCTAGGACTGAGTCCCTAAAAGCAATCTCTAAATTCCAGAACTACATGGCCAGTGTAGTTTATGAGATGTCACCTGTTAGATAGGACTGATATATTCAGGGATCACCCACTAGTTAAGGCTGATCTCAGGGGTCATCCACTAGACTAGGACTGACCTACAACCAGTTGTCTTTACCTGTGGTACGACACTGATACCCTTCCAATTGGGGTTACAGATTGGACCCCAACTCATTTGTCTTATTTGGGCCATGTCAGTTAGATGATTACCTCCCACAGTCTCAGTTTCAAATTTAGTCTCAGTATAAAACTTAGTTCAATTCTATAGATTCAGGACTATCAGGTGTAGTCACTTAACTCAGTATAAAACTCAAACCAGTTCTTTAGAATTAAGACTGTTAAATATAATCACTCAGTTATCAGATACACAGTATCAATAAATCAATAAATCTAGAACTCAGTATCCAGTGTTATCATGATCTCGGCTATACTTTATGTATTCATGCATGTACTCTCATTCAGTTATACTCATGTCATTTAGTTAGTATTGTTCATTTATATGAACCCATGCATCTCATCCTACTTTACTTAGCATACCAGTACATTCTAAGTACTGACGCATACCTTTCTTTGGCGCTATGATGTCTTATATCATAGGTTCAGATGCATGGGCTCCTGATCATACTTAGCAGCCCAATCTATCAAAAGCAGACTTAGTGGTGAGTCCTCAAAGTTTGACGACAAACTAATTATTTTAGTATTTTAGTACTCAATTTATTTTTGTAGTCGGAGTTAGTTGGGGACTTGTCCCATCAAATCCTTGTTCAGACAGTAGACGCTTTTCATACTAGAGTATTTTAGATAGATGTATTAGTATTTAGTTTTAAGTATTCAGTATTTACTTTTAGTTTGAAACTTATAGAAAGTTTCTTCCTAATTTCCGCATAATTATAGTATTATTATTCAGTTATTATAGTAGGTACCAGTCATGGGTTAGCTTGTGGTACCTCAGGATTATGAGCACCGTGTAGTATCCGAGGTACACTCAAGGCGTTACAAAATTGGTATCAGAGACTAAGGTTCAACAAAGTCCTAGAAAGTATGAAAGCCATGTCTAGTAGAGTCTTATGCATGGGTGTGTAACGTGTCTCACTTATGGACTAGATACCATTAGATGTTTTAGAAAAAGTATCCCTTTTTTTAGTATTTATATCGTGTGGGTGAGCATGAGCTCAAGTTAAACACTTAGTATAATTCATATATTTCTTATTCTTCTAGAACATGCCATCCAGATAAGCTAACAAGAGAAGTAATGAAAATCAGCCAGCCCCTTAACCCGTTCAGGCAGATCCCCTGAATGAGCAAGTCTCCTACTCTAAATTTAGAGTGGTTTTCACTGCCTTAGCTTATTTAGTAGATGCTCAGAATAATCAGCTGGCTATTATCCTATCAAGGATTATGGATCATGCTCCGTAGAGTGACGAGAAGAGGCTTAGGAAAGAGGACAAAAAGAATAAGAGGGCCAGAATATTTAGGCCAAAAAGTGGACAAACAAATTCTCTTTTTCAGAAGAGCGGCAGAACCCACCAAAGTATCAGCAGAACTGGCAATGATGTATGTTTTAGATGTGGGAATCCAGGCCATAGAGTCAAAGATTGTCTTCAGGTGGGTTCGCAGAGTCAGCATAATCATCCCCCATCATAGTTTGATCACCCGAATTAGTAGGGTACCTTTTCTAGTGCCCCCAGTGGGCAATGCCAAAATAGGATTTATGCACTTTATTCCCAATAGGATCAGGAAAGTTCTCTTGATGTGGTCACTGATATGTTACAAGTTTACTATTTACATGATCATGCTTTGCTAGATCCAGAAGCTTCTTTCTCTTTTGTAACTCCCTATATAACTATTGACTTTGAAGTTAGTCTTAAAATTCTAGCAGAGCCTTTCTCAGTCTCTACCCCAGTAGGTAAATCTATTATAGCCTGGCGGGTATACAGGAATTATCCAGTTATGATATTTCAGAAAGTCACTTCAGCAGACTTAGTCGAATTAGTGATGACCGATTTTGATGTCATTCTCGACATTGATTGGCTTCATTCCTACTATAGCTCAATCGAATACAAAAATAAAATTGTCTAGTTTCAGTTTCCAAATGATCCCATCCTAGAGTGGAGGGGTAGTACTTCAGCACTTAGGGGTCAACTTGTTTCCTACCCTAGAGAAAGGAAAATGATATCTAAGGGATGTGTCTACCATCTCATTTGAGTTTAGGACTCTAGATAAGAAACCCCTAATCTTGAGTCAGTATCAATAGCATGTGAATTCTCAGAAGTTTCCTGAAGATCTTCCCAAAGTTTCTCACAATAGGGAAATCGACTTCAGAATAGATCTTCTTCCGGACACTCAACCCATATCCATTCTGTCATACAGAATGGTAGCTACAAAGCTTAGAGAATTAAAAGAATAATTGAAAGATATACTAGATAAGGGATTCATCAGACCCAGTGTTCTTGTGGGGTGCACAAATTCTATTCATGCGTAAGAAAGACACTCGTAGAAATAAGAGCATGATAGAAATGTTGACAATCATCGTAAAAGAAAAACATGAGTTCATTCAAAAGGTTGATAGATTTTTCTTGGATATTGACAACTTAAAAGAAGTGTAACTTCTAATAACTGAGTTATGAGTTGTGTAAGATTGAAATATTCTTAAAATCCAAATTAAGGGGTAAAATTGGAGGGACAAATTCTTGTTCATACTTTTATTGATGTTGTCACTATTTAAAATAGTATTTTAGAGTTATGTGAGGATATAAATAATGATGCAATTCATGAGTTAGGATGTATTGGACCTCATTTTAATTAATTTTTCATATTATGCTTGGATAGTAAGATATTAATCGAGCCATCTGAGCCTATAGAATAGTGAAAAAGGAAGAAAAACATGTCTATATTCTTGAATTTACTGTGCCAAAGTAAGAAAATTACATTCCTCATTTAAGGGCCAAGAATTGCGACATGCCATATTTATTGCTTGATTCCTTTACTTTTACACCACTGGCCTTTGAGCATAGTAGAAAATTAGAAAAAAATTAAGGTTGTAATTCATAAGTTGAAAGTGGAAAGAAAAGTGGAAGGCAATGTAATTAGTAGTTTAACTTCTTATGTATTATTTACTTTTATAATATCATATTTTTTGTTTTGGTTTTGTATATTTAGGGAAAGTCTGAGTACCAAAATTTAAAGCTAAGGAGCATATTTGAACTTAAATATGAGGTGCACACAACCCTTGATAAAAATTGAAGAAACATCTTGCTAGCCTGGCCCTAGTGGGTCTCAGAAAGTGTCTTTAACCCTCATTTTAGTTTGTTTATTGCTTTGCAAACAAGACATGATTTCAAGTGTAGGGTGAGACATCTTTCAATATTTTCTAAGATTAAAGTATACTATAGGTATTTTTATTTATTTATTAATTTATTTTTAGTTGAAAAAAGAGAAAAAAATTTGAAAACTTCAAAAAAATACAAAAAGATTTTATTCTTATTCTTTAGATTAAAATATTTTTTTATTTCTTTAGTTGAACATACTTTGTTCACCCCTTGATTTTTCTTTTCAGTTCTTTTCTCAAAAGGGGCCCTTTGAACCATATTATTTTTTATGAATAAATTTTTTTTCTTCTTTTAGTTTTTTAATATTTGTAGGAGTATTTTTTGGTCGAAGAAAACAAAATATTTTTTGGGTTGATACTAGCAATTTAGACCTAATTTTGAGTAATACTTTTCTATGCGTACTTGAATATAAAATTAATAATAGCCTTTTTGACACCTAGGCTCATGGTTGTGATTCTGTATATAACTTAATCTTATTTTTGTAGTTTGTTATGACTTTATTTGTCTTAGAAGTGGAACTGATCCATCTTGATTGATACATGTGCCATGTGTGGTGAGAATTTTTTGGCATATATTCCATCTTTTGCATCTTAGTCTAGAACTAACCTTGCACGTATTTGAAACAAAATAAAAAGTATTACTTTGTTTAGAATATGATAATAAGCTTTTCTCTGACACGCCTTGTAAATTTTAGCCTTTTCAGATATTATACCACTAGTTATCACCTTTGAGCTTATAACTTCTTTTTTGGTTGCCATAATTTTACCTTAATCTATTTTTACACTCTGTTTCCTTGAGCACTTTATCATAGAATATGTTAAAAATTTAAAGAAAGGGATGGTTAAGTGTAAAAGGTGACCAATGATAGCTACAAAGTTATGAAAAGACCCTTTTTAAAAGAATGTGACATGAAAAGAACTACTAGAGAAAAAAATTGATTGAAGCATTCTTGATTTGATGAGAAATACTAGTGAAAGTACTTAGTGAAGTGTAACTCACTATTATATAGTTTTCCTACCCGCCCTCTAGCCAACATTACGATTCATTAAAGTACTATTTAATTTTATTCGAGCATACTTAATTAGTGGGAATGTACATAATGGGCAAGCTTATGGTTCTTTGTGCATACATGTGAATTTTTTTGTTAGTGTGAGAGTTATTCTTTTATGTGTGGACTATTTCTTCTTGTGAGGACACTTATTTCATGATATATAGGTAATGTTATTAACTTTCTTTGACAAAAATAGGTAATCAAACTTAAAATTAAAAAGTTAGAGTCTATCTTTGAGGTTAAGAGGTTAGAGGTTTGTTGTTTGTTTGTATTTCTTTCATAATGATCGAAAAGTGTACTTGACGTTGTGAATTGCTTTATGATTTAATTTTTTGTATCAACAAAAGAGGTGAGGTTCGCAGATTTAATTAATTAGGATGAGATTTAATGATTGCTTGATGATGAACAAAACTCTGAATATGGGGTGTTGATGTGAGGTCAAACTTACATATATTTAGTCATTATTTGTGTCATATATTGTAATATTATTTATTCTTTTTGAGCATCAATTTCATGAATTATGCTTGATATTATATTTTTATTTGCAGAATTAAATTGATATGAAGATGAATAAATTTGGAGAAAAAATAATTTTAGATTGAGAAAGTTATATAGGAAATCAAGTAGGCAGATTAATGGATAAAATTTCTTAAAATAATATAACATTCAAATAGAAATAAACAAACATGCCTGCATGCAGCAAGTTCCATGTGTCAACAACCAATGGATGACTACAAATACTGAGGCGGCCACTGTTCAATGCATTCTAGTCCAATTTGAATTGGGTTTCTATTTTCTAGTCTTTTTTGGACTCAGTTATTCTTTTTTGAAATTTTTCTTACACCTATAAATATTTTCAAAAACGATATATGTAACTTTTGATAATTATTAGTATATTAAAACTTTGAAGAAGCACATTTTTTATTTAACGAACGCTAGGAGCTTCTGTAGAGGCCAAAGAAAAATTAGTTTATTCTTTTCTTCTCCATCTTTATTAATTTTTTCTTTGAGAATTCAATATTTTGAATTTACTCTACTCCTTTGTAAGTTTATAATTATGATTTGTTCAAGATTTATAATTGTGATTTTCAATGAGTAGCTAAATCTCTCAACTAGGGTTGTTAAACCATGATGAACTAGCAAAATGGGTTAAGTGTGAATTCATTCTAGACAGATGTGCTTGCATGTATTCATATTTTATATGATTTGATTACTTTCTTGATGATTGCAAATGTTATGAACTCCCTCGTATTCTAGACTTGCTCAAGAGAGAGGTAGAGATTGGGTAAAGGAGATAATAACAGAAATTTAAAGCTATCAGCCTTCATCTAATTAACTTGAGCCTTTACTAGGATAGTTAATCTCAGATCACAAAACAAGAATTAGTAGTGTGGCACTCTACGTCCAAGAGAAGATGAGTAAATTCATTTAACCTAGGTCGAGAATTATTTAGATGATACATATCTTTTTAGATTTTACTTGCAACACATTTGAATAGACTGCTAGCACGAACAACTTGTATGATTATGAAGTCATAGGGAGCACAGTCTTAGTTTATCATTCTCATTAATTTTCTTAACTTAAACTAACATTTGTTTATTTGTTACTTTAATTTACAAACTGTCGACTTGTTCTTTGTAATTTTCCTTTTAAATAATAATTGATTAATAATTTTAATAAACGCATTGACCTAGGTCCTAACCACATTCCTCGTGGGATCGATCCCACCCTAGTTGGGTTCTATCTTGTTCAACGATCATTTTCTACTTCGGTATGATATGTAATTTGGGTTGCATCAGTTTTCTAGGATTATTGTATAGATTTTACTGTAGTCCAAGCTACTAAAAATTTTGGATAGGAGATGTGATTTCCAGGGAAATAGTTCGAGGGACACCAAAGTATATGTATTCTTTCTTGCTGGCTTTCTCCTATATGATCAACACTCTTCAGGCTGGGTTTTTACTTTAGTGTGATAAGTAATTTGGGTGGCATCAATTTCATAGGATTATTGTAGAGATTTTATTGTAGTACAAGCTACTAAGAGTATTGGATAAGAGGTGTGATTGCCAAGGAAATAGTTCAAGGGATACCAAAGCACATGTATTCTTTCTTGCTGGCTTTCTCCTATATGATCAACACTCTTAAGGTTGGTTCTGCCTATTATATAAATATTAAAAAAGGATAGTTTTGGGTTCATGTTCTACTTCTTAGCCTTCAGTGCTTGCATTAAGGGATTCACCAATATGAGAAAGGTTATTACAGTTGATGGCACTCATTTATCTAGTAAGTGCCCAGGCGTGCTATTGAGCATTGTTAGGATATGGAGAACCATATTTATCCAATTTCCTTTTGTGTTTTGGAAAAATCAAATGATGCATCTTGAACCTTATTCCTTAATATGCAGAAGTCTATAATGGTTGATAAACCAATTTTGTATTTTATCTCCATTAGGACAAAATCATTGTCAATCGTATTGTGATAGTTTACAATCAAGATAATCAATGATATTGTATGAGGTACCTTAGTAAAAATCTTCAGAAGAATTATAAATGTGGATATTACCTCTATCTATGCTACCACGCAACAATAACATATTGTTTTAAGGATTTTATAAATTATTTTGTGTAATTCAAGGAAAATTTCCCTAAGGTAGCCACCGTCCTCGAGCATTTATAATGACCTAGTATGTGAAACCTTCCATTTTTGTGTGTTTTGATAATTTTTACCTTTCTAATAACTGTTACATATTGATTATAAGGTGTTAGGCTATTTGGTACGACCCTCAATGTATTTGGAAATAATTTGGAAGAGTTCAAGACTCTTAGAGACTTTAAAATTCATTAGTTTAACTCCGATCAGCATAACGTGTTTTGAGTGTCAGATGAAAACTAGGACAAATTCCGTTATTAAAAATGATCCTTTTTTGAAAACTCGATGTTCCTATTGACTTTGATACAAAAAAAATATCTAGTAAAGTATATAATTTACTTATGTATTGTATCGAATGAATTTCGATGGATTAATCAGCAACTTTATAACTTAGCAAAGTTGTTGATGCAACTAGTATCTGGTGCATCCCCTTAAGCGGCAAAAGAACACTTTAGTGGTTGCTGCTTATGTAGCATGGCACCAATTTAGTGGTAGCAGCTTTAGAGGTTTGGATTTGCTTAAATGGTAGCATCTTTAGAAGCTTGACACCTTTTTGGTGGTCATTTAGATGCTAAAGTCATCGCTGGTAATAAATCTTAAATTTTCCCTTTTTTCCATTCATCTATTTCCAAGACTTGAAGCTTACAATTGTGACAATTTTGAAGGTTTTCTTCACCAATTATTCTTGGGTAAGCTCCAAACTCTTATTTTCATTAATTTCATTTACTACATCTTTGAAAATACTCTGTAACACCAATTTTAAAATATATTTTTGCTGGTAAAGCTTTAAAATAGTTTTTCTTTGATTCGAATGTCATTTTTAACTTGTTTTCAATTCGGCTCACAATTAATTTTTAACTTGTTTTCACTTAGGCTCACAATTGTGGACTTCTACAACCTTGGAGAACTTGTTTCAAAAATACATTTTAGTTATACCCATTTCATTTTCGAATCCATTTTGGACATGTCTCTTATATAGTTGATATGGTTATTATTAGCTTCCTTTTAACGTATAGATTACATATTTGCATATTTTAGCTTATCTCAAATCTATATAAGAGGAAAGGTTTTTGTGTTAAAGGATTCTAGGATCAGATTTTGCCACTTCAAGGTTAGTTATGTCTTAACTTTCTTATGATCAGATTTGGTAGTTAATAAATGACTAAAGAATGCTATAGATTGAAAAAATTATCCATGTGAGTTTTTTATCTTTTTTGTATTCTTTTTTATGTTGTATGCCGGTTTGGAGCCTTATTTGCTTATTGTTATTGACTTGAGATATTATATATTTCATGTTGCCATCCTGGGGCTTTATTTCATACCATTGTCCTTATTTATGCATTAAATATCTTATTCTTAATGTGATGCCCGTGCGAGAGTTTTGAATAGATATTACAGGTCTTATTTTGAGCATTGTTTACTTTCATAATGGTAGAAATACCTGAAATAGAGGATTGACATAACTGTCCTACTTGATTATTATTCTGGTGGTGCTAAGTGAAAATTAATATCATAAGTTGTTAATATATTAAGTTGATTTTGTACTCATGTATACATGTATCAAAGGTATTAAACAAGTCATATGATCATATAGGCTCTACGTAAATTGAGGTGGTGATCAAAGATATATGAGGATGAGTTATGGTTGAACAAATAAAATTCTCACAACATACTTATGCTTTGCCAAACATTACTATGAGGATGTTGATTGTCAATCATTACTCATCCTCATACATCTTTGATCACCACTCCCAATTTATGTGGAATCCTGCATTATCATGTGACTTGTCTAAAATCATTTAGTTGTGTAAATTCCAATTGTTTACTTGATAATTAATTAGTTATTCCCTTTTGTGACAATATACTAGTAAGGGATATATACTCACCTAGTATATTGTAGAATATGCGAATAGTCTAGGATCTACAGTGGACTCAAGCGATGGTCCTTAAATCAACATAATTTATTGAATTACACATAGTTTTTTGCTCTTTACAAGTGTTTTTTTTACCATTGTATCAACTGTATATGCCTTACAAATGATAGAGTGTCGATCTAGATGGTCTAGAACAAACTACACACATGGAAAATCATTGATTCTATCGATAGTGTATGAATTATGTCCAACTGTAAAAATATTTAAATATCCAACATTTCTAACAGTAACAAAGTACAAGTTGTTATTTTTTAAACGGTAACATCTGAGGGTTTTTTTGTATAAAAGGAATACAATCCTTATGTTAAATCTATTTTTTGCTTTATTAACTCCTCCATTTTATTATATTTTAAACAAATACAATGTCTCAAGAATATCAAACATCCTATGTAAAAAATTCTTATATTTATTATAGTGGTAATCTAGCTATCTTGAGGACGTCACACACCATTATAAATCCAGGCTAAAATTTTTTTAATTATGTCGTTCAGTAGGTAGGTGCTTATATATTTGTGATTTATGATTTATGATTTTTTGTTTAAGTAATTTATCTAATTATTTATTTTTTGTCTAAACTAATAACAGATGGTCTTTTTTAAAGTGGCTTGAAAATGAATCACCGACGAGCAACCCATCAACATTGAGTCCAAGATCTGAGACATCAAATTTTCAAGACGTTTTCAAGTTTCAAATGTTAGAAATACATCGAGAATCCAAATAAAGTTGAGATCTACTCATGATATTTTTCAAAGAAGTCGAAGAGCAGATGGATCACTTGAAAGCATTGCTAAAAGACACTAAAATATAGAGATATCAACTAAATGAAAGGTTGATTTTGGCTAAATAAAATGAGAATGGACTAAAAATTATGTTGTATGGTTTGTTGTTGTTGTTGGCTTTTTAAAAAGGTGTAACAGGGATATAGTATGATTGAATAATTAAAAGTATTTCTCTTAAATTGTAACACTTTTATAACTTTTATTCATAAACGATAATCTTACAAATCAACTTAAAATTGACAGTTAACAGTGATAACAGTCTTTAATAATAAAGAAGACCTTCAATAATAGTAACCACAAACTTTTTTTATCTATGACAACAACCTGAAAAGGTATCACAATGAAGTCTATAATATTAAAAAACAACTTAAAGTTGATAATTGATAATGGTAGTAATCTATAAATAATTAAGAAGACCTTCTATAATAGTAAGACAATGCAGTTAAGCAACAACCACAATACCATAGGAAAATAGATTCATACATAATCCAGAAAACTTTCACAAATAACAAAATTGTTTGTGAAATCATCCAATTGTCCATAAAGCAGCAAACCATTAAAAAATTGATTGTTTTAAAAAGTGAAATATATGATATTAATTGTTTTTTTCATCATCCATAATCATATCATAGATTTTCACAACAATACCTATCATGCTACTTCATTTCCATCATTGTCTTCTTCTTCATCTTTTTTCCTTTCTTTAACTGTCAAAACAAAGTCATAGTTTTTTCCTTCTCTTCATCATCATCATCATTATTCTACTCTTCTGGCACATTAGTGTCAAAGTCTTCATTTTTTCATTCTCATCTTTCTTTTCCTCTTTTACCACATAGTGGTCAAGTCTTCTTTTTTCATCTTCTCTTAATCATCATCATCATCATCATCATCATCATCATCATCATCTTCTTCTTCTTCTTCTTCTTCTTCTTCTTCTTCTTCTTCTTCTTCTTTCTTCTTCTTTCTTCTCCCCTTCCTTCTTTTCTTCTTATTATTATCCTCTTCTTTCTATACTATTTTATTCTCCTCTTTTTTATTTCTCTTCATTTTCATATATTTTCTCC
The DNA here is from genome assembly GCF_002878395.1 of Capsicum annuum. Classification (NCBI taxonomy): domain Eukaryota; kingdom Viridiplantae; phylum Streptophyta; class Magnoliopsida; order Solanales; family Solanaceae; genus Capsicum; species Capsicum annuum. Next base: position 195,536,712 of record NC_061113.1, read on the forward strand.
TCCTCCTCTTCTTCTTTCTCTTGTTCTTCGTCTACTTTCTTTTCATCTACTTTTTTTTTTTTTATCTACTACCTTCCCCTATCTTTTCTTCTTTTTCTCTCTTATATAATGCATCTTATTTATATATTATTGTGTGATATTGTCCAAATTATACCTCTAAGAAAGTATAAAGCATTCGCTGGTCAAATATAGAATCCAACCAAGTTGGGGTCGATCCTATGAGGTCAAAAATCTATCACTTTGCTGATATAATTAAAAATTGAAGAAAGTAAAAGGGGGAGAGGGTTGCAAATATAAGAGTAACAGAAAAAAATTGGGTAATTAGGGTTTTTATCATTATGAGATGATAACTGGGATTGTGTTCCCCCTGACTTCACTACTCTTTTCATGTTCATTAAACTATCTCTACGCATTGCATGTAAAATCTAAAAATTTATGTATCACCTAACCGTCTGTCAACATTGGTATGGGTGAATTTCACTCATATCCTCTTCGTCTCAAAGTATCGCATTACTAACCCTTGTTTTATGATCTTAGATTAACTATTTTCTTGTGGTCACAAGTTAATTAACCAATGGTTAATAGCTTCAAATTACTATTATGGTCTCCTTTCCTAATATCTACCTCTCTCTTGAGTAAGTATCAAATATGGGTGAGTTTCTAACATTTGGAATCATTAAAAAGTCAATCAAAGCAAAGAAAATCCCAATACATAAAAGAACACCAATCTAGGATGACTTTACACCATACCTGCTTTGTTAATCCTTCAGGGTTCTCAAAATCCAAGTTATGATGTTTAGCTACTCATGTTTGTAAGAGCATGCATTGATTTCATAGATGAAAACATAAGGATGAACTTATGAAGAATAATAATGAAAACCCAAAATCCCAACTTAATTGCAAACCCTTAAAACAAAGAACAATAATTCCAAGATCAATAATGTATCTTAGAACTCAAAATAATGTCAAATGCGTATAAAGTGCATAAAATATTGTTAAAAATTCCAAAAAAAACATAAAACCTTCTAGGAGTATTTATAGATACAAATTAAATCTCATCCAAAATAGTGTAAGAAAGTTGGGGTGGCCTTAACCTACTATGGGTAGGTTGGATCGTAGGTACAACCTACCAACCCTAGGTTGACTCTTGGAAATTAGATTAGGCTTATATCTTTCAAAATCTCAACCTACTAGTTAACTTACCACCCATAGGTTGTACTTACTTCCCGTAGATTGACTAGTAGAAATTAGAATTAGCTTGAAATCTACAGAACTCAACCTACAAGTCTACCTACTATTTCTACCTATGATTGGTAGGTTGTACCTATCACCCATACATAGGCTAGTAGGTATCTTTTTCAATAAATCTTCATCCTTTTTCCTGTCTTTGCTTTGAACCCTATTTTCTTGAAAAAATCGACACAAACATACATCATATCCAACAAAAATACCTAAGTACTTACATAATTTCCTTATTTTAAGCATCAAAAGTGCAATGAAACCATGATACATTAACTCCCCCAAATTAGAACATTTGCATGTCCTCAATGAACTAACATAAAATAGACAAATACGATGCTTAACTAACAGAAATCTAAGGCACCTACGATAGTCAACTCATTTTAGCTCAAATTTCTTACCCCTTCAATTCATAACTATCAAACCCACTATATGGATCCACGTAGCAAACAACATGACACGAAAAGAATCAAGTGATGACATAAGATTAATATTAAAGAACCAAGCACGTATGCAACTGACACTACCCGAATAAATAAGTAGTTAACAATACCACCCACGTACCCTCACAACACGAATATCCCAACTCTCATAGTATTATAATGCATGTCAATGCAGCGACATCATCAAAATACTCACACTCTCAAAGAGTTTAAACGATGCACATGAAATTACATAGGCTGCTATATACCTTAGTTATTTAAAAAGCTGGACTAGGGTCACTATAGGACTATTCAAGGCTAGTAATGTAGGTATGTGGGAAGGTATGGTACATAGGGAAATAGTGAATCACCCTCCTTGACACTACACTTACATTATTTGTTCCACTAATTAACCATGATTCTTTTATTCTCCCATTCTCTCTTTTATTGCTTATTCGGGTTGGGTGTAGTTCCCTTCATTATTTGAATTTATTTTTTTCTTTTTCTTTTAGTTTTTCTCACTTTTCTACCACATCCAAGTCTGCTTTCTTTTATTTTATTCAACACCTTTCTTCATCACCATCTTGAACTACAAACCCCTATGATAGCCACCCTCAACTTAGGTGATTTACCTGAGTTAAGGTACATAATGTCCAAGGAGGGACTAGGGCAAAAATTGGCTAATTGTAATTAAACGAGAAAGTGAAAATGTTAAAACAAGAAAATAGGTTAATTTAGGCTTAAATTGAGAATCAAGGAATACTTATTCTTGTTTGGTCGGTATTTTAGGATAAGATTGGACTTATTAAAACACAGCCTATGATCACATCCAGCCAACTATCCCACAATATAGGAAAGACTAGCCAAGCAAGTTCTGGATCAAACACACAAATTGAACTAGGTATATGTGTCACACACACATGGTACCGTTACATTATCAACTACTACCTATTGGGTTAATACAATGGTAAGCTATGGTTATTTTGTTCCTAATATTAATTATCAAGATTAAAAATGGTCACACATAGATTTATAAAACATAGTTTAAAAAAATTTAGAAGGGGTATCATATTTTTCAAACTCATAAAAACACAAAATATTTTAACCGCATTTAGGTTTAATATTTCTTCTAATTAAACAAAGCAACCCATAAAATATATTAAGAACATAACACAATATCTAAAAATGCCGCCTCTACTATGATAACAAACTTCAGAGAAAAGAGACACGATAACAAAAATCCTAAGAGGATGTCTAGGCCTAAAAGTAGCCCTACCCCCATTAAATAAGCATACATGGTGCCCAATGCATTAGGCCACCATAAAGAAAGAGAGATAGGAACATACCTATGAAACATTTGGTGCACAATCTGATGTCGATCACAATAACAAAATTATCACAAATGTAGAAATAACAAGATGATGTATGAGTCTATGCTAACATTTGAGGATTTTAACTCTTAATAATTGCAAGATCTTGAGCAACTTTAGTTGTTTTTTATTAGTTTACTTTGATTTTGCTGTAAATGTTTAGATGCAGGGGAGCCAAAATTAATGGAAGCAAAAAGGCTGAAATGTGAAGCAAATAAAAGACAAGTGTGGCTGGCGATATTCATGATAAGTCATCAGCCTAGTGATAAGCTATCAAAGAAAACTTAAGCCTTAAAAAGGACATGAGTTTCAACTGGAAGAGTTAACGATATTTTGTGATAGGCCATCAGGATGGTGATAAGGTGTCATGGATACTGTCAGACGTAGACAAGACATGAGAATTGGAGTAGGAATGTGACGATGTTCTTGATAAGCCGTCAAAATCCTGATAAGACATTATCGTCGTCATTAGTCTTAGACAACAAAAGACAAAAGTGAAGATGAGCTGACGACATCTGTGATAATTCATCAAACTCTTGATAAGCAATCACGGATCTCATCATCTATTTTGAGGAAAAGCTGTAACCTTGATTTTGTTTCCATAATTAAGGTAAACTATTTCAAGCTTTGTTTTAGGGTTTTCTAGGGGCATATTCCAGACATTATTTGACACTTTGAGTTTTGACAACATATTCTGATAATTTCTCTCTCAACTCCTAGACTTTAACAACACAACTATTTTGAGAGATTATTATCAGTATTTTTGAGATTTTAGATTGTAATCTAATCTATGATTCACTGGTTATTATTCATCTCTGTAAGTTTATCTTTAAATTCATGAATTCGATTATGTGTTTCGTTCATTTTATCATGAGTGGCTAAACTCTCTTAACTTGAATTATGGGATCTAGGGTTAGGTTTTGATAAGGTGCTAAATTTTCAAGATTTAATAGGTGGTAAGAACTCTTGATAATTCTAAAGTTTTAATTAAAGTCTGTTGGTTGAAAACAGTAGACACACCTACTTTGATTTGCTTGAGAAAGAAATCAAATATAGTAGGAAGTGAATTATCAATAGGGACTCGGAAATACTTCATTTAATAATCAGCGCTGTAAAAACGTTGGTTAACCTGAGGTAAAATCTAGGCAGTCAATAGTAATTCCCTAAGTCCGAGAGGATTATGAAATTAAATGCTTAATAGGTCGAGAGACATTTAAGCATGACATCGATTAAGATAGCTTGTCATCCAACCCACTATGATAATCTTGAATCACCTTTTGCATCTTTCATGTAACGAAAACCCTAGTGAATATAATTTTGGTTATTTCATAAACTCTTGATTACAAACACTAAAATTAAAGTGAAAAACAATTATTTGTTAAACTTAAAACCCCTATTTCAGGAAACATTAGACTATCAGTGAATTAAATCGCAAATGACTTGAGTTCATACCATATTTCCTGTGGGATTCGAGCCCAACCTAGTTGGGTTTTATATTGAAAACAATCACTTACACCCATTAAAGAGTGTAATTTAAGCGTTATCACCAGACAGCTTTGGTTACCTCTCAAGAAACACTTGATTTAACATTGTGACACGATGTGGGAACCTTGATTACTCAGACTCATCAAGGTCTCCATAGGGTTGGCTTCCATGATAATAAAAATTGTTTATTATCAAAACCACCCTCATATATGTTGGTTTCTTCATAGTTCTATGAACATAGAATGTGACTTCCTTATTAGTTTGCTTGAACTTAAGTTTACATCTTTGTATATCCTACAATGCTCTACCTATGGATAAAAATAGCCTCTCCAAAACTATGGCATTTTAAAATTAACCTCACAATCCAAGACAACAAAGTCCATTAGAAAGATAAAGTTGTCCACCTTGACCAGACCATCAAATAATATGCCTATAGGATTTTCCACCATATGAACTGCCATAAATAAATGCATTATTTTTTATTCGAAGGGTCTAAATGAAAATTTTTGGAACACTCTAGTGGAATTAAGTTAATTCTTGCACCTAGGTCACCCAAAGCCTTGGAAAAACTACATAACCCAATCTTACAAAAATTATAAAGGCATCAGGGTCACCTTTTTTGTGCAATAAATCAAGATGTAAATGCACTACAATAATGTAAACCAGAAACATCCCCATAAATGATTTTTCTCTTATTTGTCACCAAATTCTTCCTAAATTATACATAGCCATGCATTTTTTCTAGAGCTTCAAGTAGCGGGATGTTCACAGTCAACTCTTTTAGCATCAAAATAAACTTTTCATACTCTCCTTCTTTGGCATTATTCTTTAATATTTGGAGCAATAATAGAGAAGGCCGGGAATACGCTTCAGTGGTTATGTGACCTCCTTATCCTCTCCTTTTGTTTTAGCTTATTTCTCTGCAACTTTAGTGAAACACCTTAGGTTTTGATCCTTATAAATTTCTTGAGTTTTGAGATTCTAGACATCATACGGCTTATGGGTACTAGTCATATGATATGCATACGATTTAAGAGGTCTTGGTCGTATGTTACTCAATATGGTCTTCAATGGTTAACATCCAAGGTACGAGTGGACACTATACAAATTTTATGGAGAGGATACAAGTGATTAAAGCCATTTTGAATGATTATCAGTGTGTCATGCTCTTAGTGGGTGGTCTAAGGTACAGTTTGTGGGTACTTGTCATATGCTTCGATATGTGTAGGCCCTGGTTGTTATATGTTTGATAGTGTATGGGTCTAACTTAAGGATCATGATATGGGTGATGGGTACCACTCGTATGATTGTGTACGATTTGGGAGGTAAAGTCATACCCACTTACGGGAATTCTTTTACAGTTTAAGTTGGGGGTATTTTGGATATTTTCCCTTTTAACCCTTATGAACTCACAACCTAAAATACTATTGGGACTTCATTTACCCTATTATTCTAGTCTTAAACATTTACAAAGTCTCTCTAAACTCTCTCAAGCACTTGGGTTAAGAAAAGGCTAAGATTTCATCAAGAGGATCAATTAAGGATTCCAAAGCATGATTTATCTCTATATTTCTCATAATCTAATGCTTGTTACTCATCCCTCATTGTTTTTTCAACTAAAGGCATCTTTTATAAATGTTTTCCATGGAGTAATTATGACATTATTTTGGGTTTTAAAACATATGATGGGGTTTTTGGTTATTAATAGTTGATTTATGTTTTCCCATATCTTTACTTCTGATTTTCTTATTATAATGGTGGTTTGAACATATGGTTGCATGGGAATTTTCCATTGGTAATTGGTTTTGTTTTTGAAACTATATTCCCTCAACATGTTTGTCAAAATGCCTATGAGAATGCTTTTATTACATAGTTGGACTTTCATTAAAAACTTGCTTGGTACAATATGGTGTTGGAACCTAAATTGTTTAAATAGTTTTAATGGCTAAGTGGTAAGTACTTGGTGGCCATGAGTTTGATTATAAATATTATAGGGCACATGGTAATACCCCAAGTGAATCTAAAATGGAATCTATGAGGTACATCAGAATCCTTTAAATAACTGGATAAGGACATTTCTTGCAAGCTATAGTTGGTATGACGATACCATTTCTTATAGCCTTGGTTAATAATATATGGAATTGGTAGTTTGGTTGTGTGATAATGCTTTTAATTGGGCAATAATAGTGATTTCTGATAGTTAATCATAAAGGTGTAATCCTAATGAACAAATGCTAGAAACTCATATTTGCCGACATGAGGATTGGTCATGGAAACTATATACTTGTGAGGTCCAGAGAAATCCCCTAAGTTATACTTTTATATATGTATTATGGAGGGTGAAGGGTACACAAGATTCCTTACCCCTATCGTATCGCTAGTTTATATGGCTACACGTACTGGGGACCGTTGAGGGGGTAACACTGGACCCATATAGCCCATGGGTAGTTCTCAGATGGTTATGCTACATATACCCAGGTTAATGGTATTAAATTCATGCTAAACTCGAGTCCCTTCCTGGCATTAACTATATAAATATATCAATGTGAATGCTTATGGTTATTTACTTTGTTTTAAATATTGGCATTATTTAATCCTTATCTTGAGTGCATGCTTGCGTTCACCCGCTAACCCATCTTCGGGTTTTGTATCCCCACATGATGCAAAACCGTCTATACTACTTCTCCTGCTTGGTAATCAGATTTAGGGATAACTTAGAGTTAGATTGAAGTAGTGAGCTTCCATATTCTAAAAGGCTTTATTTCATGTTATAATCTTGCCTTCATACTTTGGTTATTTGTTAGAATTTGATTTTTTTTATGGTCAGTGTTAACATTGGTGTCAGCCTTGGCATTGGTATTATTATTATGGATGATATCATTTGACTATAATTGATTTGTTATTGTTCCATCTTATTATTCTATGGAATGGTTATGGATTGGTTTGCATTATAGTTATTGGTTTAGTATTGTATAATTTTACTTGTTTGGGTTGGTCATGGTCTTGGACCTATCCCAGTGTCTTGAATGATTCATAACTCTATTTTGTGATATATTTGGAATTTATTTGACTCAGGGTATATGTTTAGAGGTTGAATTGGGTATCATAGGTATTCTTCGGTCCTTCTTTGACTTAGAATGCCCATTATGACTAGGCCCTAGTTCAGGCCATGTCAAGTTTGTATCAGAGCCCTAGGTTCATGGTCAATTGGGAGTCCATATAGCTATTTTGAATAAAGTCTCTTTTAAGGATGCGTAGTGCACCACACTTCCATGGGAAAGGATAAAAGGCATTTAGGAATATTTCTCTTTCTTGATTCCTACTTTAAAACTTTTGAGTCTAAGTCCTTGAATCATCTTTAATTCCCATTTGCTCACTTTTCAAATCATTCCTCAACAATTTGATGCTCACAAAAACTGATCTATCCCAACTGGTGATAACGTTCATAGGACATTCTTTAATCAAGACATCCATACTCGGTCTAGGGGTCTAGTTCTAGATTATCCTGGAGTTCCACTAGTTCCCTCTAGTCCTTCTCAGTCTCCTTAAGCTGATGTGATAAACACTGAGTTTCTTCAATCTATTCATATGTTAGCACAATGGGTAGCTACTCAATCTGAGCATGTTGTTCCTATTAATCCATTTTTAAGGCCATAAGGGTTGTCCATTTCATGAGGTTAAACCCTTTAAAATTTATGGGTTTTAAGGTAGAAGAGAATCCCTAGGTTTTTTTGATAAGATGGAAAAGATTTTTCGTGTTATCCATTCCATGAATATGGAAGGGGTGGAGTTTATGGCCTACCAACTAAAAAATATGGCATACCTATTGTATGAGGAATGGGATCATGCAAAGGGTAACACCGATAACTCATTATTGTAGAAGGATTTCACTAATACATCCCTGGGCTACATCTTTCCTCGTGAGTTGAGGGAAGCAAAAGTAGAGAAGTTTGTTAATTTGAAACAAAGAAAGATATCAGTCTAGGATTATGCCTTAAAGTTTTACCAATTGTCTTGGTATACTCCAAAGATAGTGTCAGATATGACGGCCCGAATAAGAATGTTTGTTTCGAGATTGTCTCATAAGTTGATCTATGAAAGTAAGGCTACCTTGCTGATCAAAGACATAGATATCTCTAAGGTGGTTGTTTATATGAAATGGGTGGAGGAGGAAAAAAATATAGGTTAAGTTAAGTTAGAGATAGGGAAAAAAATTTAGATTTTTTGAGCAAGGTGATGGCCAATAGCAGAGTGGCAGGGATGGTGGTAAGTGGCCTAAGAAGAAGTAAGGCTACTCTAGGTCTTATTCGACGGTTAGTTCTCCCTACCTAAATCCATTGGGTGATAGGCATTTCTATGGTGAAGACAACTTTAGCGCATAGGGTGCCTAATCTCAGGCGATGGGGATCAGTCAGCTTCATCGTGTCGTCCTTGTAGGTTCTATAGTTGTCTACATAGGGGTTTATATGATGAGGAAAGGGATAGATACTTTGGTTATCGTTACCTCGAGCATATTGTTAGAAACTATCCTATTGGTAAGGTTGTCTCTGGGGTAAACAAGATTCCAATTGCTCCATCTTCTACTTCAGCACCAAAGGGTGCTTTCTCAAGTTCCGACACTGGTCAAAATTCCTTTTATGCTCTCACTACTCGACAAGAGTCTAAGGCATCTCCTAATTTTATGATTGGTATGTTGAAACTCTTTTCTTGTGATCTGTATTGTTTACTCGATTCAGGGTCCACACTCTCTTATGTGACCCCATATGTGGCTGTGTCTTTTGATTTTGGTCCAGACTTTGTTTCAGACGTTTTTTTAATTTCTACCCTAGTGGTGACTCAATGATTGCTAAATGAGTCTTAGAGGGTTTGTGGTATCTATTGGTAGTAAGGAGACTTTGATGGATTTGTATGAATTAGATATAGTTGATTTCAATGTCATTTTGGGGATGGATTGGTTACACTCGTGCTATGCATCCCTAGATTGTTGAACCCATAGGGTTTTCTTTAAATTTCCTAACAAGTCAATTATTTAGTGGGAGGGTGGTTCCCTAGCTCCTAAGGGGAATTTTATATCATATCTTTGAGATTAGAGATTAATCTCCAAGGGGTGTCTTTATCAATTGGTCTGGGATAAAGATTCTAACTCGGAGGGTCCTTCTTTGGATTCTAACTCCCTTATAGAATGGCTCTAACTGAGTTAAAGGAGCTCAAATAGAAACTTAAGGATCCTTTGGATGAAGGTTTAATCCATCCTATTGTGTCCCTATGGGGTGCACCAGTGTTGTCTTTGCATAAAAAGAATGGTTTCCTTACGATGTGTATTGACTGCCGGTAGTTGAATAAGGTGATGGTAAAAAACAAGTATCCTCTTCCAAGAATAAATGACTTATTTGATCAGTTGCAGGGTGCAAAGTTCTTTTCTAAGATTGATCTTTGGTCCTGGTATCATCATCTTAAGATTACAGAGATGGATATCCCTAAGAATTTTTTTCATACCCGGTATAGGCACATTGAGTTCTTGGTGATGTCATTTGGTTTGAACAATGCCCCGGCAACATTTATTGATTTGATGAATAAGGTTTTCCATAAGTTTTTGGAACTGTTTGTCATTGTGTTCATAGTTGATATCTTGGTGTATTTTAAGAGTGAGGTGGATCATTCTAACCACCTTTGTGTTATGTTGCAGATCTTGAAGAAACAACAGTTGTATGTAAAATTTTCTGAATATGATTTCTGGTTGAACATTGTCTCTTTTATGGGTCATATTATTTCTAGTGAGGGGATCATGGTAGATCCGCAAAAGATTGTAGTAGTTAAGAAGTGGCCTAGACCCGCGACTCCAACCAATATTTGGAGCTTCATGGATTTAGCAGGTTTTTATAAGAGGTTTGTGGAAAATTTTTCTTCTATACCTGCCCCATTGACTAAATTGAGTCAGAAAGAGCTTAACCTCAATCAAAGGAGATAACTTGAGCTTCTCAAGGACTATGACAGGAGTCTTCATAACCATCCAGGTAAAGCTAATGTTGTTGTTGATCTCTTAGCGGGTTGTCTATGGGGAGTCTTTATAATACCCTAGGTTTTTAACCCTTGGAAATTTCCTTGATTTCTAGCTTCTAAAAAAGTTACGACTAGGGGGAATGAGTCATACACTGGGGAATGAGTGTTATGGGTTTATGATATCCTGATCAGTGTTGGATGGTGGGTTGAATTTGGTTCCTAGAATAGATACGACTTGAGTGGTACGAGTCATAATGGTGGAGATAGGTTGTTGGGTTTGGTTCTTTCCTTAACTTAATCTTAGACTTGGTAACTTAACTTGGATTTGAGTACGAGTGGCTCACCATGAGCCATAAGACAGGGTACGAGTGTACCATGGACTCGTATAGTGGGCAGTATTCAAACCTCTTGTGATTCTATTCCGCTAGGGGTACGAGTCAAGGGTAATAGTCATATACTTGGGTATGACTTGGTTTGGGTGAGTTGTACTTTGGATATTGTTGGGTCCAACAGGTAGGTCTTGGGTACGACTGGTGGGTACCACTTATATAAAGAGGGGTACGTTTTGTATGGGGTAGTCGTACCCTATGACGGGATTTTTATGTAGTTAAAGTGAGGTCAGTCTGGATATTTCCCCACTTAACCTATTAAGGCCCCATGAATTTTACCTCACATGGGAGGTTATATGCCCTATTATTCCATTCATTAACACTTAGAAAACAATCTCTTATCCTTTCTAAAGTTCTTGGGAAAAGCAATCTAGGGTTTCATCTTAAGGATTAATTTTTGGCTTGTGTTGGTAATTCTCTCCATTATCTTCTCTATTAAGATATGTACACTTCCCTCTTTGTTAGTTCCAAATAAAGGCATTGTTTTATACATTGATTTCATGGCATGATTTATTGTATGGTTTTTGTGTTTTCAAATATGTGTTGATGTTTTTGTTATAAATTCTTGGTTATGGTCTTCCCATGTTTTAATGGTGTTTCTACATCTTTAAATGGTGGTTTTGGATAATTGGTTGCATGGGAATGGTTACTTAGAAATTGGTTTTGGCTTTGGTAATATTATGCCCCCAACATATTTGATAAAATGTCTATGATAATGCTTTTACTATATTATTGGATTCTAAATGTAACTATTGCATCGTATGGTTCGGTAATGGAACCATAAATGGTTTAAATATTTTTGAATGGTTGAATGGAAAGGTTTGTTGGTCATGGTTATGGTAAATTGAATATCCTTGTGGGGTACAATAGAATACCCCAAGTAAACCTGGTAATGAACAACTTGTGGGGTACATATGACTCCCCAAAGAAAACATATGGAACAGTTGTGGGGTACATGGTGTTACCCCAAGTTAACTTAGTAAATGGGTACACGGGAGTCTATTTACCTTAAAAGGTTTGGCTAAGGACAATAATGGAGAGGTGTAATAGTTAATCGTAAAGGTGGGAGTTTAATGAACAAACATTGGAAACTCATATTTACCGACATAAGGGGTTGGTCATGGCGATGATTTATGATACCTTAATGAACACGAGAATCCTCTAAGTACACTATACATATGTATCATGGAGAGCTATGGGTACTTAGGAATCCCTTACGCTTATGGTATCTCTAATTCATGTGGCTACATGAATGGGGCCAATTCAGGGGGTTACACTGGACACATATAGACCTTGGGTGGTTTTAGGACGATTAAGCTACACATACCAAGGTTAATGGTTTCAAATCTATGCTAAACTCGATTCACTTTTAGGTATGGTTATATATATGTATGGTTTTAATACATATGGTTGGTTTACTTAGTTTTACTAGATGATATTATTTTCTTCTTATCTTGAGTTCATTGTAGCATTCACCCGCTAACCCATCTTTGGGCGGCTGTATCCCCACGCGATGTAGGAACTGGGCGTTCTACTCCTCCTGCATAGTGATTGAATTTTGGGATCAGCTTTTAGATTGAAGTGGTGAGCTTCCATCTTACGAAAAGGCTCCATTTCATATTATAGACATTTTCATATACTTTGATTATTTTATAGATATTGGTTTTGGCTATGGTTTAGGGCATGTCCCAACCGGATCTTGGTTGTCTTCTGGTTAGTGGCTTTTGTGGAACTACTATGGGATGGTATGGACAGGATCGGTATTGGTATTAGCCTTAGTATTGGTATTAGTATTGGGGTTGACACCGGTTAACTGTATTGTTGGTTGTTCTATCCTCTTTTATTTTGGGATTATATATAATTATTATGAAACTCATATGGTTATTATTTTAGATTGTGCTTTTGTTTGGTATTGGTTATTAGTTGGTATTAGACGGTTTGGCTTACTTGGGTAGTTATGATCATAGACCTATCCCAGATCTTGGATGTTGCAACTATGCTATCTTGTTATATGTTCGGAATTTATCCAATGCAGGATATGTATCAGTTGGTTGGATTGGGTAGCAAGGGTAGTCTCCAATCTCGGTTGGACTTAAGATTCCCATTACGACAAGGCCCTTGTTCAGGTCATATCAAGTTGGTATTAGAGCCTTAGGTTCATGGTAAATTGAGAGTCCATAAAGTCGTGTCTAGTAGAGTCTCTTTTTGGGGTGTGTAGGAAACCATATTTATAAGAGAGAGGGTACAAGGCATTTAGCAAGGTTTCACTTTATTGGTATTCTATTTTCAAGCTTGGAGTCTAAGTCCTAGAATCTTTACTAATCCTTGTTTGTTCACTTTTCAAATAATGTCTCGCTTATTTGGAACAAAAAGAAACTTATTGTCCCATCTGGTGACAATTTGGAAGGGACATAGGGATCCATACTCGATCTAGGCATCATATCCCTAATATTTTTGGACTTCCACCAATTTCTACTAGTCCTCTACAAGGTGAGGTGACTAATGCAGAATTTCTCCAACTGATTCACATTATTTCTTAGTTGGTTGTTACATAGATAGAGCGAGATGCATCTGGTGTTCCATCTGTTGAGGCCACAAGGGTTGGCTAGTTTATGAAGATGAATCCTTCTACTTTTACTGGAGTAAAAAGGGAGGAGGATCCTCAGGGTTTCTTGGATGAAATGGAGAAAATCTTTAGGGTGGTGTAGGACACAAATATGGAAGGAGAGAATTTTGCAGCTTATCAGCTCAAGGATGTAGCGTACTAATGGTACGAGGAGTGAGATATGGATAGAGGTGATGTTAATGAGTTTTCCTTATAGGAGACTTTCTCAAATACATTTTGGGATTGCTTTTTTCCTTAGGAGCTGAGAGAAGCAAAGATGGAGCAGTTTGTGAATCATAAGCATGGGAAAATATCTGTAAATGAATATATATAGAAGTTTCATCTATTGTCAAGGTATGCTCCTCATTTGGTGTCCGATATAAGGGAGAGGATGAGAAAATTCAATTTTGGGCTATCTCCTGATTTGATCCTTGAAAAAAAGACTGCATTGCTGATTAAGGATATGAATATTTTGAGGTTTGTTGTCCATATATAGCAGGTGGAGAAATAAAAGAGGAAACAAGTAGAGTTTAGGGAAAGAAAGGTTAAGAGGAGGAGTTTCTCTGAGCATAGTGGTGCTCAGCGATAGGGTGGTTAGGATAGCGTTACATAGTAAAAAAGTGGGGAAGTTCTGCTTCTTTCTTTTCTGCTAGTGCTCCTTACCCGAAGTAGTCGAGTGATAAACGTCAGTAAGGTGGTGATAATTTTTGAACACTGGGTACCCAATATCAAGTGGGTAGGGCTTAGTTGGTTTTGTATGCCCTCTTTGTCAGTTTTGTAGTCGTCTTCATCGGGGGATTTTGTGATGAATGGAGGGATAAATGTTTTTAATGTTGTCAGCCAAGCCATATGCTTAGAAATTGTCAAGTTGTTATGGGTGTTTTGGGAGAGGTCAAAGCTCCGATTGCTTCATCTTTTGTTCCTGCACCTGGTGCTGCTACTTCTAAGTCTGCTTCTATGTTTAGTACTGGCATAGGATGGAATAGGTTATATACTCTTGCATCTCAATAGGAATCTGAGGCATCACCTGATGTCTTTACTGGTATGTTACAACTCTTTTCTCCTAACATATATTGTTTGCTTGATCTGGGTTCCACTCTTTCTTATGTGACCCCATTTGTGACTGTGAGTTTTGGTTTTGATCCTGAGGTTATTTTAGATCCATTTGCAATTTCTACCCAGGTAGGTGACTCGATTATTGCCATGAGAGTTCATAAAGGTTATGTGGTATCTGTTAGTAGTAGGAAGACTTTGGAGGATTTGTTTGAACTTGATGTGGAAGATTTTGATGTTATTCAGGGTATGGATTGGTTACACTCTTGTTATGTGTCCTTAGAATGTCAGACTCGTAAGGTTGTCTTTAGGTTCCCTGGTGAACCAGTTATGGAGTGGGAGGGTGGTTCCCTAGCTCCTAGGGGAAGGTTTATTTCCTATCTTAGAGCTCAGAGATTAATCTCCAAAGGGTATCTTTATCACTTGGTTTGGGTTAAAGATTCTAACTCGGAGGGTCCTTCCTTACTTTCGGTTTTGGTGGTAAATGAGTTTCCTAAGTTCTTTTCGGATGATATTCCTGGTGTTGCTCCAGATAGGGAAATAGATCTTGGTATTGATTTGGTTACAGACACTCATCCAATATTTATTCCTCCTTATAGAATGGCTCCGACTGAGTTGAGGGAACTCAAGAAGTAACTGAAGGATATTTTGGATAAAGGGTATATCCGTCCTAGTGTATCCTCGTGGGGTGCACAGGTGTTGTTCATATGCAAGAATGATCGTCCCCTTCTGATATGCATTGACTATCGACAGTTGAAAAAGGTAACATCTAAGAACAAGTATCCACTTCCAAGGATAGATGACTTTTTTAACCAGTTGCAACGTGCCAAGTTCTTTCCTAAGATAGATCTTTTGTTTGGGTACCATCATCTTAAGATTAGGGAGGTGGATATCCCTAAGACGGCTTTTCATACTCGGTATGGGAACTTTGAATTCTTGGTGATATCATTTGGCTTGACTAATGCCCCAGCGGCGTTTATGGATTTGATTAACAGGGTTTTAGGCAGTTTTTGGATCTTTTGGTCATTGTGTTCATTGATGACATCTTTGTGTATTCTAAAAGTTAGGTGCATCATACCAATCACCTTTATGTGGTGTTGCAGACCTTGAATGAATAATAGTTGTATGACAAGTTCTTCAAGTATGAGGTTTGGTTAAACGTTGTAACTTTCTTGGGTCATATTATTTCTAGTGATGGGATTATGATAGATCAACAAAAGGTGGTTGTGGTTAAAATATTGCCTAGGCCCATGACTCTGACCAACATTAAGTGTTTCTTGGGTTTTGCTAGGTACTATAGGCAGTTTGTCGAAAGATTTTTGACGATAGCTGCCCCATTGACTAAGTTGACGAAGAAGAATGTAAAGTTTTCTTGGTCATATGCGTGTGAATGGAGTTTCGAGAATCTTAAGGATATGCTAACCTCGGCTACAATTTTGACATTGCCTAAAGACAATGAGGGGTTTATGGTTTATTGTGATGCATCTCGGATAGGACTTGGTTGTGTTGTTATGCAACATGGGAAGGTGATTGGCTATGCTTCTAAGTAATTAAAGGTACATAAGAGAAACTATCCTACTTATGATTCGGAGTGGTTGGTGGTTTTTGCTTTGAAAATCTGGCGACATTATTTATATGGAGTGTACGTGGATATCTTTTCAAATCATAAGAATCTACAATATGTGTTCATTAAAATGAGCTAAGTCTTAGGCAGAGGAGATGGATGGAGCTTCTCAAGGACTATGATATGAGTCTTTACTACCGCCTAGGTAAGGCTAATGTGGTTTATGATGCTCTTAATAGGTTATCCATAGGGATTTTGGCTCATGTGGATAAAGGAAAGCGAGAATTGGCGAAGGATATTCACCACTTGGCCAATCTTGGAGTTCGTCTCTTGAACTCCTAAGATGGTGGGGTAATGGTTCAAGAAGGGGTTAGGTCATTTCTTGGTGCAGAAATCAAAGAGAAGCAAGTGGTAAATCCTATCTTGATGAAAATCAAGAGTGATATTGGTATGAAAAAGGTGATGGTCTTTGAGATTGGTGGTGATGGTACTTTGCGGTACCAAGGGAGGTTATGTGTTCCTGATGTCGATGACTTACGAAAAAGGATTTTGGGTGAGGTACATGAATCGTGCAATATTGTTTATCCTTGTTCAACAAATATGTATCATGATCTCAAGGAGATGTATTGGTGCTATGGTATGAAAAAGGATGTGGCTGTATTGTAGCTAAGTGCCTAGTGTGCCAATAAGACAAAGTTGAGCACATGAGACCTGGTAGGTTGTATCAAGCAATTGAGTTACCCGAATGGAAATGGGAGGCAATCAATATAGGTTTTGTTACCGTTATTCCTTAGTCTTGGAATCAATTCGATTCGATTTGGGCCATCGTGGATAAGATGATAATGGCTACTCACTTATTTCCAGTGAGGACTACCTTTTTAGTGGAGGATTGTGCTAAGTTGTATCTTCAGGAGATTGGACATCTGCAACCGGTACCTATTTCAATTATCTCTTATCATGGTACGTAGTTTTTATCTCATTTCTAGCGGTCTTTTCAGAAGGGATTGGGGACTAAGGTTGGTCTGAGTATTGCTTTTCATCTGCAGATAGATGGGCAAACAAAAAAGACTATTGATACAACGAAGGATATGCTTCAGGCGTGCGTGATTGATTATGGTGGCAATTGGGTTGAGCATCAACCCGACTCAACTAGGGGCCTTATCTTAATGGGCATCCCAAGTCCAACCAGGACCGGGGGCCTTATTGTATTGGGCATCGCAAGTCCAACCAGGACCGGGGACCACCCCCTATTACCCAACCCAACCACCATTAGCATACCTTAAGTCTACTGAATTCCTAATATATAACAAGATACCATAACTAGACAAGGATTTACTTTGTGATAGGTCTATTCCTAGACCCACCCTACAAAGTCATCCCGTCCACCAAACCATACCGACCAAACCACCAAGCCAAACCAATACAGAACCAAAGACCATAACCCAGGAAAGAACCAAATGAGTTCCCAAACATAATATGATCAATCCCAAAATGAAATATGATGGAAAAGTGAGAAATTATGTACAATGATGTCATCCCCAATACCAATGCCGCTACTAAGGCTGACACCAATACCGATCCTGTCCATACCAACCCATAGCAGTACCACAAAGCCTCTATAAAAAAGAATAAAAAAGTCCAGTTGGGAAATGTCCCTAACCATAGCCAAAACCAATATCCCAAATAAATCAAAATTTCTATGAATATCCATAATATAAAATGGATCTTTCCAGAAAGATGGAAGCTTACCACTTTAATCCAACAAGTTTCCTTGAGTCAATCACTCTGTCGAAGGAGTAAAACGACTGGTTCTTGTATAAGTGGGTATACAGTCACCCGAAGATGGGTTAGCGGGTGAATACTAGCATAAACTCAGGATAAGAACAAAATAATACCATTCATAAAACCAAATGAAAAAATATCCATATTCATAGAACCATACATATATATATATATATATATAAAACCATGTCGGGAAAGGGAACCGGGTTTAGCATGTATCTAAAACCTTTACTTGGGTTGTGTAGCTTTGCCATCCTAAACTACCCATGGGATATATAGGTTAAATGCCCCCTGCTAAAAGGTCCTCACTGTGTGAAGCCACACGACTAGCAAAGAAAAACTTAGGATGTGTAGTACATATTCCAAATATAAAGTATGATATGATGCACAAGGTCACTTGGACCAAACTTCACATTGGCAAATATGATTTTCTAATTTTAGTCCTCCTCGAACCTCCACCTTCCATGACTTTTCTACACACACTGCCATTATTTTGCAATTAAAATCATTTCCAAGTAACTAACAAATCCATTAACCATTTATTAACCAAGGCCATTAGTAGTGGTATCGTCATACTGACTATACTTGCAAGTTTTGTCCATAGCCAATCATCTATAGGTTTAAGGGATTCCATGTACCCTTCCATTAACCATATTAAACCACTTAGGAGATTCTCATGTACCCCACAAGCATAATAATTTAGCCCTTTTACCATTCTAAACCATTTAAATATGCATAATTCCTTTACTAAGTTTAAAACAAGCAAGAGTTCCATTAAAAATGATCAATGCAATGAAAACCACCTTGTAGGCATTTTATCAAACACATTGGAGGCATAATATAATCTAAACTAAAGTGTTTTACCAAAGAAACATTCCCATGAAAACAATTATCCAAAACCAACATAATGCATATAAAAGCATAATTAAAACATGGGAAACCATAACCATGCATTAATAACCAAAACCCTCCAAATCATATTTGAAAACCCTAAATTATAGAACATTCTAATGATAAAGACATTTTATAAAACCATGCCTTTAATTGGAACTAACAATGAGGGAAGAGAAATTACTTTAATTGACTAATTAGACAGACAAAAACCACCAACAAGATCCCCAAATTAGTCCTCTAGTTGAATGTAACGCTCCGAGAGTACACCTTGGATGTCACACGGTGCTTATGGTCTCATGCGACCACAAGCTAATCCATGACCTAGTAGCTATTGTGAGCACTGAATAAAATGGATAAACAACATATGAAGAATTTCAATTGAAATGACATAATGTTTTAGCAACTGAAAACAATACTAAAAAAAGGTTTTAAATGTTTGAAAACATATTGGCAATACTGATAAAAGAACTGATAATCACAGTTGAA
Organism: Capsicum annuum; assembly: GCF_002878395.1. Taxonomy (NCBI): domain Eukaryota; kingdom Viridiplantae; phylum Streptophyta; class Magnoliopsida; order Solanales; family Solanaceae; genus Capsicum; species Capsicum annuum. The sequence goes on from NC_061113.1 coordinate 195,556,001, forward strand.
AACTGACCAACTGTCTGTACTAGTCTGAAAGCCTCTAAATTATCTGACGATAGAGTTGATGAGGCAAGCCCCTAACTAACTCTGACTGACTAAATATCTTAACTACTGACATAACTAAAAATAGAAGATAACTCATCCTTGAAGGAAGAGGGCTCACCATGGATGCTTCTGCTGATGCACTAGAAATTTTAAGGATGATAGGTAATTTAAGTGTCTGAACGTATAATATAAGACATCATAGTGCAAGAAATGAGTATGTGGTCAGTACTTTTGAATTTGCTGGTATTCTAAGTGAGGTTAGGCTGATATGCATAGGTTCATGTTCATAAGCATTAACTAGCTGAATGTATATCATGAGATACTGAGTGTAAATGCATAAAAACTGTAAAGATTGAGAATGCAAGAACATACATAAATCAAGTACTAAAGTAGTCTATAAACTAAGCCACTGAAATCTGATAGTTAAATAACTGGTAACTGTATACTATGGTCAAGCAAGACTGAACTGAGTATAAAAACTAAAACTATGGGAGCTTTTATCTAACCGACATGCCCCAATATAGATTGATTGGGGTCAAACCTGTAACCTTAGTTGGAAATATGTTAGTACCATTCCACGGGTCACTAACAATGGCTGGGTCAACCCTAATCTAGCAGAAAGACTCATGAGATGTAAATATGTATGTCAACCCTAGACTGGCAAGAAGACATATTCACCAACACTGGCTATATAATTTTGTAACTTAGGGATTGCTACTAAGGGTCACACCTTAAGCTAACAGGATTGCCCCTATCCTTGGATTCACTCGGTGCTAGATCCTACTCTCAATAGAACCAACACTGATTACTAAACTAGACTAGGCTTGACTAAATTCACACTGACTATGTTAACTGACTGAGTACTACTGTCCATGATTCAACTGGACCCTTTCTATGACTACTATAAACTAGGTAAGCAGCTAAATTCGGGTAATATAACCACCAGGACTTGACATCATTGACAATAGAACTATACCACAGCTTTAAAGCATAACAAATAGTCACAATTCATCTTTCACTCATTTAGTCATTTTATCAAACACATGGGAGGAAAAACTTTGTACATAGGATTGATCAACATACTAACATATCATGACTTCATTGAATTCACAATTTAGGGAATTCAACATGATACTTACTTCAACCATCTTATGCATTAGCCTATTTCATATGAAATTTATATATTCATAACTTGGAACTCAAATTATAACACATACATGGACATAATATGATTTAAATCAAGCAAACTCATAACTCAAGCTTTGAAGAAGGTTTTTGGACTAAAAGGGGTGGAAGGGACCCAAGGATGAACACTTAACATACCTTAGTAGTTGAATTCGTGAGGCTTGTTGGAGATTTTTTGGAACTTGAACTTGGTCTTGAAGAAACTAGGGCTTTGTTCTTGAGAAAATTTGTGAAAAAGATGAGTAATTTGCCATTTTTGGATCCTTAATTTTGTGTTATGAGTAGGGTAAAGTAGGGGAAAATGACTCAATTACCCTTACACACCCATAACTTATTTGAAAAAAATATGCCGAATGACGCTACAACCGACGCATCGCATCAATCAAACCAGTATGATGGGCATCATTCCGCGTTGCTAGCCAATGTGGTACTTAACAAGACCTGACCTAATCGTGTTGGTTTGTTATTTCTTTCATCCAAACATGCCTCAAAAGTTCTGAAAATCCAAAACTCACTCGAGATGACCTATAGACAACGCTGATCCTAAATCAATTTAGAAACTAACTTTTCGAGGCTAGGAAAGTTGATAGTAAAATCATCAAAGTTTTGAGGCCAAAAATAAGACTAAGTCATCAACACTTAGCTAAATTTTTTTGAGGTCTTAGGACTCTTATGTACACTTTATTACCTGAATTAGACTAAGAAACATATGGGGTATTACAATATCTACCCATTGGGAACATTCATACTCGAATAAGACTGGTTAACCTGATAATATTAAGAAATTGAGATTATATACTGCCATGCACAACTGAAACATGACTGAATCTTGAAACATAATACATATTTGAATTAATTCATGAATGCATGAATGATATGAGAGTGATATGCAACTGGAACTGAGTTTGCAGCAGAATAAATCAAAGGAAAACGGTTACTCAGAATGAGTCTTAGTTCGTGGAGAATAGATGAGAGTACTTGGTTTGCCAAGTGTATCCCTTAATAGACTAGTTTTTCCAAAGAACTTTGACCAAGGGACTACTTTGTTCCTTAGTCTACGAATCTGAAAATCGAGGATTTCAACTAGAACTTCTTCATAAAAGAGACTATTCCTGAACATGTACACTTTCTAAGAGGACTACAACCGCTGGGTCACAAATATACTTCTTTAGAAAAGATTTAAATAATGGATGCACAGATGCTAAGTCTTCAGGTAACTTAAGATCATAGGCTACCTATACAAAATGGATTAGAATTCTATAACGGCCAACATATCGAGGTCTAAGCTTCCCTTTATTACCAAACCTCTTCACCCCCTTCATGGGAGAAATTTTAAGTAGATGAAGTCACCAATCTCCAACTCAAGGTCTCTCCTCCTCACATCATTATAAGATTTCTGTTGGCTTTAGGCCATCTTAAGCCTCTCCCTAATTAGTTGGACTTTGTGAAAATCATCAAAAACCAAATTAGGCCCTAGAAACGTGGCCTCCCCTGCCTTAAATCAACCAATTGGAGACTTACATCTCCTCTTATATAGTGCCTCAAATAGAGCTATTTGAATGCTAGAATGATAACTGTTATTATATGCGAACTCTATCCAAAACAAGTGATTATCCAGCTACCTTTAAAATTAAGGTCACAGGCTCTCAACATGTTTTCTAGGGTCTGAATGGTCCTCTCTACTTGACCATCCATCTGAGCGTGAAAGGTTCTAATAAGGTAAACTTGGGTACCAAGACCCTTCTGGAAGGTTTTCCAAAAGTGAGAGGAAAACTAAGTACCTCTATCGGAAATGATGGACAACAGAACACAATGCAACCTAACCAACTCTCTAAGGTAGATCTTGGCATAATCCTCAGTTGAATAGGAAGTATAGACTGGTAGAAAATGGGATGACTTTGCCATCCTGCCCACAATGACCAAAATCGAATCATGCTTATGATGAGTACGAGAAAAACCCATCACAAAGTCTATGTTCACCTCTTCCTAGTTCCAAGTGGGGATACTGAACTCCTGCATAGAACTACTAGTCTTTTGGTGCTCGATCTTAACCTGTTGGCAAGTAGAAAACTTAGAAACAAACTCTACAATGTTTCTCTTCAGTCCACTCCACCAAATGATTTCCCAAAAATCATGGTATATCTTAGTAGCCCCTGGATGAATAGAGTAGCACGTACAAAATATGCCTCAGCAAGAATCCACTATCTCAAGTTATCTACACATGGTACATAGAGTCTATCCTGGTAGTACAATATACCATCTCCCCCTTAGAAGAAAAGCTCTACTTTCTGATCTCTGTAAGACTCCTTCAACCTTACAAAACTAGAATCCACATCCAACTTTTCTTTCACTTCATCAACCAAAGAAGATTCCAAACTATTTTACACCCACACACTACCCTCAATTGAATTAACCAAATGGACGCCTAGTCTTGTAAGCTGATGAACTTCCTGAATTATCTTCTTCTTATCATCCTCAATATGAGTCACACTTCCCATGGACATACCACTAAGGGAATCTGCCACTATATTCGCCTTGCCTAAATGATACAAAACATTCATGTCGTAGTCTTTTAACAACTCTAACCACCTCCTCTAGCTCAAGTTCAAATCTTTTTGCGATAATACATACTGCAAGTTGTTGTGGTCGGTGAACACATCAACATATACCCCATACAAATAATGCCTCCAAATTTTCAAGGCAAACACAACAGCTGCTAAATCAAGATCATGGTAGGATAATTATTTTCATGGGGTTTAAGTTGTCTAGTAGTATAAGTTATGACCTTACCCCTCTGCATCAAAACACAATCCCATCCAACTTTGGAAGCATCACAATAAACAACAAATCCATTTGAACTATCTGGCAAGGTCAAAACTGGAGCTGAGGTGAGCCGAAACATCAACTCTTGAAAACTCTTCTCACAAGAATCTTACCATTGGAACTTGACTTTTTTTAGAGATAATCTTGACATGCGTGATACAATAAACGAAAGCCCTTTGACAAACCGTTGTTAATAGCCAGCCAAACTCAAGAAATTCCTGATATCTGATGGAGGGATGGGTCTAGTTTATTTCTTACTACTTCAATCTTTTAAGGATCAACTCTAATATCATCACCTGAAATAATATGACCAAAAAAAGCACTAACCTTAGTTGAAATTCACACTTGCTAAATTTTGCGAACAACTGATAGGCTCTAAGATTTTGTAATACTACTCTGACGTGGTCTGCATGATTATTTTTTGGTACGGGAATAGACATGAATGTCATCGATAAAGACTATGACGAAAATGTCCAAGTACTGCTTGAACATTTGGTTCGTCAAGTTCATAAAGGCTATGGGGGAATTTATGGGAATAAAGGACATGACTAGAAACTAAAAGTAACCATACTGGGTTCGAAAGACTATTTTTGGAATGTCACATTCTCTTACTCTGAGCTGATAATAGTCGGATCTGAGTTTTATCTTAGAAAAGTAACTAGAACCCTGAAGTTGGTCGAACAAGTCATCGATTCTAGTAAGTGGGTATTTATTCTTAATTGTGACTTTTTTCAACTAATGGTAGTTACTGCATATCCTAAGAGAACCATCTTTATTATGCACGAATAAGACTAGTGTAACCCATGGGGAAATGCTGGTCCTGATGAATCCTTTATCTAGGAGGTCTTTTAACAATTCTTTCAACTCTTTGAGTTTGGATGGAGCCATTTTATATGGAAGAATAGAAATAGGCTGAGTATCTAGAAGAAGGTCTATTCCAAAGTCAATTTCCATTTCGGGAGGAACTCTAGGAAAGTATTCAGGGAACACATCTGGAAATTCCCTTGCTACTGGAACTGACTCAAGATTGGGAGTTTCTAAACTAGAGTCTTTGACTCGCATAAGATCACAGTCACATCCCATGGATATTATTTTTCATGCTCTAAGGTTCAAAACAAGTTGAACCTTAGGCACTATGGTACTACCCCTCTACTTAAGGATTGGTTCATTTAGAAATTAAAAATGAACAACTCTGTTTCTACAATCAACTGAAGCATAGCATGAATGGAGCCAATTTATGCCGAGAATGACATCAAAATCAGTCATTTCTAACTCTACAAGATCAACTGAAGTGACTTTCTGGGATATCATGATCGAATAGTTTTTGTAAACCTGCCTAGCTACAATAGAGACAATTACTGGGTAGATACAGAGAAAGGCTCTGTTAAGGTTTGGAGACTAACTCCAAAGTTAACCACTATATAAGGGGTTACTAAGGAAAGTGAAGCTCCAGGGTAAAGCAAAGTATAAATATGTAAATGAAAGACCTACAATGTACTAGTAACCACATCAGGAGAACTCTCCGGATTCTATTAAGACTAAAGTGTATAGATTCTATTTGGGCGCTGCCTACTGGTGGCACTAGAAGTAGCACCTTTTTGAGATGGGCAATTAGACTGAGCTGGGGGATGAATATGATGACTCTGCGGACCTTTCTGTGGACATTCTTTGATTTTATGACCTATCTTGCCATACCTAAATAATACATCATTGCCAGCTCTGCAAATACCCTGATGGTTTCTACTACATTTCTGGAAGAGAGGATTTGTTCGAGCACTGTTCACACTACCTTGAGACTTAGAACCTGGCACCCTATCTTTATTATCTTTCCTAGATTTGGGTATTGGTCCACTAGCCAAAGATGTTTCTAGGATTGAAGATGTTAGATGGAACTAAGGTTGGTTACCACCTTCAGACTTTGGCTGAGTTAAATTAAAGCTACCTATTATAGCCCTCTTATATCCCTCTCTCTTTCTTTAAACTTTTCCTTATCTACCTGCTACGCATGAACTATCAACCTTACCATGTTTATCTGTTTGATCAACATCATGGTCCTAAACTCCTTGACCATACTATCAGCTACCCCAAATGCAAACTTGCTTATCCTAGACTTACTATCAGCTACTACACGAGGAGAATACTTGGCTAACTGAGTAAACATGAGAGAATACTCCTTTACACTCATACTGCGCTATTTCAAATTATTAAACTCTAATACCTTAGCCTCCCTCAGCTCTAATAGAAAGAATCTATCTAAGAAGGTAGTAGCAAATTCCTCCTATTCTATAGGTCCAGCATGTGCTCCTCTATCCCCTTTCCATTGCTTACACCATGTAGGAGCTACATCCTGCAGCTGGTAAGCATCTAGTTCAGCACTCTCACTGAAAGTTATCCCTATAATGTTTGTTACCTTCTACATTATGTATAAGAATTCTTGTAGATCCTTTTCAGACTTAGACCCCAAAAATAAAAGAGGATTGATTCATTTGGGTGAAGTCCCAAATCCTAGTTATGGCAGTAATGGCTACTGGATTGGCCTGAACAACAGCTGGCTGCATATTTAGGGGTGATACAGAGTGAGTTAGAGTGGTGAATACAGTTCTTAACTCTACATGAGAAACATACTTATTCAGGGTATCTTCCTAAATGGGCAGAGGCGCTAGCTAGTTTCTAGTTCTTCTTTCGTTAGTGTTCCTCGGAGGCATATTTTTTAAACAAAAGGAAAAGTTGAAATATATAGACATTTTAACTTGATCTCCCGCTCATTCGCACAACATGAACACTGAAAGAAGGGAAACTTTCCCAAACATCTTGTAGCCTCTTACCCATAAGTGTGGTGCGCTACACACCCATGCACCATACTCTACTCAATGCGGCTTTCAGACTCTCTAGGATACTTTAAAACCTTAGGCTATGATACTAAGTTTGTAATGTCCCGAGAGTTCACCCTTGACACCACACGGTACTTACAATCCCATGAGACCACAATCTAACCAATGAGTTGGTACCTGCTGTAAGCACTGAATAAAACTAATAAACATCATATGAAGAATTTCAACTGAAATGCTATAAGGTTTTATCAACTAAAAAAATACTAAATAATGGTTTTAAACATTTTAAAACATACTAGTAATACTGAGGAAATAATTGATAATCACATCTGAAAATTGACCCACTGTCTATACTACTCTTAAAGCCTCTAAACTGTCTACCGATGGAATTAATGTGACAAGCCCCCAACTAACTCTGACTAACTAAATATCTTAAATACTAATATAAATGAATATAAGATAACTCATCCTCGAAGAAAGATAACTCACCACGGCTTCTACTGCTGATGCACTGGAAAGTCTAAGGAGGATCAGAAATCCATGCATCTGAACCAATGATATAAGACATCATAGCGCTAGAAATGAGTATGCAGTCAGTACTTATGAATGTAATGGTATGCTAATTGAGGTTGGGCTAGTATGCATGGGTACATGTTTATAAGTATTAACAAGCGGAATGTATAGCATAAGATCCTGAGTGTAAATACATAAAAATTGTAAAGATTGAGAATGTATGACCATGCATAAAGCAAGTACTGAAGTAGTCTATAAACTGAGCCACTAAAATTTGATACTTAAGTAAGTGGTGAATGTATGGTATGGTCAAGCAAGACTGGATTGAATTCTGAACTGAGTACTGAAACTGAAACTGTGGGAGATTTTACCTAACCGACATGCCCCAATATAGAATGATTAGGGTCCAACCTGTAACCCAGTTGGAAAGGTGTTAGTACCATTCCACGAGTCACTAACAATGGTTGGGTCAACCCTAATTTGGAAGGAAAACTCATGAGATGTGAATATGTATGTCAAACCTAGACTGGTAGGAAGACATAATTACATGCACTGGCTACGTAGTTCTATAACCCAGGGATTGCTAATAAGGGTCACAGCCTAAGCTAGCAGGAATGCCTCATCCCTGTGTTTGCTCGGTGCTGAATCCTACTCCTAACTGAACTGACACTGATTACTAAACTAGAGTAGGATTAACTAAATTCACACTAACTATGTTAACTGACTGAGTACTACCATTAATGATTAGACTGGGACCTTTCTATGACTATTGTAAACTAGGTAAATAGCTAAATTCAGGTATCATAACCCCTAGGACTCGCATCATTGACAATAGAACCATACCATAACTTGAAAGCATAACAAACAATCACAATTCATCTTTCACTCATTTAGTCATTTTATCAAACACATGGGAGGCATAACCTTGTAAATGAGAATAGTCAACATGATAACATATCATGACTTCATTAATTAATTTAGAATTTAGGGAATTCAATGTGATACTTACTTCAATGATCATAAGTATTAGCCTATTTCTTGAAATTCATATATTCATAACTCGACACTCAAATTATAACACATATATGGACATAATATGATTTAAATCAATAAAACTCATAACTCAAGCTTTGGAGAAGGTTCTTGGACTCCAAGGGATGTAAGGGACACAAGGATGAACACTTAACATACCTTAGTTATTGAATTCATGAGGGTTGTTGGTGATTGCCTGAAACTTGAACTTGGACTTGAAGAAACTAGGGTTTTTTTATTGAGAGAATTTGTGAAAAAGATGAGTAACTTTCCCTTTTTGGATCCTTAATTTTGTGGTATGAGTGAGGTGAAGTAGAGGTAAATGACTTAATTACCCTAACACACCCATAACTTAATATATAAAAACATTCCCAGTGATGCTGTAGTCGATGCATCGTGTCGATTAACCTGATCCAATAGGCGTCGCACCGTGTTGCTGGCCAATGAAGTACTCGATACGGCGCAACCTAATCATGTTGGGTTGCTATTTCTATCTTCGAAAGATACCTCAACCGTTGTGCAAAAATTTGAAACTCTCCCGAGATTACCTATAGACAACCACTATCATCAATCAACTCAGAAACCAAATTTTTAAGGCTAGAAAAGTTGACAGTAAAATCATCAAAGTTTTGAGGCCAAAAATGAGACTAAGTATTTAACACTTGGTTAAATTTTTCTGAGCTCTTAGGCCTCTCATGAACAATTTATGAGCTGAATTAGAATAAGAAGCATACGGGGTAGTACATTGAAACCCTCGCTTCGTTGCAAAAAAGCTTTTGAGATAATTATAGAGTGTTTAGGAAGAGTTTCTACGTGTTAATGAATAGAATAATAGGGTAAATAACCTCCTAAGCGAGTTATAAGTCGTGGGGCCTTATAAGGGTAAGTGGGGGAAATGTCCAGAATACCCTCACTTAAATTGCACAAAAATCCAATCACTACGATACGACTGACCCCTACAAGTCATACCCTTCTATAAGAGTGATACCCACCACTCATATCCTAAGCCTCAACCCTTGGACCCAACACTATCAACTGTATGACTCATCCTACCCAAGTCGTATTGAAAGAATATGAACCATACCCTTCACTTTATCCCTGGCAGGATAGAATCAAAGAAGGTTTGAACATTATCCACCATACGAGTCACTGGTATGATTTGTACCCTGAATGATGGCTCATGGTGAGCCACTCATTCTTAGATCCAAGTTACTAAGTCTAAGATTAAGCTAAGGAAAACCTAGTCTAAATGATCTGTATCCAATCATACAACTCGTACCATTGAGGTCATACTCACTCCAGTTACCAAAATCCATCCTACCAACCAACACTGGTGAGCATACGACTGGACCATACCATTTACACCCTGACATACGGCTAGTAACCATGAGTCGTCTTGGGTCTAGAGATGAGAATTTCAATAAATTTTCTTAGTGGCAAAACCTAGGGTGTTTCACTCTCCCCCATTAGGAACATTCATCTCGTAATGATGGATAAGGTTGGGCTAACCACAAGCACGAGTCATTTGCATTATCAAATTTATTTTGAATCTTTAATAATGTTTGAAACAAAGAGGCAAAGATATTAATATTTCCTTTAACAAACTAAAAAATAAATATGTTTTGAAGAAACATACCTTTCACATTAATCCCAAGAGAAAAAAATAGATGTGGATACTGGACTTTTTGTTCTCTTCCGCTTCTCATGTATCTTCTTCCACATTATGGTTCCTTCATATAACCTTAACCGAAGACAAATCCTTGGTTCACAATTGATGAATTACCTATCTAAGATATCAATCGAAACCTCTTCATAAGATAGAGAATCTGAGATATCCAACCTTTCCAAAGGAAAAATCAAAGAAGTATCACCAAGACACTTTCTCATCATGGTGACATAAAATTTTGAATGAACTAAGCTCAAGCTAGAAGGTAACTCCAACTCATAAGAAAAATTATCAACCCTTCAAAAAATCTCATAAGGACCAACATACCGGGGACTAAGGTTACCCTTCTTACCAAACCGAATTACTCCCTTAATAAAACATACCTTGAGGAAAACCTTATCCCCAACCTCAAACTCCAAATCTTTGCACCTAACATCCATATAGGACTTTTGGTGACTTTGGACAGCCTTAAGCCTATCCTAAATCACCTTCACCTTCTCCATAGCCTAATAAACCAAGTTGGGACCAAACATATATTCCTCAACAAGCTCAAACCAACTAATAGGAGATCTTACCTCCTACCATACATTGCCTCAAAAAGATCCATACCAAAACTAATATGATAGCTATTATTGTAAGAAAACTGTACAAAAGGTAGATGCTCAACCTAATTGCCACCGTATTCAATCACACAAGCCCAAAGCATATCCTCAAATATTTGAATAGCTCTCTCTGCTTACCCACCCGTCTATAAATGAAATGAAATATTTAGACTCACCTTATTCCCAAACCCTTTTTGGAAGACCGCCAGAAGTAAGATGTAAACTGCGTGCCATAAATAGAAATAATCAAAAAGGTAACCATGTAGCTTCACAATATCCTAAAGATATAACTATGCATAATCCTCCATCGAAAAGGTAGTCCTCATGGGCAAGAAGTGAGCAAACTTTGTCATTCAATCAATGATGACCCAAATCAAATCATATTAATTCTAAGACCGAGGAAGATCGATAATGAAATACATATTGATTACCTCCCATTTCTATTTACGGAAAACAATCTCTTGATATAACCTGCCAGGTCTTATGTTTTCAATCGTAACTTGTTGACACACCAAGCACTTGGCTACGAAATCTGCCATATCCCTCTTCATACTGTTCAAATGATACATCTCATTGAGATCATGATATATCTTTATAGAATAGGGATAAACAACATAGTGTGACTCATTCACCTTAGCCAAACTCCTTTATTATAAATCATCTACATCAGGAACACACAACCTCTCTTGGTACCATATAGTACCATCACCACTGATATCAAACACCATCACCTTTTTCCCACTAATTTCACCCTTGATTTTTATTAAGACAGAATCCAACATATGGTTTTCCTTGATCTTTGCACCAATAGATGATCGAACTAATTCTTGCACCAATACACTTCCATCCTTAGAGTCCAAGAGGCGAACTCTAAGATTTGCTAAGCGATTAATATCCTTCATCAACTCCTATTTTCTTTTCTCTACATGAGCCAAACTCTCCATGGATAACCTACTAAGAGCATCAACAACTATGTTAGCCTTACCTGGGTGATATTAAAGACTTATACGATTGTTCTTGTCAAGCTCAAGCCATCTCCTCTGCCTGAGAATGAGCTCCTTCTGAGTGAACATATACTGTAGACTCTTATGATCAGAAAAGATGTCCATATGTACACCATAAAAATAATACTACTAGATCTTCAAAGCAAACACAACTGCCAACAGATGCAAATCATGAGTAGGATAGTTCTACTCATATAACTTTAACTGCCTGGAAGCATAAGTAATTACTTTCCCATGTTGTATCAAAACACAACCAAGACCTACTCGAGATTAATCATAATAGACCATGAACCCATCATTGTCTTTTGGCAAAGTCAGAATTAGAGCGAAAGTCAGCTTATCTTTCAACCTCTTAAAAATCTCTTCACAAAAATCCAACCAAGAAAACTTAACCTTCTTCTAAGTAAACTTAGTCAAAGAGGTAGCTATTGATGAAAAGCCTTTATGAAACCACCTATAATACCCAGCCAAGCCCAAGAAAATTCAGATTCAATTGGAGTCGTGGGTCTAGGCCACCACTTAACCATAAAAAACTTTTTGTGGATCCACCATGATTGCATCACTAGGAATAATATAACAAAGGACAGTCATAGTCGGGATACTACTTTACTAAAAATTCCATAACTTCAGCTCTAATTTTAGCATTTCCTGATGGTTTAGATGGTTTCATTGTGTATTGTGATACCTCTAGAATTGGTTTGGGTTGTATGTTAATGCAGAGAGGTAAAGTTATACCCTACACCTTTAGACAGCTTAAGCCTTACAAAAATAATTACCCTACCCATGATCTTGAGTTAGTTATTGTTGTGTTTTCTTTGAAAATATGGAGACATTATATTTATGAGGTGCATGTTTATGTGTTTACGAATAACAAAAGCTTACAGTATGTATTTACTTAGGGAGAGTTGAATCTTTAGCGGAGAAGGTGGTTAGAATTATTGAAAGATTATGATATGAGTGTGTTGTATCATCCGGGCAAGGCCAATGCAGTAACAGACACCCTTAGTCGATTATCTATGGTAGTGTTTCTAACATGAAGAATGATAAAAAAGAGTTAGTTTGAGAAGTTTATCACTTTGCTAGGTTGGGTGTTAGATTAGTTGATTCAACTGAAAGGAATTTTTGGGTTCGGAGTAGTTCTGAATCTTCTCTAGTTTCTAAAGTGAAAGAGAAGCAAGATGAGGATTCTTGTTTAGTCAGACTGAAGAAGTTAGTTAAATACCAAAGAATAGAGGTTTTCTCCCAAGGGAAAGGTAGTGAGTTGAGGTACCAGAATAAATTATGTGTGTTATGTGTTGATGATTTGAGGCAATAGATTATGGCGGAAGAGCTTGGTGTGCATTATTCCATTCATCCAGGTGCTACCAAGATGTACCTTTACTTATGGCAAATCTATTGGTGGAGTGGTATGAAGAAAGATATAGAAGAATTTATAGCCAAGTGTACAACTTATCAAAAGGTTAACGTAGAGCACCAATGGCCTAGTGGTATGTTTCAAGAGTTTAGTATCCCCACTTGTAAGTGGGAAGAAGTGAATAAGGACTTTGTGACTGGATTACCCTATTTAGGTTGTCAGCATGATTCAATTTGAGCCATTATAAATAGATTGACTAAGTCAGTGGATTTCTTTCTAGTTCACACATCCTATACAACTAAATATTATGCTAGGTTATATATCAGAGAGTTGGTTAGATTACATGGAGTTTCTTTGTCTATCATATCAGATAGGGGTACTCAGTTCACCTCTCAATTTTGGAGAGCCTTTCAGAGGGATTTTGGTATCCAAGTTCATCTTAGCTCAACTTTTTATCTACGGATAGATGGTCAGGTAGAAAGGACCATTCAAACTCTAGCGGAATATTGAGGGCATGTGTTTTTAATTTCAGTGGTAGTTGGGATGAGCATTTTTTGTTGATTGAGTTTGCTTATAATAAAAGTTATTATTCTAGTTTTCAAATAGCTCCATTCAAGGATCTTTATGGGTGGAGATGTATATCGCCAGTTGGTTGGTTCAAAGTGGGTGAGGCTGCTTTGAATGGTCTAGGCATGGTATTTAAATCCATGGGGAAAGTTTTGTTGATTAGAGAGAGATTGGAAGTAGCCCAGAGTTGTCAGAAATCTTATACAGATGTAAGAAAAAGAGACCTTGAGTTCGAGGTAGATAATCTTGTGTATTTTAAACTTTCACCCATGTAAGAGGTGAAGAGATTTGTCAAAAAGGGGAAGCTTAGTCCCCAATATATAGGTCCCTTCCTAAATTTGAGTCTTGTTGGAAAGGTGGTGTATGAGCTTGATCTACCTGTAGATTTATCCTCAGTTCACCCAGTATTCCATGTGTTCTTATTAAAGAAGTGCATGGATGATTTAGCCATTATAGTTCCTCTAGAAAGTACAGCTATTCAGAATAGCGTCTCATACGAAAACGTTCTTCTAGAGATTATTGATCATAAGATCCGTAGGCTAAGGAACAAAGAAGTTCCCTCGGTCAAAGTTCTATAGAGAAATCAGTCTATTGAGGGTGCTACTTTGGAAGTAGAAGCAGACATGTGTACCAAGTATCCTCATCTCTTCTCCACGAACTCAAATTCATCCAAATGTAATAGTTTTCCTTCGTTCAGTTCTTTTTCAAACCTCAGATTCAGCTATATAGTTGTGTTCATGTAAAATGCATGCACTCGCAGGTCATTTTAGTAGCTGAGTATGTATTTTTATTCATTCATGCAGTTTATTCAGATGTGAATGGTATCTTATAGCTTCATATTCCTTAGTATTTTTAGCTTAACTAGCCATATTCGAGGATGAATGTTCCCAAGGGGGAGATATTGTAATACCCCATACTTTTCCTAGCTTACTTTTGCTCCTAAAATGTCAAGGGTTAGCTTCAAAAATGAATAACAATTGTTGCATGTGAAATTTTCTAGATTTAGACCCTCTATTGTGTAGATAATTGAAAAGCTCTCCATCAATACAAATTTTGTCAAAATCCGAGACTTGATTGAGAAGTTATGACAATTTTAGTAAAGAAGCATCCCAACTAGAGAAGCATCGCACCGCAGTGACTTGTTAAATGGCAATTTTCCGATTCCAGTGGACCTTCGTGATAAGCCCACATTGTGATGAAGCCTTATTTCCCAATTGTAAATTTCCTATAGCTCACCCCGATAGTGGAATGTTGCAGTGATAGCCAAAATGTTATATCAATAGTACACCGCGATAGCTCTATATCGTGTAGAATGTCCTGTTCTGAGTTGTCGAATTCCAGTGAGCCACCACAATAGTGGTGCGTCACAGTGGCATGCAAATTGAGAAATTTTTTCTTGTTTCCAGTTCTGATTAAATTGTAAAAATGGGCACTTTGGTCAATTACCAAGCCCCCAATTCATCCAAAATAAGGAATTAAGCATATCTTAAGCACTTTATGCTTATTTTCATCGATTCTCTCTCAAAGAAAAACCCTTGAGCTCAAAAGCTTATTCTCCAAGAAATCAATTTCCTTTATTGTTTCTCCAAGAAAATTCAAATTTGAGGATTCCTAAATCAATATAATAAATAGTTGATCTCTAAAAGAACAAACAGAGATTCAAGTTCAAGCTTTCTTAGAGATTTAATCAACTAAGATATGTGGAGTTTATGAACAAGGATCCTCTTTCATTCTTGCACTCAAAACTATCTTTGAACAATAAATTTACAGGATTTTTTATGAAAGTACATGAGATTTGAATTAGGGTTCATACCCACTATTGCTAATTGCAAGATTATGACCTTTCAAGCGATATAGAAGTTGAATTGCATGACTATTTTTGTATTTTCATGCCTAATGCAATAATTTCCAGATTTTGAGATGAATTATGATTGTTTTCATTATCAAGCATGATTATTATGATGTTTTAATATGATATTGATGCATGGGTTACTATCCCAAGATTGAATGTTATTTTTTCAAGAATGATTATGCTTTAAGCATTAGATAGACAATTTATTTTTAGATTTTCAGAAAGCTTTGGTCTTTTGACCCCCAGATAAGATTTGGAATCCACTTATAGATTTATTACAGATTGCAGAAATAAGATTAGTTTTACTTACTGATTGAATCAAATAAATGCATAATTGGTTTGAGAATAAACCCTTATGCTAGCTTTTAAAATCGATTTCTAACAGAATGAGCAAATAAATTAAAAAGGAAGTAGTATTTAGCACTAAGCTGGACGTGTGGGATTAGCATGTCATATCTTCCACAGAACTATGTAGCCAACGTAGCTATAGATTTAGATTATTTCTATTTCTATATAGATGACAGATACATATGTTACCACTTAGATTAGGTTATACTCCTTGGCAAGAGGATGACACCTCTCCCCATTGTGAGGTTTTTCCCTTAGGGGAACAAGGTATTGGACTCCATGTTAGCTCACATGATTTATGTCGGTTATAAGAACCTCCCTAAAGTTTTAAGCTTACAGCATAACAGAAAAGAATAACAAAAAAGATTTTAGAAATCTAAGTGTAAGGACTCACAACCTTATTCAGATTATTCTTTACAGAAATATGTTAGCTACAAATTCTAGATATAAAAGTGAGTCCTTTTTACACTTAGGCAGCATGATTTACAAATATATTACTAGCTCATCTTTTAGAACTAAATGTTATGACTCACTAGATTTATTAAATATTCTTTAGTACTCATGATTACATATTTCAGTTTCTCAGTTACTCAAGCTTATGTGAGTCAATTACATTTGGCATGCATTTTTTATAAATGATGATGATAATTGATATACTTTTTTTACGTATGCATTTCACCCCATATACGTAGTATATCCTCAAAGTACTGATCCACATATATGTCTATGTGCTACATGGTCTCATAATATAGGTTTAAGTGCTCAGTTTTAGCAGCATGAATGATTTTCAGGAATTTCCATTTACATCCGACAGTTGGTGAGTCCTCATAGTTTGGGGACTTAGTCATTTATATTTTGAGCTTTATAGTATAGATTATTTCAGTATTTTTCAGAAATTTTGAGTCAGCTAGTGGTTTGTCCCAATGACTCTCTTAATATTAGTAGTAAAGGCTTGTCGGACTACTAACTATGATTCAGACTTACAGTATTGGTTTTTCAGATATTATATTCATATTATTCTTAGTTAACTTAGAAAATTTTCCATATTTCATAAGATTTTATAACTATATTCCCTTAATGAGCTTCAGGCTTAGTAGAAGAAAGATAGGGTTAGAATAAGTCTACTCGTAGTCTTGAGCACCATGTGATATCTCGAGACTAGGTTTTAGGGTGTTACCATTTTGGTACTATAACAAATTTATTTTTTCATGATTTACCCTTTTCCATGCTTAAGATTTTGAATTTTATGCATTTGATGAAATGTCTAAATGATTGGGTTTAGAACAATGATTCCCTATTATGGTTTCAAAGCTTTGATATGTCCTTACTATAATTTCCATTCAGTTTTGGGGGTTATGAATGCCCAATACTTAGCTGTTTACATATTTTTAGTATCCTTAGAATGATTTCAGTTAAACCATGAGATTATTTAAGCTTTTAGTTATTATTATCACGATGAGCTCTATCAAAATTCATAATCATTTAAACCCAATTCAGTTTAGTAATCATTGTTAGTTCAGTTGGGAGTAGGATTCAGCACTGAGCGAATCCAGGGATGATGGCTCACCTGCAGAAAAGGGTATGACTCTTAGTATTAATCCTTACATTCCAAAACCACATATCCAGTATTGGTTTGAGATGTTAACCTACCAATTAAGGGTTGACACATATCGCACCAGGGAACCTACCATTAGAGGGTGACTCTTTAGTACGTTGGGACTTTACTTTAGTATATCCATACAACCAATGTTAGTACCTATGGTACGGTACTGACACCATTCCAACTGGTGTTACAGGTTAGATCCCTATTAGATCATATTGGTGCATGTCGATTAGATGATACCTTTCACTGTCTCAGTATAGTATTCGGTGTCTCTTTATTCAGGTTTGCTTGACTAAGTGTACAAACTTTCAGATATTCAACTTAATAGCTTTCAGTCATTCATATTATAGATTATCTTAGTGACATACCAGATATACACTTAGTCTTATATTCTCAAATATTATAGTTTTCATACATTCATGATCTGTTATCTCATGTTGTTCAGTTAGTCCTTATCTCATATGCCCAATACCCCACAACTTCAGTCTAGTTATTCAGAATAATATAGTTCTATTTTTAGTGATCAGTATTCAGTTGTTAGTTAACCAGCATATAGTCATAAGGTAATCAGTATATAGATATCAGGTGATGAGTTCTCCTACTTCAGGAACTTCAGTCAGATGTTTTTTAGGTACTTTACTTTATTACTCATATGTAATGATTAGTGGTAGTTGGGGACATGTCCTAGCTATCTATATTCAGTCTAGTAGAGGCTTCATAGATGTTAGTCAGAGTCAGTCATGTAATTTTAGTTCTCTTCTTAGTTTTTATCAAATTGTAAATTGTATCAGTAATATAATATCTCTCAGATTTAGTCATGATTATATTTCTACACAACATAACAACTATTTAACATATTATAAATTTATTGCTTAACAGTATGCCAGTTCATGGGTTAGCTTGGGGTCACTTGTGGTTCCAAGAATTGTGTTAGGACTAGGGGGTAGTCTCCGGTCATGATAGTATGAGGCATGGTTTTGGTTTAAGAAGAAGTTGAGCATGGTAGAAAATCACAAAATTAAAGGATCTCACTTGTCTGAGTTCTTTTATGGATTATTGAATAAAAGTTTAAGATCTATGTTAGATACAACTTCAGGCGGAGCTTTTATGCATCTTCATTGGGAAGCTGCATAGGAAATGCTTGATGATATTGTGGTTACCAATGGAGGATGGTACACTTGAAATTTAGAATGTAGTAGTGGTACATATGCTATTGATGCATCAAATATGTATGGAGCAACAAATGACATGGTAGTACAAGAGATTTCATTGATTCGTACAGATATCGGGCTGCTGACAAAATAGTTTGCTAAGAAAATGAAAGTAGTTGCAACATAGGGATCAACATACAAACCATTTGAAATTGATTTGAAGAAGAGCCAAAATTTCTTGATCGTAGGTTGGCGAATTTCTGAGCTCAAGGGCAAGGAATCAAGGTCGAAACTATTACAATTATATGTATCGAGATAAAGATGATGATTGATGGGATAAGAAAGACCATAACGAGCAGAGTAAAAAATATATTCCACTAGGAAGTCGAGATACATAGTCCATAATGGAGACACACCTGGACAAGTTGGTCAAAGGGAAAGAAAGTGAAGAGAGCTGCTTGAAAGATATCAAAGTTGATCTATCAGGATTGAGCCAAAAAGTTGAGTCTTATGCTACAACAATTAAGAAGTTGGAGCAGCAATTTGGCCAGATGTCAACCGCGGTAAATCAGAGATAGCCTAGCACTCTTCTAAGTAATACGATGGTAAATCCTAGAAATGACACTCAATGCCATGCCATTACCACTCAGAGTGATAAGGTCACTACAGATCCACTAGTACCCAAAACTAATGAGCAGAAAAGTAAGGATGAGCCGGTTGATATTGGGAACAACAACAAGTCAAATAAATTAGAAGAAAAGATTCTAGAACCTATGCTAAACCCCATTCCAAGACCACAACCTCCCTATCCATAAAGATAAAAAGAAACAAGAAGAAGATAAGTACCAAAATTTTTTATCTATGCTAAAATAATTAACTGTCAACATACCACTTGTAGAGGCACTAGAGCAGATGCTAGGATATGCAAAATTCATGAAGTATTTGATCACCAAGAAGAAGTCCATCAGCAATGAGTCAGAATACAATATCCATTATTGCAGTTTAGTGATTACTAGATTTCTGGTTGAGAAGAAGAAGGACCTTGGTGCTTTCACAATACCATGTACTATTGGGTCTTTCAACTTCACTTCAGCATTCCCTTGGATCTATTCAAGCAGTTAGGATTGGGAGATCCCAAACCAACCACCATGAGACTAGTGATGGCTGACAGAATAGTAAAGAAGCCTATTAGTATCCTTTATGATGTTTTGGTAAAAATGCCTTCTTTTATATTTCCTATTGATTTTGTTATATTAGACTGTGAAGTGGACTTTCAAGTCCCTATTATCTTGGGAAGTCCTTTTTGGCTACACGTAGGACGATGATTGATCTGGAGAAAAGACATCTAATTCTAAAACTTAAAGACAAATAGGTGATATTTAATGTATTCAAATCTGTGAAGCAGTTTGAAGATTTGAGAGTGGTGTCAGTGATTGATGTAGATGATGGAGAGGCAGATTTGTTCCATGATGTTGATGTGGTAACCTTGTGGGATGATAGTTCTGCTCCAGTTGTTCCTATCGAAGAAAGATTAGGTGTTGAGGCATGTGGAGCTGTGATCATGAATTTTGAGACTGAAGGTATTGAGGAGTATGAAGAGCTAGCACCGAGGAGCTGGTAGGTGCACTACAAGGGAGTGGTTATAACTATGTACCAAAGAAGCTTGATCTAGATTTGAAATATAGAGCTACTTTACCAGCTCGTCCATCTTTTGAAGAACCGCCAGTATTGGAGTCAAAATCTCTCCCATCTCACTTGAAATATTCATTTTATGGCCAACAATACCCTACCGGTCATTATTGCAGCTGATCTGAGACATTCAAAAGTTGACGCATTATTTTCATTGTTGCATAATTTCAAAAGGGCCATTGGATGGTCCATTGCAGATATTATTGGTATTCCACCTGATTTATGTACTCACAAAATTTATATTGAAGTGGATTGTGTTCAATATATTAAACACTAGCGATGACTTAATCCTCTTAGACAGGAGGTGGCTAAGAAAGAAATCATCAAATGGTTATTTGTTAGCATGATATTTCCTATTATAGATAACAACTGGTTTAGCTCGGTTTAATGCATTTCAAAGAAGGGTAAAATAATTGTTGTGCCTAATGAGAAGAATGAACTAGTGCATATGAGACCAGTCATTGGATGGAGAGTATGCATAAATTAAAGAAAGTTGAATACTTGGACTCAGAAGGACCACTTTTTGATGTCGTTCATGCATCAGACGCTGGACATTTTAGAAAGTAGAGGATGGTATTATTTTCTTAATGGGTACTTTGGTTATAATCAAATTACCATTGCACCATAAGACTAATAGAACACTACTTTTATATGTCACTATGGGATCTTTGCATTCAAATGAATGCCATTTGGGCTATGGACTCCCCAGCCACGTTCTAGACATGTATGATGTCTAATTTTTCTAATATGGTGGAAGACTCCATTGAAGTTTTTATGGATGATTGTTCGGTGGTGGGGGACTCTTTTGATGAATGTCTAAATCATTTGGGAAAAGCTCCACAGAGGTATGAACGCTGCAACTTAATACTTAATTGGGGAAAGAGCCATTTCATGGTTAAATAAGGAATTATTCTTGGGTATGAAATTTCAAAGAGAGGCATAGAGGTTGATCGAGCGAAATTGGAGGTGATTAAAAAATTACCTTATCCAATTTCTGTAAAAAAGATTCGGAGTTTTCTAGGGCATGTAGTTTTTTATAGATGATTTATCAAGGACTTCTCAAAGATTGCTAGTGCACTTTGCAAGCTTCTCAAAGAAGAGGTAAAAGAGTCATGTAAGAAGGCTTTTTAAATCTTAAAAGAGAAGTTGGTGTCTACCTCAATAATTGTGTCTCCTGTTTATTCTTTGCCTTTTGAAATTATATGTGATGCTAGCGGATTGGCCTTAGGGGATATACTAGACCAAAGGAAATAAAGGATCCTTCATCCCATCTACTATGCTAGTAAGTCACTGAACCCTTCTCAAAAAAAGTATACCATGACAGAGCAAAAGTTATTGGTAGTGGTTTTTGCCTATGAAAAGTTAGATCTTACTTGATTGGGACGAAGGTGATTGTGCACACAGATTATGCAACATTGTGGTACTTAATAGGTAAAAGGGATGCAAATCCAAGGCTTATTCGATGGGAGCTGCTGTTGCAAGAATTTGATTTTGAGGTAAAGGACAAAAAGGGTACAGAGAATCTACTTGTGGATCACTTGTCTAGATTAGAGGAGAAGTCTATGCAGAATATTGGTATGGGTTTGGTGATTGACGATAGCATTCCAGATGAATAGATATTGGCAGCTTCTAATAACTTGATTCCATGGTTTGCAGATTATGCAAACTACTTAGCAAGTGACCTAGTGCCGTAAGTTCTCTCATATCAAAAAAGGTGAAAGTTCATGCATGAGGTAAGAAAATTTTTCTGGGACAAACCTTAACTTTTCAAAAATTATACAGATGGAATCATTCATAGGTGCATACCTAAGGTTGAAATCTGAGCATACTGGAGGCATGTCACTCATCACCAATTGGGGGTCGCCATGGAGGGGCCTGAATAACTCATAAGATATTATAATATAGTTACTATTGGACGACCATATAAAAAGACGCTCATGACTATGTTGCTGCCTTTTATCAATGTTGACGACAAGGTACTATTACAAAAGACATAAGCTACCTATGACCCCTATCTTAGAATTGGAAGTGTTTGACATGTGGCGCATAGATTTCATGGGACCTTTGATATGTTCATGTGTCACGAAGTACATACTAGTAGTTATTGACTATGTGTCCAAATGTGTGGAAGTGATTTCACTTCCTAACAATAAAGCAAGAAGTATCACAATATTTGTGAAAAAAATATCTCTCCTCGATTTGGTATGCCACATGCTATAAGTAGTGAAGGTGCTTAACATTTTTGAAATCATTTATTCAAGATTTTTCTTACTAAATATAGAGTGAAACATAAGTTGGCAACACCTTATCATCAGACGAGTGAACAAGTTGAAGTATCAAATAGAGGAATCAAGTCCACACTGATGTAGACTGTGAGTGCCAATCGGACTGATTAGGAAAGAACTTGGATGTTGAATTATTGGATTACTGTACAGTGTACTAAACCCCAATAGGTGCTTCACCTTGTCAGCTTGTGTATGGAAAAACTTTCTATTTACCAACTGAACTTGAGCATAAGGCACTATGGGCGTTAAAAAAACTAAATTTAGAGAGGACAGATGCAACAAAATCTAGGTTGAATAGCCTAAATGAGTTGGATGAATTTTGAATCCGGGCATATAAAATTTCAGCACTTTACAAAGAAAAAATGATGTTGTATCATGACCAGAAGATTGAGAAAAGAGTGTTCGAAAAAGATAATCTGGTACTATTGTATAATTCTAGACTGCATTGGTTTCCAGGTAAACTAAAGTCTGGATGGCATGGCCCATTCACTGTGACAAGAATGTATCCTTATGGTTCATTAGAACTAATAAAGGATGGAACAAATAGGCATAGAGTTTAGCACTATATAGGAAATACAGAAAAATTAAAGGAGCTAGCTGATATTGACCATGGTGAAATCTAAGAAATCATGGCAGTTGCATCGTGCCTCTATGTTAAATCAAGCACTACGTGGGAGGCAACCCATGAGGCTAGTATGTGAAATTTGAGTATCCAACTTAGCCATGTCATGCCGCGACATTAAATCAAGCATTGTGTGGGAGGCAACCTATGTTTTTGTACTTTTTTAATCATAGGGTAATGTGTTTGTTCAATGTGCAGGACTTAAAGAGTGAAGCCAAAATCCAGACAAGTGAGTAAGGGTATCATACAAACTATTCATGAGTCATATCTATATGTTACAACTCATGAGTAGGAGTCATAAGGACTCAGGAGATGAATCAGAATCAAAAATAAAGTTCTAGAATACTTATAACTCTTGGTATGAGTCATAGTCTATGCTTATAGATTTTGACCAGGAGTTGTACCCACTACAAAACCCAGGTAAGAATCCAAGGCCATACAAGTCAGGGAAATGACCCATAAGCCTGGGTACGAATGGTATAGACAATTTGTACCCCAGTTTTATTGGTCAATCCTCGGGTTGACACGTTCCAAAATTTATATAAAAAGGAAAATTTTGACCCGATAAGACACCCAAAGCTTCTCACTTGTACCCAAACCATTTTTTTCCAAATTTTCAACTCAAATCCTAAAGATTAACCTGTTTTTGACTGTATCTAGCTACCAACAACATCAATATCTCGATTTGGTAAAATTCTTAACTTGAATTCGAGGTTGTTTAGATTCAAAATTGGAATCCTCTACTATACACATACCAAGTAAGTTCTCGATTCTATTTTGGCTACATTATAACTTGAAAAATATGGTATGAGGTATTGTTAAATTGTTTTGAGTAGAATTTCTTTAAATGGCAATATTGGTACTCTATATTTAAATTTTGATGTCAAAAATGGAGAATAGGGATGAACTAGGGTTTGTACGTAGAATTTTATGTTCTTATCTATTTTGAAATACTGGATATAGCTGAGTGGAGTAATGGGTATATTAGGAATTTCATCGGAGTCAAACTTTGAAAGTTGGACTTCTATGTTGCAGTGGGTACGAGACTCCATACGACAAGTAATCACCATTACGGGAGTCGTAATGAGACTCATACCCATTAATAACATAGAATTATGATAAATTCAAAGTTCTTGAATGGATACGACTCAACCCTATGAATCGTATCCAGACATTATGACTATTACATATCAATCATACCCAACTGGGAAGAAAATTGATTGAGCAAAAGTTTGTAACCAGCTTACAAATGTTGGTCATGAGTCGTAATCAGCCGGTACGACTTATGAGGAGAAGTCATAAGTTGGCCAGTAAATAATGATAATGCACTATTTGGGTTATGACTCAGGTATACGAGTTGTACCGATTGATTACGACTGGTAACCACTACTCGTACCCTACTGAACCAAGGCACATTAAACTTTTATTTTAAAATTTTCTTTTCTTTTCTCTTCTTAGTTACTAATGCATACATATTTGCAGGAAAAATGCCTCCAATGAATGTATCTTCATCTAAAACTGTGGAAAAGAAAGGAAATAAAAAACAGCTGGTGCAAAGTGAAGAAGCTAGTTAATCTGCAAGATGGACAGAAAGTAGTGGTAAGGAGTATACTGAGACATCTTCGAAGAAAGCTGCACAAAAAGGAAAAGTTGTAGCTAAAGCCAAGGGAAAGAAGGAAGTTCCCCAAGAGTATCATACTCCACAACCAAAAGGACCAAGAAGAAAGAATTCCACTGTCTCCCCTCCACATACACCAGTACCAGCTGATGATGATGACGAAGAGGCTAAGTCTTGTTCAGCTGAGGAAAGTGCAACAGATGTTCATGGACCCGAGGTAGATGTGCCCCCGATAACTAGACAATACCCTATATTAGCATTAGCCCCTACTCTGGTGCCTTTCATTGAAAGATGGGGGTACCTCAGCGTGTAGGCGATATTTACCATACGCTTGTCTCAGTACTAAATAGGAAAGTTAAGAGAGTGTTATACAAGGAGTGGAGAATGATGAATACAAGGATGGATGAGTTTCCTAAGTATGCTTAATGTTTCAGAAGACATGGGTTGGATTAGATGATGAGAGCACCGAGTAAATACATTGAGGTGCTAGTCTATGAGTTTTATGCTGCCTACAAAGGCGAGCTGATGAGACAACACCCATAGGGCATGCTATGAAAGGTAGGTAACCTTGTTTCTTCACTTATGATTTAAGGAGTTTGGGTGGATATATCACCCCAGATTATAGGAAGGTTTTTGTATGGTACCGCATATCAGGTCCCAGCCAACGCAGCCAAAATAGATAACAAAATAGCGGAGATGAGGAACATCAAAAATTGAACTTTAGGTATAGATGACAATATGGTGATGTTTCAATAGATTTATAAGAGGATTGTTGCACATGATGAGCATGCCACTTGGGTTGTAAGTGGCATTGGGGATTCGCAGCAAATAAAGAAGAGTTCCCCTACTTTTTAGGGTAAAGCATAGTGGACTATAGACCATCATAGGCAATGTCTAACTACAGGTGATGATATAATGAGTCTGTTTTAGGCACCGATGATAGCTAGTTTTATACTAGGCGATGATTTTGATGTTGGGGAGTTTCTAGCCCAAGAATTAAGAGATAACGAAGGCTTGTCGGACGCTTGATGTTGGTTTGATATATGATGCAGCCAACCTACTGGCTCGACCTATGAGGCAGGCAGTAGATGTTAGGGAAGGAGCCTTTCGACAAAATGATCAGACAGATGTTGTTGCTAATGCTGAGGCTACCAATCTAGGTACACAGACTGAGACTACACCCACATATAAAATGAGTACTTCTAGTGCCCCACCACCAGTTCAGTCTGTGCCACCTAGGCCATAACGTATTCCCTTGGTGTTATGATGATATATCAGGCTGCGTGGGTAGAGGTAGTGACCCAGTTGGCTACACTAACTACAAAAATGACCAACATGGAAGGTGGTGTAAAAATTTGGATAAGACGGTAGCTGAAGGTACAATATTGGTATGTGTAAGATTGCCAAGATGTATTTTAAGTTGAGGATCACGTGATATTTAGGGAGTGGGAAGATGCCTGATGTTGCTGAGAGCCGAGGAAAGATTGCAGGTATAAAAGGTATGGTTGCTGAGTTATTCGAGAGGACAATGGTTTATGAGCCTATTATAGAGACTGAGATATCTACAATTGAGGTGCCAAATATTTGGGTAGTCTTTGTTGATGAGTAGATTTTACATAGAGAGAGCAGAAAAGAAGAAAGAGGTGAGAGCTACTAAGAAAGCTAGACGTACTGGCAGCTAGGATGGGCAGGACGAAGAGATTACTAGTGGACTTGGTTGATTGAGAGATCCAGCTACTGATGCTAATAGGGTCGATGATGTTGCTCGAGCTGTTGTTGATCCAGTCCTAGTCGGGATAGTTGCAAATAAGAGTGGGACCCGATATAAGGGCCCACATATAGTTGTTGATGCTTCGGCGCCTTGAGCTCTTAGGTGCAGTTCTTCATACCTATTCTATCTTATTTTTGTAGCATTGAGGATAGTGTAATGTTCCTAAGTTGGGGGTAGGGTGCCAAAAATTTGGGAGTAATTTGAAAATTTTTAGATTTAGCTAAAACTAAAAGTCTATTATGACTTGAAGGTTTGAGGAAGGCAACTGATATAGAGAGTAGATCAGTGCGCCTATGGTAGCTGATATTTTTGAATTTTGATGATGGATTTTAGGGATGATTTTTATGGATTTTTGAAAGTTTGGTTTGTATTTAAAAATTATGATTTAAATTTATTGCTGTGATTGCTAAAACACTGCTAATGGTTATGGATTTTTGGATTGATCTTGTGAAAAAAGTGTTAGTTGTGTTAAAGAGTTGAAAATTTTGAGCCCCTCAAAATTTTGTTTAAATAATGGCGTGATTTGTAAATTTTGTTGAAACTGTTGAGCATCTGATTATGGCATTAGGATTAGGGATAGTACACGTAGGACAGTCCATATGTGGAGTCCAACATCTGGTACATAGTAATGTAGCCCTGTACAAGTGTGTGTAAGGTTTACTGAGTTCCCGAATGTGTTGGAATCCAGAACTTGCCCGGTTACTTTGATCGAGGTTTAGGATAGCTAGGTAGGAAGTGATCGTACGCCTTTGTTATATGAGTTTACTTAAGCCTAAAATGCCTGAACCAAATGATTAAATGCCCTTTATCCAAATATTTGAGCCTTAATAGAACAATTTGTCTTCTTAAACGTATCACATTTGCGTTTAGTCGAAAGAATTTTTTTTTGGACCATGAAACTCTTGTGGATACTATGCACCTCGACTCAGGTAAATAGCTTAAGTTGAAGGTGGTTATATTTGGGGTGCTTAAGATCAAATGAGTATGAAAAGGGGGTAGAAGAAAAATAGTTGAAAAATGGACAAGTATGAAAAGAAAGAAAAGAGCTGAGTATTGCAAGAGAAGAAAAAAAAGAATGAAAAAAATAAGTATTAGAAAAACCATGTCTGACCCAATTAGAATATGCTGAAAAGAAAAGGAGATATAAGGGAGGTAATAAATGAAAAAGTGGAAAAATTTGTGAGCCCCAAGAAATCCGTAATGTCCAGGAGGCTAAGTCACTAAAAGAATCCCCAAATCATATCCTACTAGCCCCTAGCCTCCGTTACAAGACAAATAAATTCCTATAGTGATCTTACCATGACTATTTGAAAGCTTAGGAAAAGAGAGCAAGGGCAAGCCTATGGTATTTTATACACACCGGTAATACTTCTTTGTGAGAGAGAGCGTTGTATGTTCTATCTCTAAAAAAAAGAGATTGATACATCTGAGGAGAGAACGGGATTTCTTTGAATGTGAGTGCTCATGGGTTATGATGCTAAGATGCTAGAATGTTTGATAGATTAAAAATAGGTCTATGCACAAGTATCTATTACTAATATAATGCCATCATGGGATCCCTTCATGTTTTTACATGTGCTGAATTGGTATACGTAAGTTTGTGTTGAAAATTTTTAAATTAAGAGGAGAACAACAAAATTGAAATTTAATTCAAAATTACTTCCATGGGTTGTTTGAGATCTTCTTGCTTTAAGCATCGCCTCAAGCATAGAAAATATTATTTGGTTTTGTTTTTCTAAGGACATGCAAAAGTCTAAGTTGAGGGTGTTGATGTGGCATGAAACACAACACTTTCGATGCTTAAAACCATGAATTTTTGGGTGAACTTAGGGGTTTTTGTTATATATGATTCACTTTTGTGTAAATTATAGGTAAAACAGGTTTATAACATAATCTGAGGAAAAGGAGGAGAAAAAGACCCAGCAAATACCAACTCTTATTAGTTTACGAGTCTGCTCACGAGTTTTAATCATTCAATACAACTCATATGCTGGGTCGTATGAGGAATAGAACCAAAAGCCAAAACAAAAAACTAAGTATGAGGAATATATGAATCAAGTAGCCCTGTCGTATGATAAGGTACGAGTCATATGCTGAATTAGTAAACATAACAGCACCCAAGCTACTATCCAAAAATTTAAGTGTCAGAAGTATACAAGTCAAAAGTCTGAGTATGATTCGTATAAGGATGTTGTATCCCAACCAGTGCTCATGACCAAAAAAGACTGAAGTCCCAGGTGGATACGGATGAATAATCTAAGTTGTATATGTGGTTACGAATCGTAAGCTAAAGTCATAAGTTGAACATTGAATTTAAGTCATGGTAAGATTAGGCACTGGATTTGTTACGACAAGTCAGGGTACGACTCGTAAGCTGAGGATAAGAGTGACGAGCGAGTCGTACCGGTTGTCGACTTAACTTTACTTTTCCTACTTGTAATAGGATATTTATGGTCTTTTAAGATACTATAAATACCCTAGGGTTTATCTTTAATTAGGTTACACATTGTGACATTATTTTACACACAATTACTTTCTACTACATTATTTCTTGAGATTTAAGGTTTTATTCAATTAAAAACTTTGGAGTTTATTCATTTTAATCTTGTGCAATTGATTTTATATGTTCTTCATTGATAATCATGGCTTTTTACACAAACATGAGGGGCTAATCTCCTCATCTATGGTTATGGGAACCCTAGCAGATTAGTTATGTAGAGGAAGTATGAGATTCAATTGTTCTAGGGTTTCCGCATGTATCTTAATTCTCCTTTGTATTAATTAACCTCAAGTGGTTGCAGACACTTGAGATAACTTGTATTCACATCCATTCTTAACCAAGAAGTTTGTGATTGGGTAGCGAGGATTAAGATGGGTGTACGATAACCAAGTATGATTGACGCTAGAACAAGGGAAAAAATGACACTCTGATATGATAATCAAGTCAATGGGTGAAATTTATCTTTTTGATAATACGTAACTTGTAGTCTTTGCACGCAGAACAATAGAATAATTGTGTTGAACACGAGAAATCTACATAGTTGAGAAGAAAGGGGGAATACAGTTCTAGAGGTCGTCTCATATTGGTTTCAACTAAACAATACTCAAGAGTTGGTTACTACTTACTATTGATGCCAAAATCCCCTCTCCCTTTACTTTACTTCACTGCTCGCGGATTATATCAAGGCTAGCAACTGTTCACATTTTCCCTGTAGGATCGACCCCAACCTTCTTGGGTTATTATATTTGTAATTGACCGCTTTTTACTTCTAGTGGAGGTGTATTTTGGGCGACATCACCCACCCTACCAAGTCATATCGTCCACCAAATCGTACCAACCAAACCACCAAGCAAAACCAATACCGAACCAAGAGCCATAAACCAGACCATAATCAAATGAGTTCCAAACCAAAATATGATTAATCCTAAAATGAAATATCATAGATAAGTGAGAAATTATGTCCAATGATGTCATCCCCAATACCAATGCCAATATTAAGCCTGACATTAATACTGATCCTGCCCATTCCAACCCATAGCAGTTCCACAAAGCCTCTAACCAAAAGAATACAAAAATTTGGTTAGGACAATCCCCCAACCATAGACAAAACCAATATCTAGAATAAATCAAAATGTCCAAGAATATCCATAACATGAAATAGAGCCTACCAGAAAGATGAAAGAACACTACTTCAATCCAATAGCTATCACAAAGTCAATCACTATGTCGAAGAAGTGGAACGGTTCGTTCCTGCATAGTATGGGTATACAACCACTGAAAGATGAGTTAGCCGGTGAACGCTAGCATGAGCTCAGGATAAGGATAAAATAATGTCATTTATAAAACCAAGTAAAAACCATCCATATGCACTCAACCATACAAATAAATATAACCATGCTGAGAAAGGGAACCTGGTTCAGCATGCATGTAAAACCTTTACCTAGACTTTGTAGCTTTGCCGTCCAAAACCAACCACGGGCTATATGGGTTTAGCTCCCCCGTCTGAAAGGGCCACAATGGATGAATCCGCATGACTAGGGAAGAAAAACTTGGGATGACTAGTACATCCCCCAAATTTAAAGTGTGACATCATGCACACGGTCACTTAGACCAAACCTCACATCGGCAAATATGAGTTTCCAGATTGGGTCCCCCTGGTACCTCTACCTTCTATGGCTTTGCTGCACACACTTCCATTATTTCCCAATTAAATTAATACCAAGCAACCAAACAATCCATTAACCATTTATTAACCATAGCCATTAGTATTGGTATCTCCATACCGACTATACTTTCAAGGTTTGTCCATAGTCAACCATATATTGGTTTAAGGGATTCTATATACCCTTCCATTAATCATATTAAACCACTTGGGGGATTCTCATGTACCCTACAAGCATAACCATTTTACCCTTTTACATTGCTAAACTATTTAAACAATGCGTAATTCCTTTACCAAGTTTAAAACAAGCAAGAGTTCCATTAAAAATTATCAATGCATTGAAAATGTCCTTATAGGCATTTTGTCAAACACATTAGGGGCATATTATAACAAAAACCAAAGTCCATTACCAAATAACCATTCCCATGAAACCAATTATCCAAAACCACCATTAATGCATATAAAAGCATAATTAAAACATGCAAAACCATAACTAAGCATTTATAACCAAAAGCCCCAAATCATATTTGAAAACCCAAAATCATACAACATTCTAATCATTAAAACATTGTATAAAACCATGCCTTTAATTGGAAGTAACAATGAGGGAAAAGAACTTGCCTCAATTGACAAAGTAGACGGAGAGAAACCAGTAAAAAGATCCCTAAATTGGTCCTCAAGTTGAAACCCTAGCTTCCTTGACCAAAAGCTCTTGAGAGAATTATAGTGTTTAGAAAGAGTTTCTAAGTGTTAATGAATAAAATGATAGGGTAAATAACCTCCCAAGTGAGTTAGAAGTCGTGGAGACTTATTAGGTAAGTGGAGAAATTTCTATAATACCCCCACTTAAATTGCAAAAAAAATCCCATCACAGGGGTACGATTGACCCCTACAAGTCATACACTTCGATATGAGTGGTACCCACTACTCATAGCCTAAGCCTCAACCCTTGGACCTAAGACTATCCAGTATATGACTCGTACTACCCAAGTCATATTGAAAGAATATGATTCATACCCTTTACCCGTATCCCAGGTAGGATAAAATCACAGAAGTTTTGAACACTGTCCACCATACAAGTCCCTAGAAAGATTCGTACCCTGAATGATCCGTATCAAATGATACAACTCATACTATTCAAGTTGTACCCACTCTAGCAAACAAAATCCATCCCACCAACCAATACTAATCAGCATATGACTGGGTTATACCATTTGTATCCCAACTTACGGCTTGTACCCACGATTCGTATTGGATCCAGAGACCAAAATTCTAGGAAATTTTCTATGGGTCAAAACCTAGGGTGTTTCAGTCTCCCCCACTACGAACATTCATGCCCGAATAACGAATAAGGTAGGGGTAACCACAAGCATGAGTCATTTGCATTATCAAATATATATCAAATCTTTAACAAAGTTTGAAAACAAAGAGACAAAGATATTAATATTTCCTTTAACAAACTCAAAAAATAAATATGTGTTGAAGACACATACCTTCCGCACAAATCCCAGGAGTAGAAAACAGATATGAATACTTAGACTTTATGTCCTTCTCCTCTTTCCATGTATCTTCTTCCACCTTATGGTTCTTCCATAGAACCTTAACCGAAGCCATATACTTGTTTTGAAATTGACGAACCTATCTATCTAAGATCTTAATTGGGACCTCTTCATAAGATAGAGAGTCTGAGATGTCCAACCCTTCCAATGGAACAATCATAGAAGGATCACCAAGACAATTCCTCAACATAAACATATGAAGTTCCGGATGAACTAAGCTTAAGATAGAAGGTAACTCCAACTCGTAACAAATATTACCAACCCTTCGCAAAATCTCGTTAGGACCAATATACTGAAAACCGAGCTTCCCTTTCTCACCAGATTGCACTAATCCCTTTATGGGAGATACCTTGAGGAAAACCTTATCCCCAACCTCAAAATCCAAGTTGGGACCAAACATATCCATCTCCCTAAGCTTAAACCAACCAATAGGAGATATACACCTCCTACCATTTAACGCCTCAAAAAGAGCCATGATAATACTACAATGATAACTATTGCTGTAACAAAACTCTACCAAAGGTAGACGCTCAATCTAATTGCCATCATAATCAATCACACAAGCCCAAAGATTATCATCCAAAGTTTAAATACTTCTCTCTAGTTGCCCATCCATCTATGAATGAAAAATAGTACTCAGACTCATCGTAGTCCCAAACTCTTTCAAGAAAGAGTGCTAGAAGTAAGATGTAAACTATATGCCATGATCAGAAATAATTAATAAAGGTACCCCATATAGCTTCCCAATCTCTTGAAGATATAACTTCTCATAATCCTTCACCGAAAAGGTAGTCCTCACGGGAAAAAAGTGAGCAGACTGTGTCATTTTATCTACAATGACCAAAATCAAATCATATTGATTCCGAGACCTAGAAAGATCGATAGCGATATCCTTATTGATTACCTCTCATTTATATTCGGGGAAAACAATCTCTTGATATAACCTACCAGGACTCATGTGTTCAAATTTAACTTGTTGACAAACAAAGCATTTGGCTACAAAATCAGCCACATCCTTCTTCATACCATTCAACTAATACATCTCCTTAAGATCATAATACATCTTCGTGGAGCCAAACTGAACAACATAACATGACTCTTGTGCCTCAGCCAAAATCCTTTGTTGCAAACTTTCAATATTGGTAACACATAACCTTCCTTAGTACATAAAGTACTGTCACCACTAATCTCGAACACCATCACCTTTTGCCCACCAATATCACCCTTGATTTTTATCAAGACTAGATCCAACACTTGATTCTCCTGATCTTTGCACCAAGAGATGATCAAACCACTTCTTGCAACATTACACCTATATTCTTAGAGTCTAAAAGGTGAACTCTAAGATTAGCCAAATGGTTAACATCCTTCGCCAACTCCTGCTTTCCTTTCTCCACATGAGCTAAACTCCCTATAGACAACCTCTTAAGAGCCTAAGCAACCATATTAGCCTTATGTGGGTGATAGTGAAGACTCATATCATAGTCTTTGAGAATCTCAAGTTATCTCCTCTGCCTGAGAATGAGCTTCTATTGAGTGAACACATATTAGAGACTTTAATGATTAGAAAAGATGTCCACGTGTACACCATACAAATAGTGCTGCCAGATCTTCAAAGAAAACACAACTGCCAAGTTCTCCAAATCATAAGTAAGATATTTCCTCTCATGTACTTTTAATTGCCTGGAAGCATAGGAAATTACCTTCCCATGCTGTATCAAAATATAACCAAGACCTACTACAGATGCATCATAATAGACCATGAACACATCATTACTATTCAACAAAAGAAGAATTAGAGCTAAAGCCAACTTATCTTTTAACTTCTCAAAACTCCCCTTACAAGCATCCATCCAAGAAAACTTAACCTTCTTCTGTGTCAACTTAGTCAAAGGGGTAGATATCGATGAAAAGCCTTCTGCAAACCGCCTCTAATACCCTGCTAAGCCCAAGACGCTCTAGATGTCATTTGGAGTCATGGGTCTAGGACACCACTAAACCATAACAACCATTTGTTGATCCACAAAAATCACCTCTCTAGAAATAATATAACTAAGAAACATCACTGCATTCCACCAAAACTCAGACTTAGAGAACTTGGCATACAACTGCTATTCCATTAAGGTTTGTAATACGACACAAAGGTGATTAGCGTGATCCATCTCACTTATGGAATAAAACAAAATGTCATCAATAAATAAAATAAAAAAGAGATCTAAGAACTTTCTAAAAACCCTGTTCATCAAATCCATAAATGTTGTCGGGGTATTAGTCAATCCAAACGACATTACCAAAAACTTGAAGTGCCCATACTGAGTACAAAAGGATGTCTTACGGATATCCATCTCCCTAATCTTTAGCTGATGATACCCAGACCAAATATCTATCTTAGAAAAGAACATGGCACCTTGCAACTGATAAAATGGATTATCTTTCCTTGGGAGAGGATACTTTTTCTTGACTATCACCTTATTCAATTATCTATAGTCTATATACATTTATAGTTAACTATCCCTCTTGCACATAAAAAACACCAGTAAACCCCATGGAGATATACTAAGATGAATAAACCCCTTATCAAAAAGATCCTTAACGTGCTCCTTGAGTTCTCTTAACTCAGCTAGATCTATTCTATAAGGAGGAACATATATTATATAAGTGTTCAAAATCAAATCAATACCAAACTCTATTTCCCCATCCAAAATAACACCAGGAAGATCATCCAGGAAGACCTCAAGAAACTAATTTACCAATAGAACTGACTGTAAAAAAAGGACCTTCTGAGTTATAGTCTTTATCCTAGACCAAGAGATAAATACAACATTTAGATATTAACCTATTAGATCTAAGATAAAAAAAATAAACCTTTCCCTAGGAGCTAGGGAACTACCTTCCTACTCTATATTCTATTCATCGGGGAACCTAAAGACAACGTTATGGGTACGACAATCCAAGGATGTGTAACAAGAGTGTAACCAATCCATCCCCAAAATAACATCAAAATATACCATATCAAGTTCAAACAAATCTAGTAAATTTTGCCTACCAATAATAAATACTTGTAAAACCCCGTAAAATTCTCAAGTCTTTAGAGCTTCTAAAGAATGCCAAGAAAGTCTTAACACTTAGAAAATATTGCTAAGTTTTAAATTTTTTCCAATACATAAGCCTTTGAAACTCTGAGGAATTATTTCGTGACCTTTCCGACCTCCAATTCTTGATTTTCTTGTTGCGTTGCAATAGGGTAGGTCAAAAATACATCCCGGGTGAGTTTCAAAATTTTTAGATGAGCTTAAGGTCTTGTTTGGGATGGAAAAATAGTAGATAAAGGCTACAGAG
This sequence comes from Capsicum annuum, assembly GCF_002878395.1. Classification (NCBI taxonomy): domain Eukaryota; kingdom Viridiplantae; phylum Streptophyta; class Magnoliopsida; order Solanales; family Solanaceae; genus Capsicum; species Capsicum annuum. The sequence goes on from NC_061113.1 coordinate 195,591,617, forward strand.
GGGTGCCTCCTAGCTTAGATCCTTGAACCCCTCCTGAAGTAGCGAGGCACCGCCCAACCTACAAAAGGGTCTGGGGAAGGTACTGCCTTTCCATAGCCCTTGTGCCTAGTTTTTCAGCATTTCACTTCTGTGTTTCAAAGGCCAATTTGGTCACATTCCACCCCTATATAATCTTCATTAACATGAGATTCAACATATTTTCACCTAAAATATAAGGTTTTCTCTTAATTTTCCTCAAGAACAAGAATAAGGGTTTCTATTGAAGGTTCACAATTAAGGAAATTCCTCCGTGAATCTTTCAAGAATCATATAGCAAGGTATGTTGGGTATTGATTCTTTGGTTCCTTCTACCCAAGAAGTCCAACAATCCCTTTTTAAATTCAACAGTTTATGCTTATGAGTTTTTATGATTTATGTGGTTTGAAGTTAAAGCTCATGTTAATATTAAGTTTTATTTCAAGTTGTGATCATAAAGATGCAAGTATTGAACTTAGTATTTGTTGGTTATGTGATGTTCATGATAAAATCCCTTCAAGAAATATGTTGAATGATGTAATTATGTTAATTTGGTGTATTGAATGTTGTATAGCCAAAGGGTGACTCTCACATGTTTGATAAATTGCTTATGTGAAGAAAATAGTGCCATTGCAACATGAAGTTTGTTATTCCCAAGAATATGTCAACTAGTGTATGCTAAGTGTTTCTTAAAAGGCCTAAATTAATGAATTGTGATAAGTTGCATGCATTCCTATTCATGTGAATTCCTTGTTGGATGAGTTATGAGACAATAGGATGCTTCCCTTTACAATTACATGTTTAAGATTCCCAAGTGCTCGAAATGATGCTTCATTGGTTATGTAGCGAATGATAGTCTATTGTCATGTCTTATTTATTTATGCTATCGAGTACTGTGGGACTTTAATACCCTAAAACATAGCTGCCTGTCTAGAGCTGAGTCAGTCTCAAGAGAATCTCAGTCGTGCTATGATTAGTATATCTCAGTTAGTGACAAAAGTTAAGAAAACTCAGGAATCTCAATATTCTATCTAATCAAGTTCAGTATTCAGTTCAGACCTTAGTAGTATTTTATCATTTAACGAAACCAAGTGAACTCAGTCAAATAAGTCAAGTAATATAATTAGTAATAGATTTAGCTCAGTCTAGTATGATCTAAGAATTAGTTTAGTGTCTATTTCGTTGGGAGTAGGATTCAACACCTAGCAAGGTGATAACACTCAACTTACAAGTCAATATAGTGCAAGGCGGTCATCGTCAATATATTTACCCAACTTTGGAGTCAGGGTGGAATCCACAGGGAACAATGTGAGTGACGATTAAACTAGTATAAAACTGTAGCTACAAGTTGAATTCAAATAAATGATACAAAAAGATAAAAAGAAAAGGATTTTTGATGATCAGCAAATAATTGTTGGTCACTTTAGTTTTAGTGTTTGTAATCAAGAGTTTATGGAAAATCAAGAATTATGTTCACTAGGGGTTTTGGTACTTGACAGATGCTAATAGTTGTTAAAGATTCTCACATTAGGTAGGACAACATGTTATCTTTATCGAAGTTATGCCTAAATGTATCTCGACCTACTTAAGCATTTCATTTCTTAATCCTCTCGAACTTAAGAAATTTATATTTAGTAACCAGATTTCACCTCAGGTAAATCAACCTTGTTACTGCGTTGATTATTAAAAAGAAGTTTAGTGTTTCCAATTCCCTGTTGATAATTCACTTCCCACTATATTTGATATCTTTCTCAAGCAAATCAAAGGTGTTATCTATCATTTGCAACCAATAGACGATAATTCAAACCTCAAAATTATCAAGGATTCCTATTACCTTTCGAATCTTAAACACTTAGCACCTTATCAATAGTTAACCCTAGAACCCATAATTCAGGTTAAAGGAATTTAGACCCTCATGATGTAATAATCGAAACAACTAGTTATATTCATGATTTGAAAGATAAAATTACCACAAGATGAATACAAATAGGAGATTCTTAGATTAGATCACAGTAGTAATCCCAAAATAATAATGATAATCTCTTCAAAGTAATTTCTTGTTCAAGTCAAGAAACTAGAGAGAGAAAATATCAAAATACGTGTCTCCAAAAGATGTTTGAAAACTCCTTAGAAAACCCTAAACAATACTTTAAATAGTTTACCCTAATTATGGAAACAAATAATGAAGTTCAACAATTCCTCGGATAGGTGACGCCATCCATGATGCCCTATCTGGAGGTTGACGACTTATCACAAATGTTGTCAGCTCCTCTTTGCTCTTGGTATTCGTTTCCTCTGGCTGGCGATGGTTTTGACGACCTATCAGCTCCTTGATGACATATCATGAATATTATCACGTCTTTACCTCAGCTTTCATGTTCTGGCTTAAGGTGAAGCCAATTTGGACAACCTATCAGCTCCTTGACGGCTTATCAAAAAATATCATCACAACTCTCAACACAGGTCCATTCTCTGTCTAAGGCTGACGATGAAGTTGATAACTTATCACAGGGCTGACGACTTATTAGGAATGTCATTAGTCACACTTCTATTCTTTTTCCTTCATATTTCAACTCTTTTGCTTCCATCCTTATTGGTTCTCTAGCATCTTAGCTTCTACTGCAAAATCAAAGTTAAAATAATCAAAAACGACAAAATTTTCTCAAGACTTTGCAATTATTCTCAGTTAAAAGCCTCAAATATGTTAGCATCATCTCAAAAATCAATACCCTCTACTTAAAACAATTTCTTGTCCTCAAGCAACTCAAACACAACTAAGAGAGTACAAAGTACATTTGGCAGTCAATCATCTATATCATCTCAACCATCTTAAACATCTCCAAGGTTAGTCAATTCAAGACCAACTATTTATATTATTTAAGAAAAATAATGCAACACACAGGAATCAAATATGGCACGAACTCAGCAACAAAACTATGCATGCATCAAGTTTACACTATCCAAACAAGTCAGTAACTAGCGATGTAACCAGTGTGCCCTCACTACAAAGAAATCCCCCTTTTCTCATATTAGACATCATATATATAACCATGGGGAAAATCACATGACAATCACTATCAGAAAGAATTTCCAATCAATGTATGCCAAATACCATAGGCTTACCCTTATTTTCATTACCCAGATTGTCAGATAGGTCAGCTATGATCACTATAGGTCTTCTCTTTGGCTTGTAATGTAGGTTAGAGGCTGGTATGATACTCGATGGTATTTAAAGTGACTAAGCCTCCTTGATACTACACTAGCTTTTTGGGGTTTCACTCATTATGCTTTTTTTCTCTTCTCTTTTATTGATCACACTTATTTAGGCTGGGTGCGGTCTTTTCCACAATCACTTATCTTTTATCACAATTTTTTATTTTTCTTGGTATTTACCTCTGAACCCAGCTTTTTATTCTTTTCTTTTATGCTACCTTTCTTCATACTTATTTTTTATCAGGCACCTCTATGATAGCCATCCTCAACTTAGATCATTTGCCTAATTCAAGGTGCACAGTGTTCAAAGAGGACCAAGGCCAAAAGAGGTTCATTGTGATCTAAATAGAAAGGTGACACGTGGTATAAAAAGAAATAGGCTAATCAAGGTCAAAACACGGATCAAGGGATATTATGCACACAGGGAAGGTTATTTAGGCTAAAAGTGAGCTAATATCAAAATGGCCTATGATTTTTTCCTAACCCCTATCCTTCATCCAAGGTAAGACTAACCGAGCAAGTTCTGGATTTCAACATACAATAGGAGTTAGGTAGTATCTCACACACACATAGCGCAAAGGTACATCAGAAGCTACTACCTATTCTGTTCATGCAATTTTTAGCAGTGATTATCATGTCCCTAGTACTAATTCCATCAAAAGATTCACAATAGTTATATATAGATGCACATCACACAGTTACCAGATAGACAATTGGAGAGGTATTTATCATTCCAAGAAAAATGGACAAAATTACGTCAACTGTCCTTCATACTTATTTTTCCCCTATTTAACTACAACACATCACAAAACAAACACAACATGCCTAAACATGCCGGCTCTACTAGGAACACGACTCCAAGGAAAAGAGGCATGGAAATAAAAACCCCAAGAGGACATCAACTCCCATAAGTAGCCCCACCCTCAACGTAAAATCAAGTACCATCCCCAATGCGTCAAATAAAAACAAGAGAGTCAGAAACATATCTGTGGCACCATGGGTGCGAAGATTTGATGTCAATCACATAATACGACTACAACCAACAAAATACCTTGGGTTTCCTCCCAAGAAGTCCCTAATTTAGTGTCGTGGCATGACCTAACTTAACTTTTCCCTCTACCTTAAGGATATGAATTTCACCCCCAACTTAGAATCCATCTTTTTGCTTCGATCATAGGGCGGTAGTACAAAAATTAAGAAGTCGAGTAATGGATTGAGCATGGTAAACCACTCATCCTTAAAGTGAGGTGTGTTTTTATGTTGCTTATTAAGTGTAAAATAAAGAATATAGGATTTTTGTTCCTTATCTTCACACTCTTCCACTATTTTAGATGATTCCACCAACAAGATATCATCTAAACATAATATGGAAAATTCTATTACTGAGGCCCAACTAATTCTACTTCAAAATTTACACTATCTACTACACCCTCACTTTTATTCACCTTCTCAATGTCAGTCTCAAGATCAAGATGATAATCGAGTGGTTGTGATTCTTGAGTTTTCTCCTCAAAATGGCTAATGTCCCCCTCAGATTCTTTTTTGTTTAGCCACTATAAAAATGGTGGGAGTTGTAACTCTTTTAGCTTTGCCCAAAACTTTTCTTAATCCTCTAAGATTCGTTTCCTCAATTTGTTTGCTTGAATTGTGACAGCACACATATCTTCAGTATGATCACTTTGACCACAAGCGAAACACCAAGTTAGAGTACGTAGGACAGAATCCACATCATATTATAAAGGTCCAGTCCATGCACTTCCCGTTAAATCTAGACAACAAGTCTCAAAATATGGTCCCCTACAATAATAACAAGAATCGTCACAAGAATCATTATCACTCAAAAAACCATCTATTTAGGGTGACATCTTAAGAAAGGTATGATAAAAAAAACAATTTAACAAATATTTACAAGTTTGAATTCAAGAAAGTAAACTAAAATTACAAACCAACTCAATACGCCAAATTATTTCATAGCAACGGCACCATTTTTGATAACGCTCAACTAACACATCAATTTAGTGCAAGGAGGTCGTCGTCAATATATTTACCCAACTTCGGAGTCAGGGTCGAATACACAGGGAATAATGTGAGTGGCGATTAAACTAGTTTGAAAATGTAGCTATAAGATGAATTCAAATAAATGAAATGAAACGATAACAAAGGGGTTTTTTAATGATCAACAATTTATTGTTTGTCATTTTAGTTTCAATGTTTGTAATCAAGAGTTTATGAAAAAATAAGAATTATGTTCGCTAGGGGTTTGGGTACTTGATAGATGCTAATAGTGGTTCACGATTCTCACAGTAGGTTGGACAATATGTTATCTTTATCGAAGTTATACCTAAATGTCTCTTGACCAACTTAAGCATTTAATTTCCTAATCCTGTCGGACTTAGGGAATTTAAATTTATTAACTATACTTCAACTCAGGTTAATCAACCTTGGTACAACGTTGATTATTAAATGAAAGTTTAGTGTTTCTAAGTCCCTGTTGACAATTCAATTCCCACTATATTTGATATCTTTATAAAGCAAATCAAAGAAGGTGTTATCTATCATTTGCAACCAATACACGATAATTCAAACCTCAAAATTATTAAGGAGTTCTATTACTTTTCGAATCTTAAACACTTAGCACCTTATTAAGAATTAACCCTAGATCCCATAATTTAGGTTAAAGAAATTTAGACCCTCATGATGTAATAATCGAAACAACTAGTTATATTCATGATTTGAAAGATAAACTTACCACAAGATGAATAGAAACTGGAGATTCTTAGATTAGATCACAGTAGTAATCCCAAAATAATAATGATAATCTCTTCAAAGTAATTTCTTGTTCAAGTCAAGAAACTAGAGAGAGAAAATATCAAAATACGTTTCTCCAAAAGATGTTCGAAAAATCCGTAGAAAACCCTAAACAATACTTTAAATAGTTCACCCTAATTATAGAAATAAAATAATAAAGTTCAACAATTCCTTGGATAGGTGACGCCATCTGTGTTGCCCTATCTGGAGGCTGACGACTTATCACAAATATTGTTAGCTCCCGTTTTCTCTTGCTATTCGTTACCTTTGGCTGGCGATGGTTTTTATGACCTATCAGCTCCTTGATGACTTATGATGAATATTATCACGTCTTTTCCTCAGCTCTCATGTTCTGGCTTAGGCTAAAGCCAATTTTGATGACCTATCAGCTTCTTGATGGCTAATCAAAAAATGTTGTCACAACTCTCAACTCAGGTCCATTCTCTGTCTAAGGCTAACGATGAAGCTGATAACTTATCACAGGGCTGACAACTTATCAGAAATGTCATTAGCCATACTTCGATTCTTTTTTCTTCATGCTTAAACTCTTTTGCTTCCATCCTTGTTGGTTCTCTAGTATCTTAGCTTCTACTGTAAAATCAAAGTTAAAATAATCAAAAACGACAAAAGTTTCTTAAGAATTTGCAATTATTCTTAGTTAAAAGCCTCAAATCTGTTAACATCATCTCACAAATCAATACCCTCTACTTAAAACAATTTCTTGTCCTGAACAAAACAAAAACAACAAACAAAAAGTAAAATTTGAGAATCTTTGACCAAAGGGTCTATTAACTATCATAAACTTAGTTGACAACTGTACTCCCCGTTCCTATCAAAGCATAGACAATTTCTTCGTACTCCTTAACATCCTCATGATCAACGTTCATAAGCACAACAACCAATGGCTCAACAGTAAGTTGCTTCTCTAAAGATAATTCCTTTTCATCCTCATAATAAACGTCAACTATAGAGAACACATTCATATACTTAGGCTGCTTCATTGATTTGTATATATCAAACCGTACCACTTCGTCATTCATCCAAAATAAAACCTCATTTGCCCGCAAATCAATAAGCACACTTCCTATTGCGAGGAAAGGTCAACCCAAGATTATGGGCACCTCAAAATGCACCTCGCAATCCATAATAACAAAGTCTGTAGGAAAAATCAAGGTAGCAACCTTTACTAATCCATCATATAAGATACCAACAGGCCATTTTACCGACCTATCTGCCAATACAAGCCGCATGTTGGTTGGTGTATGATCCGTCAACCCCAACTGTCTATAAATGGCTAGTGGCATCAAATTAATGCTAGCCCCTAAATCACATAAAGCCTTAGCAAAATCTAAAGATCCAACCGTGCAAGGAATAGTGAAAGCACCAAATCTGCCTTCTTCTTTACCAAAGACCTCATGGTAATCGCACTGCAATGATGAAAATTATCTGCCAGTTCATAGCTCGTTGCCCTTTTCTTTGTCAAAAGGTCCTTCATGAATTTGGCGTACCCTGGCATTTGCTCCAGTGCCTCCACTAAAGGTACATTTATAGTCAGCTGCTTCAGCATAGTCATAAATTTACTGAACCTGGTGTCATCAACCTTCTTTTTCAGTCTCTGAGGAAAAGGTAGTGGTGGATTTAGAAGATTTTTCTCCACGACTTCCTTTTCATTGTGCTTCCCATTATCAATCTTTTCAGAATGCTGACATCTAGGTGTAGTATCATGAATGTTCTCATCCTGATTTTCAACTTCTATAGAATCATCACAATCTGCTTCAATAATATTTTCCTCCATACTATCAACCACAGGCTTGCCCTTGGATGGATTTTCCATTACCTTACCACTCCTGGTTGTAATAGCCAAACATAATCCATCTTTCCTTAGATTTTGCACAGTGTCACTTGGTAAAGTGCCAGCTTTTCTTTGATTGAATGCTGCCGATAGTTGACTCATTTGTTGTTTTAGCTATTTTATTGAAGTGGAATACGAGTCAACCAATTGATTCATTGAGGACAAATCATTTTTTACCGCAGCTACTCCCATGTTGGTTGCCTCCACTCCTTTCAACAGCTTAGCCATCATGTCCTCCATGGACATCTTCCCAGAGCTAGGTGCAACAGCTTCACAATTTCCAAGAGAGACATACAAACTGCTCCTGTCATTTTTATTCTTCCAATTCCCTTGGTCTCGGTCCTTGTATCCATATTTTTCATAATAGTTCCTACCTTGGTTTCCTTGGATATTGCCTCATAAACCCCCCTGATTATTCAAGTAATTTGCTTCCTCCTCAGAATTGGAGTCATCTCTTCTCTATGATAAAATAGCTTTGACCTTTTCTGTCTTCCTTGATAATAAATGCTTAGTAAGAAGGTCCATCTGTGTTTTTATGTGAGCCATATCCTGGTCATGTTCCTCTTCTCTTCGCCTCTGTTCTACCGTCATACCAATAGACACAGTAGAGCTTGCTACCTCAAAATCCCTGATATGCCAAGCTCTACTCTGCTTTGTCATACGATCCAACATCTCATATGCCTCAATAAAATTCAGGTCCATAAATGACCCACCCGCAGCATTATCTACCACTGGCTTAGTCACCGAGTTCAAAGCCCTATATAATATTTCTATCAAGTGAAAATTGGTCATATGATAATTTGGGGACCGCATAAGCTTCTTCTTGAACCTCTCCCAAGTCTCGCAAAGAGCTTCAGTTGGAAGCTATCTGAAATTGCTTATCCTATCTCTTAATTGTGCTCTCTTGGATGGCAGAAAGAATCTTTCTAGGAAAGCTTCTTTTAGTTGCCTCCAATTTGTAATAGAGTCAGGAGTTAACCCGTTTAACCATAGAGCTACCTCTCCAGATAGAGACAATGGAAATAAGCACAGCCGGATCGCATTCTATCCAACCCCTGGATTGTCAAATGATTTGCATGTTGAGATAAAATTAATCAGATGCATATTCGGATCGTCGCCTGCAAGTCCACCAAATAACCCTTTGAGTTGCAATAGCTGGATCATGGTACTAGTGATATTGAACTTGGCTTCGGGTGCCAAGGGCGGAGGAATAATAGCACCTATGGCAGCAGGCCTATCCAAGTCGTCATCATCATCATCAAAAGCAACTTGCATAGCTCGGCGTTCGGGTCTCATCCTAGCTTAACGATCTCTGTTGACATTCATGTTCACTGGTGCAGCCACATCATCTGCACTCCTTGGATTTAATAACTCATCATCACCCAGGTCCTCATCATCAAGATTTGTTACCCGACCTGGGTTATCAGCATTCTATTGATTTACCTGCGCAGCTACCAATGCAGCTAATCTAGCCTGCTCCAGTTGAGTAGCTATCCTTTCAAGGTCTCGTTGCGCATACATTCTGCCAATGATATGTGGTTTAGGATTTATAGGTAATAATGTCTGACCTGATCTCCGTGTATTTGGCATGCAATCCACTAAACCTGAACAAAACAAAAACAACAAACAAAAAGTAAAATTTAAGAATTTTTGACCAAAGGGTCTATTAACTATCACAAACTTAGTTGACAACTGTACTCCCCGGCAACGGCACCAAAATTTGATACGCCCAAATTACAACTCTCGTTAGAAAGTGCAAGCAGTCGCTGTCAAATATAGAACCCAACTGGGTTGGGTGTCGAATCCCGCAGGGAATACTATAATCACTAAGTATTGCGATTATTATTAGACTGTTGATAGAAGGTCCCAAGGTAAAGGGGTTTTAGTTTAGGTGCATAATAATATTATCGGTGTAACGATGAGATGATATGTGTAATAATATTTGATCACAGAGAATGACAAATTAGGGTTATGTCCACCTTGTAGCTTCTACTTCTCTATTAACTATTATTAATACGGATTTTATACATGCATGCACTTATAGAGAGATGTATTCTAATTCTAAATCCAAGTGTTTCTCAACCGTCAAGGATTTATTCACCTTACTTCTCTCTAATCCAAAGTGTATAACCAATTGTACGAACTCTCCAAGAAGTTAATCCTGCTAAGGCATTAACGTGTAAAATAGAGGTTGGAAACCCTATTTTCTTGTCACACTATCTTTTCCAAACAGTAAATTTTCTATCAAACAAGTTATTGCTATAGTAACGCATTCCCTATGTTTGCAATCACGAGAATTCAATCAAAATGAAGAGAGTAATGGTATAAGTGGATTAACACATCATAAATTCAAAAACCCATAGCAATAGAGAGTATATTACATGGTTTCCATAATCCTAAGAAATAAACTTAGCTACACATGAATAAAACGGAAATCACAATAGAAATATTCATCATATCAAAACTTAGAACGATCTTGCTGGTAAAGATGAATAGCAAAAATAAGAGAGAAAAGTGTTTCTCTCTCTCCGTCCTCAAGCTAAGCCGCTTTCTCTTGTTTTCAAAATAATACAGAATGTGAATAATCTCTAAAAATTCAGCCATAAGGCTTTTAATAACATCCTTCTCTAATAAATTGCTACTGCATCCTTAACTATTTAAAAATATTGAGTTTGCCCGGGAAATAGTTCCCATACATCACATTCAGTCCAAAAGCTGCTTTCCTTTTTATGTGAAATTTCCTTTGCTGTCTACAGGTCCCCAAAGTGCTGTAATCTTCCTCATTAGTACCTGAAAAGCATGCTAATCATATAGGTCAGCTCACTTAACTAAAAATAGACAAAAAGTGCAAGAATTATGTATTTTATCCTCAAAACTTAGCTAAAACATGGGTAAGTTATGGTGCTTAGACGTATAAATACACCCAACATCATTCATGCTATTATTCACCTTCTAACCCATCTTCGAGCGGCAGTATCCCAGTGTGATGTAGGAATCGGCGATTCTACTTCTCCTGCATAGTGATCAGATTCGGAAACAGTTTTTCGATTGAAGTGGTGAGCTTCTATCTTTCTTGAAGACTTCATTTAATGTTATGGACATTTTCATATGCTTTGATTATTTTATGTATATAGGTTTTGGCTATGGTTGGGGGGATGTACCAACAGGATAATGGGTTTTTTCTAGTTAGAGGCTTTTGTGAAACTACTATAGGTTGGTATAGGTGGGATCGATATTGGTGTTAGACGTAGTATTGGTATAAGTATTGGGGCTAACACCGGTTGACAATATTTTTGGATAATCCGTCCTCTTTCATTTTGTGATTATAAATAATATTATAGAACTCATATGGTTATGGTTTTGGATTGTGGTTTGGTTTGGTAATGGTTATCGGTCAGTATAGGATGGTTGGGCCTGTTTGGGTGGTCATGTTCATAGACCTATCACAGAGTCTTGGATTTTACAATTACACTATTTTGTTATTTAATTCACCCGACTGAAGATATGCATAGGTTGGTTGGGTTAGTTAGTGGGGGTGGTCTTCAATCCTAATTAGACTTGGGATGCCCATTATAATAAGACCTTAGTTTTGGTCGTATCAGTCTTGCTCACGTGGACAAAGAGAAGCTGGAGTTGGTGAAGGATATTCACCATTTGCTTAACCTTGGAGTTCGTCTCTCTAACTCTAAGGAGGGTGGTATGTTAGTTCAGAAGGTGGCATAGTCGTCTCTTGGTGATGAAATCAAGGTTAAGCAAATGTCGGATCCTGTGTTGATGAGAATAAAGGACGATGTTGAAGGGAAGAAGGTGTTGGTGACATGACCTGGACTGGGGCATTTTCATAATAGGCATCGTAAGTACAATCGGGATCGGAGACCACCCCCAATACCCAACCCAACCAACCAGCACAAACCTTGTGTTGGATGAAGTTTGAACATATAACTAGATAGCGTATTTTATCAACCCAGACTCTGGGATAGGTCTATAACCGTGACCAACCCAAATAAGTCCAACCATCCGAGACCCAACCAATAACCGTAATATAACCAAAACAATAACCAAGTTCCTTTACACAACATAACATAAAAGGATGGAACAATCATAAATTAAGTCAAACGGTATCAACCCCAATACTAAGACTGACACCAATATTGACATCACCCATTCCAACCCATAGTAGTTTCACAAAGCCTCTATAAAAAAGAAGCAATATCTGGTTGGTACATACCCCAAACTATAGCCAAAAACAATGTCCACAAAATAACCAAAGTATGTAAGGACATCATGATATGAAATTGAACCTTCCGAAATATAGAAGCTCACCTTTACAATCAAACCAAGCTGATTCCAAATCCGATCACTTAGCAGGAGAAGTAGAACGTTCAATTCCTGCATCGAGTGGAGATATAGTCTCCCAAATATGGGTTATTGGGTGAATAATATCAAGTACTCTGGATAAGGATTAAATAATGTCAACCTTTAAAACCAAGTAAACAAACCATATGTATTCATATCCATACATATACATATATAATAAGGCTGGGAAAAGGAACTGTCATTTAGCATGCATTTAAAATCATTAACCTGGGTATGTGTAGCATAAAAGTTCTAGAATAACCTACAGGATATATGGGTCCAGTGTAAACCCCTGAATGGGTCCCGATGCACCTAGCAGCATGAACTACAGATACCATAGGAGAAAGGGATTCACGAGTACCCTTTGCTCTCCTTGATACATATGTTCAAGTTTACTTAGGGGATTCCCGTGTACCTTGTAAGTATCATATATGGTCTTCAAGACCAATCCTTATGTTGGAAAACATTAGTTACCAGTGTCCGTCCATTGGACTCACACCTTCATGATTAACTATCACACCCCTCCATTATCACCCAGTTAAAACCATTAACAAAAAACAAAACCACCATTCCATTTGTTATTAACCAAGTCTATAAGTAGTGGATGGTCATACCAACTATATCTTACAAGTAATGTCCTTAGCCACACTTTCAAAGATTAAGGAATTCCCATGTACCCATAGATTTCAATTCATGTTGACTTGGGGGAGTCCCGTGTACCCCACAAGTGTTTCATTATTAAGTTTACTTGTGGGATTCATTTGAATCCCACAAGAATGTCCCATTAATCATAATCATGACCATCAAAACTTACCAGTTAACCATTCCAAACCATTCCAACAATATACATTCTCATAGGCATTTTATCAAACATGTTGGGGGCATAGCGTTACCAAAATAAAAACCATGTACGAATTAACCATTCCCATGCAACCAATTGTTCCGACCACTGTAATAATATGAAAATCATAAGTAAAAGACATGAGAAAACCATACCCAACCATTATAACCAAAAAACCCAACATATAATTTTAAAAAAAAAAACATACAAAATTTATGCCATGCAAACAATGCATCAAACATGCCTTTAGTTGGAACTAACAATGAGGGAGAAGTATCATGCCTTAGATTAAGAAGAAGATGAGAAGAAGTCACTCCTGTGAGCATTAATTGACCACCTTGAAGGAAACCTTGTCTTTTGCTTAATCAAAGATCCTTAAAAGATTTTGAGTTAGCTTAGAGTGTTTGATTAATTGGAAATAGGTTAATGAAGCCCCAAAAAGGTATTTTATGTCATGAGGTCCAATGGAGTTATAAGGGAAAATATCTAGAATAGCACCACTTAAACTGTATTAATTTCCCACAGGAGCGTACGACCACCCCCATATCTGTACCCTAGGGTACAAGTAGTACCCCCCACTCGTACCCCAAGTAGAATTCCAACCCCCACACTGACCAACCTACTACTCCAAAGTCCTACTCGTACCCAGTCATATGATTGGTACCCATTGTACCATAGACAAAATAGAATCACCTAGGTTAAGATATAGGACATCATATGAGTTGCATTATACGACTCGCACTCCATCATACGACCCTTAATAGAAGTCGTACCTTGGACAGTATCAAACCCAACAACACTGATCATCATACAAGTGATGGCCCCTAATCCTAACATACGACTAGTACCCCGAGTCGTATGATGTCTAGAGAGTTTGAAACTCAAGTAATTTTCCAAGGACCAAAATCTAGGGTGTTTAAGTCTTCCCCACTAGGATCATTCATCCTCGAATGAAGGATAAGGTTGTACAAGCACAAATTACACCCTAACATAACCTTTCCAACCTTTAACTTTGTAAGAAAATAAAGATTCAAGGAAATCAACCTTCCCTTAACCAAGTTAGAAAACCAAGATGTGATCAAGAACCCATACCTTCTGCAAAAACATTCAGAGCAGAAAACAAATATGGATACTTTGACTTTATGTCCTCTTTTGCTTCCCAAGTAGCTTCGTCCACCTTGTGGTTCTACCATAGAACCTTAATCAAAGCTACATTTATGGTCCGCAACCAACAGACCTGCTGATCAAAGATCTCAACCTAGATCTCTTCATAAGATTAAGAATCCGAGATATCCAATCCTTCCAAAGGAACAATCGATGAAAGATCACCTATACACTTTCTCAATATAGAGACATGGACTACTGGATAAATGGATCTCAAACTAGAAGAAAAATCCAATTCATACGCCACATTACCACCCATTCTTAAAACCACATAAGGACCAACATACCGAGGACTGAGCTTCCACTTTTTTCCAAACAGTGCTACTTCCTTAATGCCAGACACCTTTGGGAATACCCTATCCCCAACCTCAAACTCCTAGTCCCTATGACTTATATCTGTATAGGACTTTTAGCGACTATGGAAAACTTTAAGCCTATCCCAAATCACCTTTATCTTCTCCATAGCTCGATAAACCAAATATAGTTAAAAAATATTTGCCTCACCAAACTCGAACCACCTAATAGGATATCTATACCTCCTACCATACAATGCCTAAAAAAGGGCAATTGGAATGCTAGAATGGTAGCTATGATTATAAGCAAACTCTACAAGAGGTAGATGCTTAAATCAATTACCACCATAGTAAGTCACACATGCACAAAGCATATCCTCCAATGTTTGAATAGTCCTTTCTGTTGCCCATCCAACTGTGGGTAGAAAGCAGTACTCAGACTAACCTTTGTACCCAACCCTTTTTGAATTGATCACCAAAAGTGAGATTAAAACTACATACCACGATCAGCGATATTAAAAATAGGTACCCTATACAACTTCAAAATCTAATAAAGATACAACCTTGCATAATACTCAGTCAAAAAGTTAGTCCTCACTAACAAGAACTGAGCTGACTTTATCATCCTATCCACAATGACCAACACTGAATCAAATTGATTTTGAGATCGAGGAGTACTGGCAACGAAATCCATATTAATCACCCCCCATTTCCATTCAGGAAATTCAATCTCCTCATATAAACCCCCAAGCCTTATGTGATCAACTTTCACTTATTGATACACCAAACATTTGTCCACAAAATCAGCCACATCCTTCTTTATACCATTCTACTAATACATCTCCTTGAGATTATGACACATTTTTCTCAAACCAGGATGAACAACATAGCGCGATTCATGTTCCTTAGATAATACCCTTTCTCGAAACCCATTAACATCTGAAACACATAACCTTCCTTGGTATCGCAAAGTACCACCACTACTGATCTCAAATACCAATACATTTTGCCCACCTACATCACCCTTTATTTTTATCAAGATAGGATCTATCATTTCCTTCTCCTTTATCTCTGCACCAAAAGATGACCGAACCACTTCCTGTACCAACACACAACCATTCTTGAAATCCAATAGGCAAACTCTAAGATTAGCTAAGCGGTGAATATCCTTCACCAACTCCCGCCTCTTCTTATCTACATGATCCAAACTCTCCATAGGCAACCTACTAAGAGTATCAGTAACAACATTAGCATTACTCAGATAGTAGTGAAGACTCATGTCATAGTCCTTGAGAAGCTCAACCAATATTATTTTCCTGAGGTTAAGCTCTCTAAGTAAGCACATACTACAAACTGTTATGATATAAGAAGATGTCCACATACGCTTTATACAAATAGTGCTGCCAGATTTTCAACGCAACTACTACCGCTAAAAGATCTAGATCACGAGTAGGATAGTTCCTCTCATGTACCTTTAACTGCCTAGAAGCATAGGCAATCACCTTACGATGCTGTATCATAAAGCAACCAAGTCCCATACGAGACACATCACAATAATCCATAAACCCCTTATTTTCTTCAGGCAATGTCAAAACCAAGGCCAAAGTTAGCTTATCCTTTAGCTTCTCGAAACTACCCTCACAAGCATCTAACCAAGAGCACTTTACCTTCTTCTAAGTTAACTTAGTCAATAGGGCATCTATCATTGAAAAACTTTCCACAAACCTCCTATAATACCTGTCCAAACCTAACAAGCTCTAAATTTCGATTGGAGTCGTGGGCCTAGGCCATCTATTAACCACCACCACTTTTTGTGAATCCACTATGATCCTCTCACTAGAAATATTATGACCCAAAAAAGTAATGATGTTTAACCAGAGTTTACTTTTAGAGAGTTTGGCATACAACTATTGCTCTTTCAAGGTCTGCAACACCATACGGAGGCGATTGACATGATCCACCATACTCTTAGAATATACTAGGATGTCATCATTGAACACAATGACCAAAAGATCTAGAAAATAATAGAAAACCCTATTCATCAGATCTATGAATGCTACTGGGGCATTAGTCAAACCAAATGACATAATTAATAACTCAATATGCCCATACCGAGTATGAAAAATGGTCTTAGGGATTCCACCTCCCTAATCTTAAGCTGATGATACCATGAACTACGATCTATCTTACAAAAGAATTTTCACCTTGCAACTAATCAAACAAGTCATCTATCCTTGGAAGAGGATACTTGTTCTTAACCATCACCTTATTTAACTCTAGACAATCAATGCACATCCAAAGGGAACCATCCTTCTTATGCACGAATAACACTATTTCACCCTACGAGAACACACTAGAACAGATGAAACCATTGTCCAAACGATCCATAAGTTGCTCTTTGAGTTTTCTTGACTCATTTGGAGTCATTCTCTAAGGCGGAATAGGATATTGGATAAGTGTTCAGAACTAAATCAATCCCAAAATCAATCTCCCTATCTAAAGGAATACTAGGAAGATCATCTAGAAAGACTTTATAAAACTCATTCACCACCAAAATCGAATACAAAGAAGGACCTTTGGAGTTAGAGTCTTTAACCTGGACCAAATGATTGAGACACCCTATAGATATTAACCTTTGAGCTCTAAGATATCAGATAAACCTTCCCTTCTGAGCTAGGGAACCACCCTCCCATTCAATAACTAGTTCACCAGGGAACTCAAAGACAACCTTATGGGTACAGCAATCTAAGGATGCGTAGTATGAGTGTAACCAATCCATACCCAGAATAATATCAAAATCCACCATATCTAATTCATAAAAATCCAACAAAGTATCCTTACTACCAACAAATTCTGCACACACTCTATAGACTCTCTTAGCAATAACAAAGTCTCACACTAGGTTAGAAACAGAAAAAGGATCTGAAATAACCTCGGGATCAAAACCATAATACACATCCACAAATGGGGTCTTATAGGAGAGAGTGGAACTAGTATAAAGTAAACAATAAACATCCTGATAAAAGAGTTTTAATGTACCAGTCATGACATCAGGTGATGTCTCGAACTCTTGTCGGGTAGTAAGAGCATATAATCGATTCCATCTTATGCCAGTACCATAAGTAGAAACAGATATAGAAAAAGCACCCCTGTGTGTAGGAGCAGATAAAGAGGCACTCAAAACCTTGTTCACCCCCGAAGCAACCTTACCAACCGAACAAATTTTAAGTATATGGCCTAGCTAAACACATTTGAAATATTTGTCCCTTCCTAAATCATAGAAACCTAGATATAATCCACCACAGAACCTACATGGAGGACTTGATGAGGCTGAATGAGCACCACTAGCCTGATTTTCGGAACATTTTGCCCTAAATATATCGCTACCCTACTGACGCCTATCACTTAACTGCATTGGGTAGGGAGCACTATCTAAAGAGAAAGAATCATAACTCCCCCACTTCTTCTTTGGCCATACACCACTATCCATACTACTTTGATATTATCCATATTTCTCAAAGAACCTAAGCTTCTTACACTGCATTTCCCTAATCTCAGCCTGCATTCTTTTTTTTTCTCCACCTGTTGTATATGAACAACCAATCTATAAATATCCATATCCTTAATTAGCAATGCATTCTTGGTTTCAAGGATCAAATCCTGAGAAATTCCTGAAGCAAACTTTCTCATCTTGGCCTTCATATCAAGCACCAATTCCAAAGCATACTTAGACAACTGGTGAAATTTCGAGGTATACTCCTTGACCAATATTTTTCTCTATTTCAGATTAACAAATTCCTCTACCTTTACTTACTTTAATTCTTGGGGAAAAAAGTAGTCTAGAAAACAATTAGAAAAAGTCTCACATAGATAAGACTCATCAAGCTCAACCCTTGCCTACTCTCATTCCTCATACCATTAGAAAGCCATATCCTTTAGTTGATAGGCAGCGTCAGCAAAATTCACCCCTTCCATATTTGTGGCCTGCATGACCCTGAAGAGCTTTTCTATCTAATACATAAAACCTTGAGGATCCTCCTCCACCTTAACACCAGTAAAAATTAGAGGATTCAACTTCGGAAATTGGCCAACCCTTATGGCCTTAGAAGATGCAATACTCAATGCACTACGGTCAGCTTGAGAAGTTACCAACTAGGCAACTATATGAATCGTATGAGAAACTCTGAATTTATAATATTTACCTGAGGAGCTTGAGGAGGACTAGAAGGAACTGGTGGAACTTAAGAAATATCAGGGATTGAACCCCTATACCGAGTATGGACCCCTAAGTAGATCTTGTCCAATCAATATCATCCCCAGTTGGGATAGAGAAGTTTTTATGAACTTCATATCGTCGAGGAATGATCTAAAAAGAAAACAAATAGAATTAGAGAATATTCCAACAGCTCAAACCCCAAGCTTGAAAATAGAACACAAAGAAGAGAAATATTTCCTAAATTCCTTATGTCCTCTGCCTTATAAATTTGGCATGCTACATACCCTTAAAAGATACTTTACTCGACACGACTTTGTGGACTCCCAATTGACCAGGAACCTAAAGCTCTGATACCAACTTGACATAACCCAAATCGAGGACTTGTTGAAATAGGTATCTTAAGTCTAACCTGAATCAGAGACTACCCCAAATAACCAACCTAACAAACCAGCACAAACTTTATGTCGAACGAAGTCCAAACATATAATGAGATAGCATATTTGTATTAACCCAGACACTTGGATAGCTCTATAACCATGGCCAACCCAAACAAGTCCAACCATCCAAGATGCAACCAATAATCATACCATAACCAAAATAATAACTAAGATCCTATCCATAACATAACATAAAAGGATGGAACAATCATAAATTCAATCAAACAATATCATACCAAATACCAATGCCAATATTAAGGTTGAAACTAATACCAACACTGCCCATTCCAACCCATAATAGTTTCACAAAGCCTCTATCTAGGAAAACAATAACTGATTGTCACATGCCCCCAACCATAGCCAAAACCAATGTCTACAAATAACCAGAGAATGTAAAGACAACCATGATATGAAATGGAGCATTTCAAAATATGGAAGCTTACCACTTTAATCTAATTGAGCTAATCCCAAATACGATAACTAAGTAAGAGTAGTTCAATGTTCTATTCCTACATTCCGTAAGGATACAACTTCCTAAAGACTGGTTAGGGGGTTAATGCTAGCAGGTACTCAAGATAAGGATAAAATAATTCAAATCTTTAAAATAATGTAAACCAGCCATATGCATTCACAACCACACACACACATATATATAACTATGCCAAGAAAGAAAAGCAGGTTTAGCATGTATTTAAAATCATTAACTTGGATATTTGTAACTTAAACTTTCTAGAACATAACATGATCTATATGGGTCCAGCGTGACACTCTGAATGTGCCACAGTGGGTATAGCCATATGAATTAGAGATACCATAGGAGCAGGGGATTTTCAAGTACCCTTCGCTCTCCATGATATATATGTACAAGTGTACTTAGGGAATTCCCAAGTACCCCGTAAGTATCATATATGGTTATCATGACCAATCCTCATGTCGAAAAACATAGGTTTCCAATGAATGTCCATTGGACTCACGCCTTCATGATTAGCTACCACACCCCGCCATTATTTTCAAATTAAAATGATTACCACTCAACCAAACCACCATTATATTTATTGTTAACCAAGTCTATAGGTAGTGGTATCGTCAAACCTACTATAGCTTACAAGAAATGTCCTTAGCCAACCTTTCAAAGATTAAGTGATTTCCATATACCCATAAATTTCATTATCTAGTTGACATGGGGGTGTACCGTATACCCCACAAGTGTTTCATTATTAAGTTTACTTGGGGACTCTTTTGTTCCCTATAAGGATGTCCAATTAACGATAACCATGACCACTAAAACTTAATATTTAACCATTAAAAACTATTTAAACTATTTAAAACATTAAGGATTCCATTACCAAGTCAAACCATGCAATAGTTCCATTAAAAGTCCAACAATAGAGTAAAATCATTCTCATAGGCATTATATTAAACATATTGGGGGCATAGTATTTCTAAAACCAAAATTATGTACCAATTAACCATTCCCATGAATCTGATCATTCTAACCACCATAATAATATGAAACCTATAGGTAAAGATATAGGAAAACCATAACCAACCCTTATAACTAAACCCCCCAACATATAATTGAAAACCCAAAACCATACAACATTTATGCCATGAAAACAATTTATAAAACATTTCTTTAATCGGAACTAACAATGAGGAAGAAGTATCTTCCCTTAGATTAAGAAGAAAATGAGATGAAATCACTCTTATGAGCCTCAATTGACCACCTTGTAGGAAACCATAGCTTTTACTTAACACTGTACTAATTTTTGGTAGAAGGGTGCGACCCTCCCATTTGTACTCTAGGGTAAGAGTTGTACCCACAAATTGTACCCCAAGTAAAATCTAACCCCTACACTAACAAACCTACGACTCTAAAGTACCACTTGTACCTAATCATATGATTGGTACCCATAAATCATACCCTAGTCAAAATAGAATAACCTAGGTTGAGACATAGAATGCCATACAAGTTGCATCATATGAGTCGCACCCCATCATACAACCCTTGATAAAAATACATACCTTTGACAGTAGCAAACCCAACCACACTAAACATTATGCGAGTGATAACCCTTAAACTATATCCCAACATATAACTAGTACCCCCAGTCGTATGATGTCCAAAGAGTTTGAAAATAAAGATATTTTCTAAGGACCAAAACCTAGAGTGTTTTAGGTAGCCTTAGAGATTAGTGATGATGGTAGTTTTTGGTACCAAGAGAGGTTATGTGTCCCTGAAATCAATGATTTGTGAGAAAAAATATTGGATAAGGCACATAAATCGCACTATGTAATTTATCCTGGTTTGATGAAAATGTATCATGAACTTAAGGAGATGTATTAGTAGAATGATAAGAAGTGGGATATGGCTAATTTTGTGGCCAAGTGTTTAGTGAGTCAATAAGTGAAATTTAAGGACATGAGGCCTGGAGGTTTGTATCAAGAAATTGAGTTGCTTGAATAAAAATAGTAAGTGATCATCATAGGTTTAATTATCGGTCTTCCTCGATCTCGAAAGTAATTTGATTTGGTTTGGGTTATCATGAATAGGATGACAAAGTCATCTCACTTCTTGCATGTGAGTACTAACTCCTCTACTTAGGATTATGCAAGGTTGTATCTTCATGAGATTGTAAATCTTCTTGAGGTACCGATTTCTATAATCTCATATAATGGTATATAGTTTACATCTCACTTCTGGCAATTATTTCAGAAAGGGTTGGGACTAAGGTGAGTCTGAGTACTGCCTTTCGCCCATAGTTAGATGGGCAAGCCTAAAGGACTATTTGAATATTAGAGGTTGTGTTTGTGTGATTGATTATGATGGTTGTTGGGTTGAGCATTTACCTCTTATGGAGTTTTATTATAATAATAGCTATAACTATATCATTAGGATAGTTCTGTTAGAGGCCTTGTATGGTAGGAGATGTATATCTCCTATAAGGTAGTTTGAGGTCATTGAGGCAGAGATGTTTAGGTAGGATTTAATTCACCAAGCTATAGAAAAAGTGAAGATAATTTGCGATAGAATTAAGGCTACATAAAGTTGCCAAAAGTCCTATACAGATGTGAGATGAAGAGAGTTAGAGTTTGAGGTTGGGGATAGGGTGTTCTTAAAGGTGTCTACCATGAAAGGAGTGATGTAGTTTGGTAAAAAGGGAAAGATCAGTCACCGATATATTGGTCCTTACTCAGTTTTAAGAAGGGTTGGTAATGTTGATCATGAGTTAGAGTTGCCTTCTAGTTTGAACTTTATATATCTGGTGTTCTATGCTTTTATGTTGAGGAATTTTATTAGTTATCAATATCAAATATGACTATTACAGATATTGGTATCTCATATTCTTAGTCTTATGAGAAAGTCCCAATTGAGATCTTAGATCGGTAGGTTCGTGAGTTGCGGACGAAGGATGTAGCTTTGATTGAGTTTCAATAGAGAAACCACAAGATTGAAGAAGCTACTTGGGAATAGGAAGAGGATATAAATTCCAAGTATTCATTCCTATTTTCTGCTCCTAGAATTTGTGTAGAAGGTATGTGTTCTTTATCACACTTTTGTTTTAAGACTTTGTTAAAGGAAAGAATGATTTCTTTTTATCTTTGTTTTCTAACTTAGTTAAAGGTTGGAATAGAGATGTGCAGGTTTAAATTGTTCTTGTACTTCCTTTCTCCATTATTCGAGGATGAACGATCTATGTGGGGGAGAATTAAAATACCCTAGGTTTTGATCCTTAGAAATTTCTTGAGTTTCGAGCTTCTAGACATCATAATACTTGTGGGTATTAGTCACGTTATGTGGATACGATTTATGGGGACTTGGTCATATATTACTTAGTTTTTTTTGGGTGGTTACTTTCAAAGGTATGAGTGGACACCATAAAAATTGTATGGAGATAATACGAGTGAATAAAGCCATTTCGTATGATGATCAGTGTGCCATACTCGTGGTAGGTTGTCTAGGGTATAGTTTGTGGGTACTTGTCTTATTCTTGGATATGAGTAGGCCTTGGTGGTCATATGTTGGACAGTGTAGGGGTCCAACTTTATGTCCAGGATACGGATGGTGGGTACCACTCATATGATTGTTTATAGTTTGGGAGGTGAAATCATACCTACCTCCGGGAATTCTTTTATAGTTTAAGTTAGGGGTATTTTGGACATTCTCCTCTTAACCCCTTATAACCCCAAAACCTAAAACACTATTAGGACTTTATTTACCGAATTATTCTAGTCTTAAACACTTAAAAGCTCTCTCAAGCACTTGGTTAAGAGGATCAATTAAGGCTTCCAAAGTGTGATTTATCTCTATCTTCCTTGTAATCTAAGGCATGTTAATCCTCCCTCATTCTTAGTTCAACTAAAGACATATTTTATGAATGGTTTTCATGGCGTAATTGTGACAATATTTTGGGTTTTGAAACAAATGTTAGGGGTTTTGGTTATTAATGGTTGATTTATGATTTCCCATGTCTTTACTTATGATTGTCATGTTATAATGGTGGTTAAGCATGTGGTTATATGGGAAATGTCATTTGGTACTTGGTTTTGCTTTTGGAAACTATATGACCTCAACATGTTTGACAAAATGCCTATGAGAATTCTTTTATTACATTGTTGTGCTTTCATTAAAAACTTGCATGGTATAATATGGTATTGGAACCTAAATTGGTTTAAATGGTTTTAATGGATAAATAGTAAGGCCCTGGTGGCTATGTCTTTAATTGGAAACCTTGTAAGGTACATGGGAATCCCCCAAGTGAATCTAATAATAGAATCTATAGGGTGTATGGGAATCACCTAAATATTTTCTAAGGACAATGATTGCAAGATATAGTCGGTACTACAATACCACTTCTAATAGGATTGGTTAATAATATATGGAATTGGTGGTTTGGTTGTGTGCTAATTGTTTTAATTGGGGAATAATGTCGAGTTATGATAGATAACCATAAAGGTGTGAGTCTAATGGACGGACACTAAAAATTCATGTTTGCCGATATGAGGATTGGTAATGGCGACCATATACTTGTAGGGCACACAATATTTCCCTTAGTTATACTTGTATATATCTATCATGGAGGGTGAAGCATACATGAGAATCCACTGTCCCTATGGTATCTCCAGTTTGTGCGGCTGCATGCATTGGGGTCCATCAAGTGGTAGCACTGGACCCATATAGCCCATGGGTATTTCTAGGATTGTTAAGTTACACATACCTAGGTTAATGATTTTAAATGCATGCTAAACTCGATTCCCTTCTCAGCATGGACTATAAAATGTATGTATGGATGTGAATGGATATGAACATTTGCTTTGTTTTAAATGTTGGAATTATTTTATCCTTGTCCTGAGTGCATGCTATCATTCACCCACGAACCCACATTCAAGTGTTGTATCCCTATGTAACTCAGGAATCGACCATACTAATCCTACTTCTCAGTGATAAGATTTAAGAACAGCATAGAGTTGGATTGAAGTGGTGAGCTTCCATTTTTTGAAAGGCTCCATTTCATGTTATGGTCTTGTCTTCATACTTTGGTTATTTATTAGACTTTGGTTTTTGCTATGGTTGGGGACATGTCCCGAGGAAATATTGTTTTAACTTTGAATAAAGGCATTATGAGACTACTATGGCTTAGTATAGTGGATGTCGGCATTGGTTTCAACCTAATCTTCATTTGAATCATCATAAACTAGTAAGTGTTGATAAGTGGGTGGTTGAACTTTGTTCAATATGTATCTATCTCTATTGAGTGATGTTTGATGATATTCATCCTTCTGTCTTTCCATCTTCCCAGAATGTCAGTCAAGTACTAAACTAGCATTTTTTTCGGCCACAAATCATGCAGTGGCTTACATGGCAGTTTCTTGAATACCATGCAGAGGTGATTGATTCTATTCGGCTGGTTCATCACGAACCCCTTTGTGGCGAGCTCCTTTATCAAATTCTTCTACTTTCTCCATCATATTATTCAATTGTAAGGTTCGTTCAAGTTCAAGATCAAATAGAATCAAGAGATTTCCTTGGCTATGAATGTTGGGCATACACTAGTGTATGCCCTAGAAATTGTAGAAAACTAAAAATCAACAAATGAAACAAACAAATTCAACAACCTCAATCAATCAATCTGTAGCTTATTCCTCAACAATGATTCCAAAATTTGATGTCGTCCAAATTATACCTCCAAAAAAGTATAAAGCGATCACTTGTCAAATATGAAAGCCAACTAGGTTGGGGTCTATTCGATAAGTAATAGGTCAGAAATCTATCTCGATCTCACTGATATAATAGGAAACTGCAAAAAGTAAATAGGGGGTTTCATGAATATAAGAGAAATAGTAATAATGTTGGGTAATTAGGGTTGTTATCAATATGAGATGATCATTAGGATTATGTTCCCTCTGATTGGATAACTCTATAGACTCGACATGAGCGTCAAACTATCTTGGAGCATTGCATGCAAAATCTAATAAGTTATGGATCACCTAACTGTCTCTCGACTTTTGTTTGGGTGAATTTCATTCATCTCTTCTCGGTCTCAATGTGTTGTGTTACTAACCATTATTTTATGATCTAAGATTAACTATTTCCTTTTGGTCTCAATTTTTTAGATGAAGGTTGATAGCTTCAAATTACTATTTTGATCTCCTTTTCCTAATATCTACCTCTCTCTTGAGTAAGTATCAAGTGCGAGCAAGTTCCAAATGTTTGCAACCATTAAGAAAGTAATCAAAGCAAAAGAAATCCCAATACATGCAAGAACACAAATCTTTAATGACTTTGTACTTCACCTTCTTTGTTAATCCCATAGGGTTCCTAGAACTCTAGTTATGGGTTTAGCTATTCATGTTCAGACAAACATACATAGATTTCATAAACGAAATCATAAGGATGAACTTACGAAGAATAAGAATGAAAACCCAAAATCTCAACGTAATTTCAAACCCTAAAACCCAAGAACAATAATTCTGAGATCAATAATGAATCCAAAACTTGAAATAATGTATTAAAGTGCACAAACTATTTTTAAAAAGTCCAAAAAAATCATAAAACCCTCTAGAAGTATTTATAGACACAACATAAAACCCATCCTAAACAGTGTAGGAAAGCTTGGTTGGCCTCAACCTACTATTAATAGGTTGGGTCATCGGTATAACCTACCAACCGTAGGTTGACTCATGGAAATCATAGTGGTCTTAAATCCTTAAGAATCTCAACCTACTAGTCAACTTACCACTGGTAGGTAATACCTAACACCCGTAGATTGACTAATAAAAATCAAAATCATCGTGAAATCTGCAAAATTCAACCTACTAGTATACTTACTACTGATACCTACGATTGGTAGGTTGTACCTACTACATGTAGGTAGACTAGTAGGTAGCTTTTTAAGAAACTCTTCATCCTTTTTTTTGTCTTTGCTCCAAAACTTGTAATCAACACAAACGCACATCATATTCAACAAAAATTCGTAAGTACTCACATAATTTCCTTAGTTTAAGCATTGAAAGTGCCATGAAACCATGGCACATCATCACCCTACACTTAGAAAATTTGCATATGCTTAGTCAACTAATACAAAATAGACAAAGACGATGTTTAACTAAAGAAAACCTAAGACACCTCCGGCAGTCAACTCATTTTAGCTCAAATTTCTTACCCTCTCCTATTCACAACTTTCAAAGTCACTTTGTGTGCATGTAGCATAACTGCATGACATAAAAAATAAAATGATGGAACTAAATTAACAACAAATGACCAAGCATGTATGCAACTAAAACTACCCGAATAAATAAGCAATTAACAATACTACCTATTTAACCTAACAACAAGGAAGTCCCAACTCTCGCAGTATCATAATGCATGTCCTTGTAGGGACTACATCAAAACACTCATACTTTAAAATAATTTCAAACAACACTCATAAAATACCATAGGAATGACTTTATTTTCTATACCTTAGCTTTTTGGATAGTTAAAATCACTATAGGACTTTTCTTGGCATGTAATGTAGGCTTGGAGGCAGGTATGGTACATAGGGGAAATAGTGATTCTCCCTTTTTGACACTACCCTTAGGTTATTGTCTCCACTTAACATTTCTTCTTTTATTCTCCCTTTTTCTCATTTATTACTTGTCATGACCCAAGAATACCCCTAGTCATAACAGGATGCTTAAGGTTTTGAGTAATCCCAAACTAATCTATGATCTAGCGCAAACTCTAAATACAAAAAATAAGGTAAAAAAATATTGTACTAAAGTATTTTATAAAAAACATCTAAAATTAAAGAAAATATCAAAATTAGATGAAATGCATCCCTAGAAAACACACTGTCTGACTGGCTGAAAGCCTCTAACATGATGAGTTATTGGGACAGGTCCCCAACTAACTTTGACTAACAAAAATTTCATGAAATAAAATATTTGGATTAATAACAAATAATATAAATAGTATTTGACTCATGAGTACACACCAATGTTGTAGCTGAGTGGCATGGGAACGGACTCCGTGCGATCTGAGAACTTGGCATCTAAACCTATGGTATAAGACAACATAGTACAAAAGAGAGTATATGATCAATACTTTGAATGTACTGGTATGTGGATGGAAGCTAGCTTATGTACATATATACTGAAAAAGAATGCTTGAACATGAAAAATCGAATATAAGACTAAGTATAAACAGGTACTGAAATAATATGAATAACTGGATGACTAAGATACTCAAAACTTGGTCATAGAAACTTGAACTAAACATAATCTAAATAACTAAAATAAAGACTATGGGAAATAACTACAACCGACATACCCTAATTTGAGCTAATCAAGCTCCAACTTGTAACCCCAATTGGAAAGGTGTCAATACATTGCTATGGGTACTAACACTAGTTGACATGGATCCATAAATCTAATATCTCAAAGGACTAGGGTGTCAAGCCTAAAATGATGGGTGACTCCTCATAACCTACGCTGGCAACGTAGTTCAAAAACTTAGGTACTACTACTAACGACTATACCTAACTGACGGGAAAGCCGTCATCCCTGCATTCACTCAGTATTAAGTGTTACACCCAACCGAACAACTCTAAAGTTTAACCTAAATAATGATATGCTCAAGTAATGGTATTCTAAAATTAGTATTGTATACATAACTGAAGAAATCATAAACTTGTAAATGATGCATGTTTAAAACCTTGGTATCCGGTGTTCATAACCCATCAACCTGGATTAATGCAATTGATCATACATGTGGTAAAACTAACCATAGTATGGAAAATAATAATTAATACTCAAGATGTCAATAACTGATTTTGATATTGTCATGACCCGAGGCTACCCCCAGTCATGAACATAACAACTGAATTTGCTCATCATGATCATAACAACTGAGTAAATGGTAATATTCATGGTTTAACTGAAATCATTACTTGAAAGATCTGAAATCATGTAAAACACATAGGTCTCAGGTGTTCATAACTCGCCAGCACTGAATGATCAAAAAATACAATGTTAAGGCTCAAAACTGTAGTACGAAATCATGGTTCAACGATCCCAGAATATAGACATTTTGTAAAATATAAGAGAATCGAGAACTAGAACATGGGAATGTCTTTAAACATTGGAAAACAACATAGTTGCATGACTAAGATCACAACTTAGATAATATAACATGAAATTCACTTGAATATAACATGGTGGATTGAAACTTAAAGCATGGGATAACCTAAATTTTCATGGAATTATTCTTGAACATGAATTGAAACAAACTTCTAATGAAACACATGAATTTAATTCATATTGAACATACAAAACTCCATAATAAGAGAAAAATCCATTCTTTAGTTGAAAAGAGGGTTTTTGGGCTCCATGGGTGAAAAGGACCGATGGATAAACATCCCTCATACCTTAAGCTCCTTGATTTGTAAAAGAAACCACATTCTTAATTCTTTCCTAAAGATTCTTGAATGTGGAAAACTTAGATTTTTGATTTCTTGGGGAAAAAGGATTTGAATTGGTTCTTGGGGAAGGAGGACGGTTTCTTGAGAGTGATTTTAAGAAGGATGGGCAAATAATGCCCCTATGGATACCCCAAGTCGTGTTATGAAAGATTTGGGTTGAGGGGTAAATGACCCAATTGCCACTTGATTATTTAAATCAAAAACTAGACATAATAACGTCACCATGACGCGACCTTATCATGGTTAAAGAAATCCCTTACTTCATCACAGACAACATCAGGCCGGGATCAATACAACGACACGGGCTTATCATGGAGACTGACTATTTTCGTAATCAAAACATGTCCCGAACCCCATCCAAAAATCTGAAACTCCCTCAAGACATACTTTTAACCTCCCTAAATGTGAATCAAACTTAAAAACCAATATTTCGGGGTAGGGAAGGTCAAACTAGATATCCACAAAGTTTAGGAGTTGTGAAACTGACTAAGTCCTCAACTCTTAGTGAAATTTTCAATCCTTGGACCCCTTAAGCATGCAACTAAGAGTTGAATTGATCTTGGAATATTATGAGATATTATAATATCTCTCCTTTCAGAACATTCATCCTCGAATGAAATTGGTTTAGCTGAAATACTCATTAAAATGAGATCATATACTGAACATGCATGACTAAGAATATGATTACATAACTGAGTTTTAAGTATGATACATGACCTAAACTAATTTCGTGAATGCACGCAATGACATGATAATGGTTATATAGATAAACTAAGAACGAAAAAAAGTCAATCTAAGAAAAATCATTACCTCAAGCTGAAGCTAAGTTTACAGTGAAAAATAAGGGTATTTGGTTCGCATATCTGTTTCTGATTCCTATGTATCTCCCTCAACTGACTAATTCCTCCATAGAAGTTTGACCAAGGGAACTTTTTTGTTCCTTAGTCTATGAATCTAACGATCAAGAATCTCAACTGGGACTTCTTCAAAGGAAAGACTATCTTGAACATCCAAACTTTCTAAAGGAACAACAACAACTGAATTACCAATACATTTCTTTATCAGAGAAACATGGGACACTGGATGCACTGAGGCCAAATCTATAGTTAACTCAAGCTCATAGTCTACCTTTCCAAAATAATTCAAGATTCTGCAAGGGATAACATAGTAGGGACTGAGTTTCCCTTTCTAGCCAAATCTCTTTACTCCCTTCATAGGCAAAACTTTCAAATAAACTAAATCACCAATCTCTAACTCCACATCTCTTCTACTCACATCTGCATAAGCTTTTTGATGACTTTCAGCTATTTTTAGCCACTCCCGAATCAACTGAACTTTCTCTATTACCTCAAACACCGTGTTTGACCCTATTAAAGCAGCCTCACCTGCCTCAAACCAACTAACAAGAGATCTACATCTTATCCCATATAAAATATCAAATAAATCCATTTGAATACTTGAGTGATAAATATTGTTATATGCAACACAATTAAAGGTAAGTGGTTATTACAACTACCTTCAAAGTCAATAACACAGGCCCTCAACATATCCTCTGAAGTCTAAATGGTCCTCTCTTCCTGACCATGTTTATGAAGAGAAAAGATTATATTAAGATAAACTTGGGTGCCCATACCCTTCTAAAAGTCCTTCAATAAGTGAGAGGTAAATTGAGTACCTCTCTCTAAAATAATAGACAACGAAATCCATGCAACTTTACATACTCCCTAAGATAAAGCCTGACATAATCTGTAGTTGAGTACGAAATATGAACTGGTAAAAAATGAGCTGATTTTGTCATTCTATCCACAATGATCCTGATCAAATTATGTTGATGAAGCATACAAGGCAATCCCGACATAATGTCTATGTTCACACCCTCCCACTTCCAAGAAGGGATACTGAACTCCTGCAATGTGCCACTAGGCCTTTGGTGCTAAACTTTAACCTACTGATAATTTGGACACCTATCCTCAAACTCTGCAGATCCTTCCTCATACCACTCCACTAATAGATTTCCCAAAAATCATGGTACATCTTAGAGGTGCCTGGGTGAATAAAATACCATGCACCATGCACTTCTGAAAGTATTCACTATCTCATACCATCAACACATGGAACAGATAACCTGCCCTAACAATAAAGCACACCATCCCCCTTAGGATAAAACCTCTACTTTCTGATCTCTAACCGCCTCTTTCAACTTAACTAAACTAGTATCCCTATTTTGTTTTTCCTTCACTCGAGCAACTAATGAAGATTTCAAGTTATTCTGAACCCTTACACTACCTTTAGCTGAATCAACTAACCTAACACCTAATATAGAAAGATGATGAACCTCACCGACTAACTTTTTCTTGTCTTTCTCAACATTAGCAATGCTACCCATAGACAATCTATTAAGGGCATCTTTAACTACATTGGCCTTGCCCGAATGATACAACATACTCCTATTATAATCTTTTAACAACTCAAGCCACCTTCACTGATGAATATTCAGGTATTTCTGCATGAACACATATTGTAAGCTTTTATGATAAGTGAACATATCAACATGATCCCTATTAGGATAGTTTCTATAAATTTTCAATGTTAAAACAACAACGGCCATCTCAATATCATGGGTAGGACAATTCTTTACATGGGATTTAAGCTATCTAGAGGAATAGTCTATGACCTTGACTCTCTACATCAAAATACAATAAAGACCAACTCTGGAAGCATTAAAGTAAACTACAAACTCATCTGAACCATCTTGTAAAGATAAACCTAGGGCGGCAGAAGTAAGTCAAGTTTTCAACTCCTAAAACCTCTTCTCGTAAGAATCTAAAACTTGAAATTTAACTTTCTTCTAAGTCAACTGAGACATGGGGGATGCAATAGAAGAAAACCCTTCAATAAACCATCTATTATAGCTATCCAAACCTAATAAACTCCTAACATCTGATGGAGAGATAGGTCTAGGCTAGTTTCTCACTACTTCGGTCTTTTGAGGGTCAACCCTAATGCAATCACCGAAAATAATATGGCTAAGGAAAGCTACTGATCTTAGCCAAAATTTGCACTTACTAAACTTGGCAAGCAACTGATGAGCTCTAAGGGTCTGCAATACAATTCTCAAATAGTCTACATGATCATTCTCACTACGTGAATAAACAAGGATATCATCAATGAAGACTGACGAATAGGTCCAATTACTATTTGAAGACCATGTTCATCAAGTCCATGAAAGTTGTAGGCGATTCGTTAGTCCAAAAGACATAACTAAAGATTCAAAATGACCATACTGAGTTCTGAGCACTTTCTTTGAAATGTCATATTCTCTGACTTTAAGATGATAATAATTAGATCTGTGGTCTATCTTAGAGAAATAACTAGCACCCTAAAGTTGGTAGAGGAAGTCATCAATTTTGTGGAGTCGATACTTATTATTGATTGTAACTCTCCTCAACTAACAGTAATTGATGTAGATTCTAAGAGAATCGTATTTCTTATGCACGAGCAAGACTGGAGTGCTGCATGGGGAAACATTGGGCCTGATGAAATGTTTATCTAAGAGATCTTTTAATTGTTCCTTCAATTACTTAAGATTAGCTAGATCAATTCTATTGGGTGGAATAGAGATAGGCAAGGTATTTGGAAGGAGATTTATTCCGAAGTCAATTTCCTTCTCGAGAGGAATTTTAGGAAGATCTTCAGGGAAAATATCTAGAAATTCTCGTACTACTAAATTGACTCAAGACTAGGAGACTCAGAATTTGTGTCTTTGACCCAAACTAGATGGTAATCACACCTCTTAGATATCATTTTTCTAGCTTAAAGATATTAAACAATCTGACCCCTAAGCACTAAAGTATTACCCCGCAATTTAATGGCTGGTTCATTGGGAAACTAAAATTGAACAATTCTATTTCTACAATCAACTGAGGCATAGCATGAGTAGATCTAATCCATGCCAAAAAAGATATCAAAATCAGTCATCTCTAATTCAACCGAATCAACTAAGGTAGTTTTCTGAAAACCT
Source organism: Capsicum annuum (assembly GCF_002878395.1). Lineage (NCBI taxonomy): Eukaryota > Viridiplantae > Streptophyta > Magnoliopsida > Solanales > Solanaceae > Capsicum > Capsicum annuum. The sequence goes on from NC_061113.1 coordinate 195,624,795, forward strand.
GAGACCAGGCAATTTCGGTATACCCATCTTGCTATATTAAAATTACCCACTAGGGTAGACACTGAGAAAGGCTTTGATAATATTTCAGGACTGACACCAAAATTGATGGCTATATAAGGAGTTACAAAAGAAAGTAAAGCTCTATATCTAATAAAACATACACATGAAGATAAAAAACCTGCAAAATACTCGTAACAATATCAGGAGAAATTTCCCGATCATGCTGAATCAGTAGTGCATGTAACCTATTCTGGCACTATCTATTGGCGTCATTGGATGTGGTACCCTACTGAGTTGGGTGACCTGCTAGAGCTTGTGAGAAATTGGACTGGCTCTATTGGCAATCACCTATGCTACTTTAAGCGACGACCACCATACACTCCTGAACTCTGTGGTCTAGCTTTCCTCAACCAAAACACACATCACTACTTACCTTACACTCTCCCTGATAATGCCTACAATATTTCCTAAAGAGTGGATTAGTATGACCAATGTTCATACTACCCTAGGACTTAGAGCCTACCAGTCTATCCCGACTATCTTGCCTAAGCTTAGGCACTAGTGCACTAGCTAAAGATGGAGCTGGGGTTGAAAACTTCTGATGAAACTAAGAAGTATTTCCACCTTTTGACCTTGGCTGAAAAAAGTTGACACTACTTATTTTGGACCTCTTATTCTCTCTCTCTCTCTCTCTCTCTTTAAGTTTCTCCTCCTCAATCTGCTAAGCATGAACCATAAGTCTAGATATGTCCATCTCCTTAATCAAGAAACAATCCTACATTCTTTGACCATACTATTAGAGACACCAAATACGAACTTACTCATTCTAAACCTATTGTTTGCCACAATAGTAAGAGCATACCTTAGCTACTGAGTGAAATTAAGTGAGTACTCCTTAACTCTTATATAACCCTACTTAAAATTGATGAACTCGTGAACCTTAGTGTGCCTCAACTCTAATGGAAAGAACTTATCTAAGAAAGTCATAGCAAAATCCTCCCACTCAACAAGCCCTACATCCACACCACGTTTCTTCTTTCCCTGCTTAAAACGGGTGTGAGCTACATCCTACAACTGATAACAACAAACTCTGAACTCTCACACAAAGCGATGCCTATGATATTGGTCACCTTTGTACTATATCCAGAAACTCTTATGGCTCATCCTTAGACTTGGATCCAAAAAACAAATGGGTATTCATCTGAGTGAAATCCTAAATCCTAGCTGTAACTATATTTTCTACTGGATTGACTAGGGAAACATATTGATGGGTGTTTTGAGCACCTACTGAGTGGGCCAAAGTAATGAAAGTGGCCCTAAATTCGGTGTGAGAGACATGCTCATTCAGGGGATCTTCCTGAAAAGGTGGTGATGCAGGATGATCCCCGTTCCTTCTTTTGTTATTTCTTCTGGGAGGCATTTTCTATAAACAAAATGAAGGGTAAATTAGAAAGAGATTTTAAATAGAGCTCATGCTCTTTCTCATGACATAAACACTGAAAGAAGGGAAACTTTCCTAAGAATGTCTTGTAGCCTCTTCTACATATGCATTGTGCGCTTCACACCCATGTACAAGACTCTACTCAATATGGATTTCAGGCTCCCTAGGATGTTTTAAAACCATACACTCTGATTCCAAGCTTTGTCATAACCCGAGGCTACCTCCAGCCACTATAATGGAGCTTACGATCACAAGTGAAAATAAGCTAATTAATGAACTGGTACCGGCTGTAAGCATTGAGTAAATAGTAATACGATACCTGTGCAGGAGGTAAGCTGATAAAATACTATAAATCTAAATGTTGAAATAAGCATCAAAACATATATGAATTACCTAATACAATACTATAAATAAAACTATAAATCAGAGAAACTGATAATACTAAAATAACTGATTGATTGTCTAATTAATATATTTGAAAGCCTACATTATGAGAAGTTGATTAGATAGACACCCAACTAACTTTGACTGACTGAACATAAAAAATACTGAAATAACTTAGATAAAAAAATTATGTCATCGATGAAATGAGGACTCACCACTACTATTGTTGAGTAGCGCTGAGCTGTCTAAGAATGATTGGAAAATTGTGTGTCCAAACTTATGTTATAAGACAACATAACTCAAAGAAAAGTATATGGTCAGTACTTTGAATGTACTGGTATATGAGATGAAGAGTGGATGAAATATATGAGATAACTGAGCATGAATACATGAACATATAATATCTAAGAATACAAGACCAAGCATAAACATGATTCTGAAATAATTTGTATAACTGAATGACTGATATCTGAATAATTAAATAACTGTATACTCAGTCATGCAAACCTGAACTGACATATACTAAATACTAAAATGACATTGTGGGAGGTATCATATAAATGACTTGCCCTAATCTAAGCTTATTGGGTTCTAACCTATAACCCCAATTGGAAGGGTGTCAGTACCATGCCATGGGTACTAACACTAGCTCTGTGGATCCTAGTAACTAGTGTCCCAAAGTACTAGGGTGTCAAACCTAAATTGATAGGTGACCCCTTATATCTTATGCTTGTTACATAGTTATAGAATACAGGGAGTGCTGATAACGACTCTACCTAAACTGATGGGGAAGCCTCCATCCCTGTATTCACTCTGTGCTAAATCCTACTCCAACTGAACTGACACTGGTACTTAACTCGATTGAATTTCATTGAACATAACAACTGACCTTGCTTATCAAGATCATAACAACTGAGTAAATGGTAATATTCATAGTTGAACTAAAATCATTACTTGAAAGATCTAAAATCTGTAAAACACGTAGGTATCAGGTGTTCATAACCCGCCAGCACGGAATGATCATAACATACAATGTTAAATGCTTAAATATATAGTATGAAATCATGGTTCAAAGATCCCAAAATATTGATATTTCATCAAACATGTGAGAATCATGAATTTGAACATGGGAATGTCTTAAAACATAGGAAAACAATATGGTGATATGGCTAAGATCATAACTTTGATAATATAACACAAAATTCACTTAAATATAACATGGGAGATTAAAACATAAAGCATGGGTTAACCTAACTTTTCTTGGAATCATTCTTGAACATGAATTAAGTCAAACTTCTAAGGAAACGTATGAATTTAATTCATCTTGAACATATACAACTCCATAATAAGAGAAAAATCAATTATTTAGTTGAACAGAGGGTTTTTTGGGCTCTATAGTTGAAAAGGACCCATGGATGAACATCACACAGACGTTAAGATTCTTGATTTGTGAAAGAACCCTATTCTTGATGCTTTTTTGATGATTATTGTACTTGGAAAAGTTGGATTCTTGATTTCTTGGGGAAAAAGATTTGAATTGGTTCTTGGGGAAGGAGGAGGGTTTCTTGAGAGTGATTTTGAGAAAAAGGGGCAAGTAATGCCCCTATGGATGCCCCAAGTTGTGTTATGGATGATTTGGGTTCAGGGGGAAAAGACTCAATTGCCCCTTGATTAATTAAATCAAAAACTGGATGCAACAATATCAGCTCGATGAGGCCTTATTGCGGTCGATGAAATCCCTTAACATGTTGCAAATTACATCAGGTTGGGACTCGTATTGTGATGTGTGCTTATCATGAAGACTAACTATCTCCGTAATCCAAGTATGCCCCAAACTTCATTTGAAAAATCCATAATCCCCCCGAGACATACTTTTAACCTCCCTAAACATGAATTAACTTAAAAAACCAATATTTTGAGGTACGGAAGGCCAAACTAGAAATTCACAAATTTTAGGGGTTTAGAAAATGACTAGTTTCTCAATACTTAGTTATTTTTTCAAGCCTTGGACCTCTTAAGAATGCAACTAAGAGCTGAATAGAGCTTGGAATATTATGGGGTATTATAGATGGAAACACAATTCTCATGAGGTAACATATTTTCATGGTACATAATCCTAACAACTAAGAATAAGAGATAATGAAATTCATATTTAACTTGAAATTCTTTAAAAGGGGAAAAAGGGTTTATATTTGTAAAGATTGGGAATTTCATGAGACTCAGTGGGTGAATGCGGCCCATTGATGAATATCTCATGTACCTGAGAATAAATGCCTTGGTGAAATCCTTGAAGTTGATCTTGTTCTTGAGAAACCCTTGTGTGCTCTCAAGGAAGAAGGGAATCACTTTATTTTTCTAAGAGAAGTGATTTCTGAAGTTATGAGTTTTTCATCCCCAAATGAAACTTCCTAGACTTGAATACTAGGGAACTGAGATCATGAATTAAACACTTATAAGATGAATCAGGACAAAATATCTAGATCTAAAATATAATGTATGGACTAGACTGGACTCATAGATGCATGCTATGACATGAGGATGGCTAGAAAGTTGAGATAAAAAACAAGAGAATTAATTAATTCAGGAAACCATTACCTCAACATGAATCTAGATTCAAAGAAAATACATAAGGGTACTTGGCTCGCATATAATCTTCTTCTTCCCAAGTAGCTTCCTCAAATGATTGATTTGTCCAACAAACTTTCACTAAAGAAACTTCTTTATTCCTCAACCTACGAATTTGACGGTCAAGGATATCAATTGAGACTTTCTTAGAGGAGAGTCTATCTTTAATGCCCACACACTCTAAAGGAATGATTGAAGCTGGATAACCGATGGATTTCTTTACTAAATAGGCATGTAATACTGCATGCACTTATGCAACTCTAACTCATAGGATACCATCCCAAAATGGCTCAAAATCCTATGTGGGTTAACATAGAGAGGACTGAGCTTTTATTTCTTACCAAATCTTTACACCTTTTTTATGGGCGATATTTTTAAATACACAAGTCAACAATATCAAAATTAATCTCCCCCCTCCTCACATTTGTATAGGATTTCTTTTAACTCTGGGTTAACTTCGGCCTATCTCAAATTAACTAAACATTCTCCATAGCCTCATACACTGAGTTTGGCTTCACCAATCTCAAACCAACTAATAAGATACCGATACCTCTACCATTTAGAGCCTCAAATAGATCCATCTGAATACTAGAGTGATTGTTGTTATTGTAGGCAAACTCAATCAAAGGAAAGTGATCATCCCAACTACCCTTGAAATTGATAACATAATCCCTCAGTATGTCCTCTGAGGTCTAAATGGTCCTATCATCTTAACAATCTATTTGAATGTGAAAAGTCATACTGAGATAAATTTTTGTACCTAAAACTTTCTTAAAAACCTTTCAAAATAAGAGGTAAACTGAGTACCTCTATCTTAAATAATGGTCAATGGGACTCTATGTAAATTTACCAACTCCCTAGGATAGATTCTAGCATAATACTTGACAGAATATGTAGTATAAAAAATGGGCTGACTTGGTCATTCTATTCACAATGGCCCAAATAAAATTATGTTGACAACACGTACGAGGTAACCCTATATTAAAGTCCATATTTACCACTTCCCACTTCTAAGTGGGGATTTTGAGTTCCTAAAGAGTACTACTTGGCCTATGGTGCTCAACCCTAACCGACTAAAAATTTTTAAAATAGCCATTAATTTTGCAATATCCTTCTCCATTTCATCCTACCAATAGACTTCCAGCAAATCATGGTACATCTTAGTAGCTCCTGGGCGAATATAATACCACAAATCATGTACCTCTTCTTATATTTGATGCCTCAAATCACCCATGTTCAGAACATATGAACTACCCTAACAAAAAAGTACACCATGGGAGAAAACCTCAACCTTCTGATCTCAAACTGCCTCTTTTAACTTAACCAAAATAGGATCTCTGACTTGCTTCTCATTTACTTTGGAAACCAAGGAAGATTCTAAACAATTTCATACCAATTTTCTAAGAGAAGTGATTCCTGAAGTTATGAGGTGTTAAGCTAGTTTTAATCCATCAAAAAGTGATGTTGGAGTACTCAAACGATATGTGTTTTAAGTTAAAAGGAGTGGAAATTACCAAAGATCCCCTTCTAAATCATGTAGGAATTTTGGGTTCCCCGTCGTTACAACTAACCCTATGACTTGTCACAAGTAGTTATGAGCCAGAGTATGAGTCATAACCTAAGGTCCTGTGATTTTGGTCCTCAGTACTATGACTATGACTTCTATTCTAATGACTCATTACGACTAACTATGAATCATTAGGTGGAGTCCTAGTCAAGGAATTAATTCTTGGATCCCTTATTAGTCAGGTCACTAATCCACATAATGACTCATAATGTATGACTATGAGTTATGCGCTAGACTCGTTACCACTAGAGTGGGTTCTTAGTGGTAAACTATTGTTGTGATAATGGGTACCTCCTAATGAATTATAACATCTGATTACAAACTGAGGAGTGGAATCGTGGTCGCTGGACTGAAAATAAAGGTTTTTTTTATGACTATAACTATGCGTAATGACTTGTAACATCTGAATATGGATCATCACATGAGTTGTAGCCACTGGCAGCTAACGGAATGTTAAAGGGAAAATTACATAACATCTTACCGCGATATTATATCGAGGAGAGACTTACAGTGTTGGAAATTTAACTTAGTGTGCTATATTTAAATGGGTTTAGAGCTTGAAAATTTGGGGTATCACATTTCTTATTTGGTTGGGATGTTGTTTCCTTCCTTTGTTGTATTTATTTCTATCTTTTTCTTTCATTTTTCTCACTTTTCTACCATACCCAACCTTACTTTCTTTTATTTTATTAAACACATTTCTTCATACATATCTTGAACTACACACTGCTATGATCGTCAACCTTAACTTAGGTGATTTTCCTGAGTTAAGGCACATATTGTCCAAAGAGGGACCAGAGCCAAAACAAGTTCAATGTAATAAATAGGAAGGTGAAAAGGTTAAGACAAGAAAATTGGCCAATTCAGGCTCAAATTAGGGATCAAGGATTATTTATTCTTATTTGGTCGGTTTTTTAGGCTAAGAGTGGACTTATTAAAACTCGGCCAATGATCATGTCCCAATCAACCATCCTACAATCTAGGCAAGACTAACCAAGCAAGTTTTAGATTAAACACAAAAAGTTAACTAGGTACATTCCTCACACACTTGGTATAAGTTTATATTATCAATTACTACCTATCTATTTTATACAATGCTAAGCTATGGCTATTTTGTCCATAATATTAATCTCAAAAAAATACAGTCCACTAAAATTTTAAAAAGGGCATCATCTTTTTCAAACACAATAAAACACTAAACTTTTTCACTGCACTTAGGTTCCTTATTTTTCTTCTAATTAAACATAACAACACATAAAAAATATTATGAAAACAAAACAATACCTAAACATGTTGACTTTACTTCGATAACACACTCTAGAGAAAAGAGATACAACAACAAAAATCCAAGAGTACATCTAGACCTACAAGTAGCCCTACCCCATTTAATAAGCATGTATTGTCCCTGATGCATTAGACCAACATAAAGCAACAGAGTTAGGAACATCTAAGTGGAACCTTAGGTGCACAAATCTAATATTAATCATAATGACACAAATTATCACAAATATAGAAATAACAAGACACCTTGGATTTCCTTCCAAGAAGATCTTGATTTAATATCGTAACATAACGTGGGAACCTTAATTACTTAGACTTCATCAAGACAGCCATAATGATGGCTTCCAGTATCATCAAAATTGTTTACTATTAAAACCACCCTCATATATGTTGGCTGCTTCATAATTTTGTGAACATTGACCATGACTTCCTCATATTTAGCCTAAACCTAAGCTCACATCTTTCCATATCCACCAATTTTCTACCCATGTCTAAATATGGCCTCCAAAAAATTATGGGCATCTCAAAATCAACCTAGAAATCTAAGATAAAAAATTCGTTTGGAAAGATGAACTTGTCTAACTTGACCAAAACATCAAACGATATGCGCTCAAGCTTTTTTACCATACGATCTACCATTAATAACCATATCATTGTTGGTTTGGGGGTCTGAACCACAACTATTTGAACACTGCCAATGGTATCAAATTAATGTTTCATCCTTGGTCATATAAAGTCGTGGCAAACCTAGATGACCCAATCGTATAAGGAATTATGAAGGCACCGGGGTTACCTTTCTCTTACATAAGAAATTAAGATGTTATTGTTCTTCAATGATATGAACTACCAATATCCTTATAACTGAAAATTCTCTTCTTTGTCAGCAAAACCTTTATAAATTTTACATATCCAGACATCTCTTTTAGATTTTTAAGAAGAGGGATGTTCATAGTGAACTCATTTAGCATCGAAATAAACTTCATATACTTCCCTACTTTGACATTCTGCTTTAATCTTTGGGGAAATATTGGAGAAGGTTGGGGAATGGGCTACAGTAGTGGTGTAACCTCCTTACTCTTTTATTTATTTTCAGTTCCTTTCTCTGCAACTTTAGTCTTTCGAGATACGTCACCTTTAGTGACCAACTTCTCAGTTTCATCTTTCTCTACATCATTAATGTCCACAAGGTCATTCTTTATATTATCAATTATAAGATTGGGTGGGTCAAGTGGCCTTACCACTTTAAGTAGTAATATCTAAACAATGACTATCGTTCTTTGGGTTCTAAATAGTATTGCTAGGAAGAGTGCCCAGTTGATGATGAGTCAATGTAGCCAATGTCTAGCAAAATTATTTCTCAAGTTTCTTAATCACAGCTGCATGCAATTCTACTTTCTGACTCACCATAATATATCTTCCTTAATCTCCTTAAGGCAACACTCTAGGCTATCCAAACCCTTAGCAAGTACTGCTCCAATTCTTGAAATTTTGGACTCAACATCACGATTTCTCAATGAAACATAACGACCACTCTTCTCTTTTTAGTCATTCTTTCTCCTTCAGTCAGCATCATGATCTCTACTTCTATCTTTATACCTATCTGTAGTTCTAACCTTGATTCCTTGCCTTGAGTTCAAAGTTTCTTAATTAGACCTTTGGCCCTTGGCTAAAAATTTTGCCATTTCTCTATCCAAGTACTTTGCTTCCTCCTAAGAATTAGACTCATCATGTCTAGATTATTTACCTCATACTCCCACTATATTTATGTTTTTTTGGCTCTGATAGCTATAAATTGCTTTGTGAGAAATCCAATCTTAGTCCTAAGAGGTGCTACCTTTATATCTACTATCCTATTTAGGGATTTATGCTCACTGGAAGAACAAAAAGCATAAGTACCAGCTGACCTATCCACCTCTTAAGTATGCCACCCTTGGTTGGTATTTGTGATTCCATATAAGATTTCTAAATCTTGGTCCTATAGAAGCCTCATGAAAACCCCACCTTTATCGTAGCATCCATAACCTTGGTATTTGCTTTCAACAGTCTATAGAATATCTCTAACATATTTCTCCAAATGATTCCATGTTTGAAACATTTATCAGCTTCCTGTTGAACCTCATCAATATATCATATAGCACCTCTAAATTTAATTGTCTGAAATTATAGATCTTATCCTTCAACTCCAGTATTCTAGAGGGAGGGAAAAACTGGTCTAAGAATTGTGTCCCCAACTCATTCCAAGTTGTAATGGACTCATGGGGTATCTCTCCAAACAATAAAGTAGCTTTTCCTATAAGAAATAACGGGAACAACTTTAGTTGTATAACTTCCCGACTCGCCCCAGCAGAATGTATAAAGTGTATATCCCATCAAAGTTTGTAAGGTGCATATTTGCATCATCAGTAGGCAAACCAGTACACATTCCATTTAAATTCAGCAACTGGATCATTACACTCCTAATGTTAAATTTCATTCCTTGGGGAAACTTTGAAGGAATGATAGAACCTATCTTAATTAGTTAACTGGTAAGTGTTGATAATTGGATGGTTGACCTCTGTTCCATCTATATCTATCTCTATTGAATGATGTTTAACAATCTTCTTCCTCCTATATAGCCCTTATTCCAGAATTTTGGACATGTGCCAACCTAGCATTTTCTTTGGACACTAACCGGATAGTTGTTTGCTTGTCAGTTTCTTAAATTCCATGCAGAGGTGTCCGATCCAATACAGTTGGTTCATCATGAAACCATTTGTACCGAGATCCTTGTCAGACTTTTCTACTATCTCCATCTTATAATTTTGTTGTAACATCCATTCAAGCTTACTATTAAATAGAATCAGGTGATTTCCTTGACTCCGAGTGATGAGTATACATAAGCATATGTCCTAGAAATAGTAAAAAACTATAAATCAACAAGTGAAACAAACAACTACAACAACCTCAATCAATCAATATTTAATGTATTCCTTGGCAATAGCTCCGAAATTTGAGGTCTCTCAAATTACACCTCCAAGAAAGTATAAAGCAGTCATTAGTCAAATATGGAACCCAACTAGGCTAGGGAAAATACCAAGAGGAATAGGTCAGAAATCTATCACGAACTTGATGATGTAATTGGAAAGTTTAGAAAGTAAAGAGTAGGTTGTGAATATAAGGGTAACAGTAACAATACTGGGTAATTGGTATTGTTATCAATATGAGACGATTACTAGGATTGTGTTCCCACTAACTTCATAACACCACAGACTTGTTGTGCTTGTCAAACTATCTCGATGCCTTGAAATGAAAAATCTAACAAGTTATGAATCATCTACTTATCTGTCAAACTTGGATTGGGTGAATTTCCTTTATCTCCTCTCGGTCTTAAAATGTCGCATTACTAACCGTTGCTTTATGATCTCAGATTAACTATCTCCTTTCGGTATTAATTTAACTTGATGAATGTTTATAGCTCCATATTACCATTATGATCTCCTTTTCCTAATTTCTACCTCTCTCCCGAGTAAACATTGAATATAGTTGAGTTCCTAACGTTTGCAACCATTAAGAAAGAAATTGAAGCAAAGGAAATCCAAATAAATGCAAGAGCATAAACGTTAAATAACTTTGTACTTCACCTTCTTTATTAATCCACCGCGGTTCCCACAATCCTAGTTATGGGTTTTATCTACTCATTTTTGTAAGAACACGTATAGAATTCAAAGATAAAAGCATAAGGATAATCTTATGAAGAATAATAATGAAAACCCAATGTCATAACTAATTTACAAATCCTAAAAACCAAGAATAATAATTCCAAGATCAATAATGTATCTCAAAACTCAAAATAATGTCAAAGTGTATAAAGTCCATAAACTATTGTAAAAAAATCCAAGAAAATCATAAAATCCTCTAGAAGTATCTATAGTCATAAAATAAAACCTATCCTAAACAGTGTAGGAAATTTGGGTCGGCCAAAACCTACAATTTGTAGGTTGGTTCATAGGTACAACCTACCAACCGTGGGTTGACTCATGGAAATCTGAGTGGGCTTAAATCTTTTAGAATATCAATCTACTAGACAACTTACCGCCCGTAGCTAGTACCTACCCCCCGTTGGTTGACTAATACCTCTAGTCTACCTTCTATTGCTACCTATGATTGGTAGGTTGTACCTACCACCCATAGGTAGTCTAGTAATTAGACTAGTATGTAGCTTTTTCAGTAACTTTTCAAACCTTTTTTGTCTTGATGCCAAACCCTATTTTCCTTAAAAAAATCAATAAAAACACACATTATTTCTAGTAAGAACATTTCCATTTCCTCAGTTAACTAACACAAGACGGACAAACATGATGCTTAACTAAAGGAAACCTAAAGCACCTAGTGCAGTCAACTTAATTCAGCCCAAATTTCTTACACCCTCCAATTCACAATTTTCAAAACTACTGTATGGATCTATGTAGCATAACAACATAACTAAAAATAAATACATTATTCGGATTATAGTAACAATAAATAACCAAGCATGTATGCAATCAAAACTACCCGAACAAATATGTAGTTCATAATACATCCCATGTAACCTCACAACAAGGAAGACACAACTCTCGCAATATCATAATGCATGTCAATGTAGGGTCTACATCAAAACAATCACACATTCTAAGAAGTTCAAACAACACGCATAAAATAGCATAAGATTTTCCTTATTTTCTATACCACAATTTTTTGACCAGTTGGACTGGAATCACTATAGGACTTTCTATGCTTGTAATGTAGGCTTGGCGGTAGGTATGGTACATATGAGAAATAGTGACTCACCCTCCTTGACACTACACTTATATTATTGGCTCTACTACTTAACTATGTTTTTTATCATCCTTTTTGCTCCTTTATTACTTATTAGGGTTAGGTTTGGTTTCCTTCATTCATTGCATTTATTTTGTTCTTTTTTTCATTTTTTCTCACTTTTCTACCATATCCAACCCTACTTTCTTTTCTTTTCTTCAATTCTTTTCTTTATACGCATCTTGAACTATGTACCTCTATAATAGCCACCCTCAACTTAAAAAATTTTCTTGAGTTGAGGTATACATTGTCCAAGGAGTGACAAGGTCCAAAATAGATATAATGAATGACTTTGTACTTCACATGCTTTATTAATCCACTGGGGTTCCCACAATCCTAGTTATGGGGTTTAGCTAATCCTGTTTGTAAGTAAACATACATAATTCATTGATGAAAACATAAGTATAAACTTACGAAGAATAACAATGAAAACCCAAAATCGTAACTTAACTACAAATCCTAAAAATTAGGAATAATAATTACAAGATTAATAATGTATCTCAAAACTCAAAATCATGTCAAACGATATAAAGTGTGTAAACTATTGCAAAAAAAGTCCAAAAAGATCATAAAAACCTCAAGTATTTATAGACACAAAATAAAACATATCCTAACAGTTTGGAAATTTGGGTCGACCACAACCTACCATTGGTAGGTTGGGTTATAGGTACAACCTACCAATCGTGGGTTGACCCATGGAAATCTGAGTTGGCTTAAATAATTTAGAATATCAACCTATTAGAAAACTTAACACCTTTAGCTGGTACCTACCCCCTATAGGTTGACTAATAGAAACAAAAATTAGCTTGAAATATAAAGAACTCAATCTCTAGTCTACCTTCTATGGCTACCTATGATTGGTAGGTTATACATACCATCCGTAGTAGGCTAGTAGGTAGACTAGCATGTAGCCTTTTTAGCAACTCTTCATACCTTTTTTTGTCTTGAAAGAGAACCCTATTTTCCTTAAAAAAATCACTACAAACACACATTATTTTTAGTAAGAACATTTGCATTTCCTCAGTCAACTAACACAAGACAAACAAACACGATGCTTAACTAAAAGAAACCTAAAGCACCTAGTGCAGTCAACTCATTTCAGCTCAAATTTCTTACCCCCTCCAATTCATAACTTTCAAAACCACTGTGTGGATCAATGTAGCACAACAACATGACTAAAATAAATACATTAATAGAATTAAATTAAAAACAAATAAGTAGTTAATAATATATTCCATCTAACCTCACAGCAACAAAGACACAACTCTCGTATCATCATAATGCATTTCAATGTAGGGTTTACATCAAAACACTCACACTCTCAATGAAGTTCAAATAATGTGAATAAAATACCATAAGCTTGCCCTTATTTTCTATACCTCATTTTTGACCAGTTAGATTAGAATCACTATAGGACTTTTCTACGCTTGTAATGTAGGCTTGGGGTAGGTATGGTACATATGGGAAATAGTGACTTACCCTCCTTGACACTACACTTAAATTATTAGATCCACTACTTAACCATGCTTATTATCATCCATTTTTCTCCTTTATTACTTAGTAGGGTCAGGTTTGGTTTCCTTCATTCATTGATATATTTCTTTATTTTTTTCATTTTTTCTTTTTTTTCTACAATATCCAACCCTACTTTCTTTTCTTTTATTCAACACCTTTATTCATACCCATCTTGAACCATGCACCTCTATGATAGCCACCCTCAACTTAAAAAATTTGCCTGAGTTAAGGTACACAATGTCCAAGGAGGGACTAGGGCCAAATAGATTCATTGTAATCAAATGAGAAGGTGAAAAGGTTAAAACAAGAAAATAGGTCAAAGGTAGGCTCAAGGGATTAAGATATACATATTCTTATTTAGTCAGTCTTTTAGGCTAAGAGTGGACATATTCAAACATGGACTATGATTATGTCCCAACCAACTATCTTACTAGCTAGGCAAGACTAACCAGGTAAGTTGTAGATTAATAACACAAAGTGAACTAGGTAAATGCTTCACACACATAGTACATGATTACATTGTCAACTACTACCTATCCAGTTCATACAATGCTAAGCTAATGGTTATTTTGTCCCTAATACAAATGCCATACAAAGATTGAACAATGGTCACACATATATTCACAAAACACAGTTCAAAAAAATTTAGGAGGGGTATCATATTTTTCTAAAGCATAAAAACACTAAACATTTTTATTGAACCTAGGTTGATTATTTTGTTTCTAATTAAACAAAAAAAACATAAAATATATTCTACACAAAAAACAATACCTAAATATGTCATCTATACTATAATAACACACTCTAGGGAAAAGAGACACAATAATCGAAGCCCCAAGAGGACATCTAGACCCACAAGTAGCCCTACCCCCATCAAATAATCATGCATTATCATCGATGTATTAGGCCACCATAAATCAATGAAGTTAGGAACATCCCTGTGGCAACATAGGAGCATAAATATGATGTCAATCATAATTACACAATTTATCACAAATGAATAAATAACAAGACACCTTGGGTTAACACTCAAGAAGTTCCTGTCAAGTTATCCATAAGGTTGGCTTCCAAGTTCATCAAAACTATTTATTGCTAAAACCACCCTCATATCTATTGGCTGATTCATAGTTCTGCAAATATTTGAATGTGACTTTCTCATTATTCAGCTTGAATGTAATCTCACATCTTTCTATATCCACTAATTCTATACCCTTAGTTGAAAATAGTCTCCTAAAATTATGTACATCTCAAAATCAACCTTATAATCAAAGACAACAAACTTGTCAAGAAAGATAAATTTATCCACCATGACCAAAACATTAAATGGTATGCCCATGGGCTTTTTAACCATATGATCTGCCTTCAATAACTACATCATTGTTGGTTTGGGGGGTCTCAAGCCATTGTTTGAACACTAATAGCTACATCAAGGTAATTTTTACACTTTGTTCACTCAAATCCTAGGCAACCAGATGACTTAATTATATAAGGAATTGTGATGGCACCGAGCACATCTTTTTTTAACAGCAGACTGAGATAGAATCGCACTATAATTATGCAAATAACCAACATCCTCATAACTTATAGTTCTCTTCTTTGCCACTAAATCTTTCTTAAATTTTTCTTATCTAGACATCTATCTAGAGCTTCAAGAATTGGGATGTTCACGATCAACTCTTTTCGTATCAAAATAAACTTCTTACAATTGCCTTCATTGGCTTTCTCCTTTAATCTTTGGGGAGAAGGAAGAGGAGGTTGGGGAATAAGCTTCAATGGTAGTGTGACCTCCTCACCCTTTCCTTTATTTTAAAATCCTTTCTCTTCAACTGTAGGCTTCTAAGTTATCTCACCATTGATCACTAATTTCCTATTTTCATCTTTATCTGTATTACTAGGTGCTGTCGTAATCCACAGAAGTATCTTCAATCGAAGGTTGTGCAATTGCAAAGCCAACACAAGATTAGGGCCATCCTCTTCATTCTATGCTCACCCCAATTTGCACAAGCACCTTTCTCAAATGGTTAACCACAGGCATAGGTAGGTCAACAGTGGCCTTACAGCTTTGAGTAGTAATATCTAAACAATGATTATTATTCTTCAAATTTTGATTAATATTACTATTAAAATTGTTTTGTTGATATTGATTCAATATAGTCGACATCTACCTAAATTACTAATTAAGTTGATTAATCGCAATTGCATATGATTCTAATTCTTAGCTCAACCCTGATATATATGCGTTAATCTCCTTAAGGCAACTCTCTTATCTCTCTAAACCCTGAAAAAGATTAGAAAGCCATGGTTCTATTCTCAAAATTTTATTCTCAGCACAAAGATTCCCTGGTTTACATAAAGACCACTCTTCTCCTTGTAGGTATTCTTTCTTCTGTAGTCACTATCATGCTCTCTATTCCTATCTCTATATCTATCTCGTAGTAGTTTGAAACTTAATTTCCTTGCCTCAAGTTCCAAGTGTCTAGGTTATACCCTCAGCTCTTGGCTCAAAAACCTGTTATCTCTCTATCCAAGTACTTTTTTTCCTCCTCAAAATTACACTTATCATATCTAAAATATTTCCCTTATTCTTCCACTATATTTACCTTTTCTACTCTGATGGTTGCAAAATCTTAGTAAATAATCCATTATCAGTCCCCAGTTGAGCTACTTCTTTATCCAGTGTCTCATCTAGGGCTGTACGCTTACAAGAAGAACTAATAGCATAAGTATCAGTTGCCCTATCTATCTCTTGAGTATTCTACCTTCAATTGGTTTTAGTGATTCAGTGTAAAAGTTTGAAATCCTAGTCCCATTGAAGACACGTGAATTCTCTACCCATAATAGTAGCAGCCACAACCTTAGTATTTGCATTCAAAGATCTATAGAATATCGCTAACAAGTTCCTTCTAGTGATTCTGTAGTTTGGAATATTTATCAACTTATTCTTGAACCTCATCTATGTCTAGTATACTTCCATAGAACGTAACTATCTAAAATTATGGATCTCATCCTTCAATTGTATCATTCTAAAAGGTAGGAAAAATTAGCCCAAGAACTGTGTCCCTAACTCATTCCAAGTCGTAATGGACATATAGTCAGCACTCCTAACTATAGAGTAGCTTCTCTTGCAAGAGAGAATAGGAACTTCCTAAGCCATATGGCTTCCTGACGCACCCTAGAAAGATTGTACGAAGTGCAAATCCTAAAAAAGTTCATAAGATTCACGTTTACATCATCAATAGGCAAATCAGCAAATGGTCTCTTCAAATTTAGCAATCAGATCATTACGGTTGTAATATGAAATTTCATTCCTTAAGAAAACTATGGAGGAATGATAGAACCCGTATCAATTAGTTTAACATATCCCAAATCTTCTTTTGAATCATCATAAACTGGAAAGTACTAATAAGCATATAGTTGACCTGTATTCCTTTTAAGTTTATCTTTCTTAAATTCTGCTCAGTGATCTTCTTTCTCCTGTCTATCTCTCTCTTCATCGTGCTAAGAATGTGATAACCTAGTATTTTTTCAATCACTAAGTAGGTACTGATTTTCTCAGTAGTTTCTTGAATACCATGTAGAGGTGGTCGATTCAATGTGGCTAGGTCTTCACGAACCCCTTCATGTCGAGCTTATTGATCCTACTCTTCATCTTATGATTCAATTGTAAGATCTATTCAAGCTCAGGATCAAATAGAATTAAGAGATTTCCTTGAATTTGAGTGGTGGACATACACTGGCGTGTGCCATAGAATTAGTAGAAAACCAAAAACCAACAATCAAAACCAATAACTTTAACAACCTCAATCAATCATAAATTATTGTTTTTATTAGAAAAAGCACCAAAATTTAATGTTTCCCAAATTAAACCTCCAATAAAGTATAAAGTAGTCCCTTGTCAAACATGGAACCCAACCAACTTGGGATTAATCCCACTAGGAATAAGTCAGAAATATCTCACGAGCTTGTTGATGTAATTTGAAATTATAAAAATTAAAAAGGAGAGGTTTGTGAATGTAAATGTGACAGTTACAGTTTTGGGTAATTAAGGTTGTTATTGATATGAAATGATCACTAGGATTGTGTTAGACCTGACTTTATAACTCTGCAGACTTGTCGTGCTTGTCAAACTATCTTGATGCCTTATATGTAAAATCTAACAAGTTATGATCACCTAACCATCTCTTGACCTTAGTTTGGTGAATTTCACTCATCTTCTCTCAGACTCAAACTGTCGTATTACTAACCTTTATTTTATGAACTCAAATTAAATATCTCTTCTCTGTCTCAAATTTATTAGATGAAAGTTGATGGCTTCCAATTATTGTTGTGATCTCCTTTTCCTATTCTGTACCTCTATGTCAAGTAAGTATTGAATATGGGTGAGTTCCTAATGTTTGCAACCATTATGAAAGCAATTAAAGAGAAAAAATTCTAATACATGCAAGAACACCAATCAAGAATGACTTTGCACTTCACCTGCTTTGTGAATCCATTAGGGTTCCCATAATACTAGTTATGGGCTTTAGCTACTCATGTTTGTAAGAACATGAATAGATTTAATAGATGAAAGCACAAGGATGAACTTACGAATAAAAAGAATGAAAAACCAAAATCTTAAATTAATTGCAAAACCTAAAAAACAAGAACATTAATTCCAAGATTAATAATGTATCGCATCACTCAAAATAGTGTCAAAAGTGTATAAAGTTCATAAAATATTGTAAAAGAGTCCAAAAAAACATAAAACCCTCTAGGAGTATTTATAGATACAAAATAAAACATATCCTAAACAGTGTAGGAAAGTTGGGTCGGCCTCATCCTACCATTAGTAGGTTGTGCTGTAGGCGCAACCTACAAACGTAGGTTAACTCATTAAAATTAGAGTGGTCTTAAATCTTTTTGAATCTCAACCTACTGGTCAACTTACCACCCATAGATTTACTAGAAGGCTACCTACGATTGGTCGGTTGTATTATCATCTGTAGGTAGACTAGTAGGTAGCTTTTTCGGCTGCTCTTCATCCCTCTTTTTGTCTTTGCTCCAAAACATGTTTTCCTAAAAAATAAACACAAACACACATCATATCCAATAATAATACCTCAGTACTTGTATTATTTTCTTGTTCTAAGCATCAAAAGTGTCATGAAATCATGGCACATCATGTGTAATAACCTATTTCATCAGTATTAAAAGTCACCTCGAATAGAATTGGATTGCAAAAAAATTGAAACTATGATCTCAAATTAATAAAGGGTAATGCAACTGAAGATTTCAAAATTTAAAATTTTAGGTCGGATGGACATCATCCCACTATAGCAAAAAATTTTCTACAATAGTAACACTGCCATAGTTACTAGAAGGATACTATAAAGGGATGACTAGACCAGAGCCAAAGGTCTAATTTTTGTATTTTTCTTTCTTCTTATTTAGTTGTTAAAAGGATGAGGTTTTATCTAAGACACTACTAAGGTTGCCTCATAGCCTGAGAGTAATAAAGTAGTGATTCCATATTAATAAGGTAAAAATTCACTTTTATGGATTCTAAAGCTTGTGTTCATGCCTGCATAGTAGTTTTTTGGCATTCAGGTAGGCTAGGTCTAACTGAGTAGTTTAGACCCAGTTTAGAAAGCATAAGCATGACATACATTAATAGGCCATTGCATGCTTAGGCCTTTGGTCATAGTGTTAGGATGGATAAAATATTTAAAAACCTAGGTAATTAGGTGGTAATTTTTCATTGTTTAGGTATTGAATTTTTCCATTAAGTTATGTGCTTACAATGTTATTGTTCAACCAAGAATAATTTTAATAATAATGATGCACATGGAAAATAGGTTAAGCCTATTAGATACCTGAATTAGAGGTGGTTAGTGTTGGTTGATTCTGAAGAATCTATGATAGTAACCATAGGAATTTGAAATTAATAATGTATCAAATGCTAGGATAAATTGTTAAGGGGATGTTTTGCCACAGGTTATATGTGTAGATTGTTGGAGGCGGTTTTGCATAGTTGACTCCATCTTGAGTTCTACATGGTTGCTCATTATTCTCTGTATTACTTGATGGAATACATGTTTAAAAAAGGGTAAATTCTTAATTGGTATCCTGATTGATAATTACTATAATGAGTTGTTATGAAATCTTATTAGTTATACAATTATACTTATTGAATACTTATTGTTGTTGTGATCTTTGTGTTATCTTGATTATTCGTGAGATGTACCTATATTTTGACATCTTTATGGGATTTGTGATATGTGAGCAGATGCTAACACATTTGAGACTTTTAACTGAGAATAATTGCAAAGTCTTAAGCATCTTTTGTTGTTTTTGATTATTTTCTCTTTGATATTGCAATAAAAGTCAAAATGCATGAAAATACGTGAAATCTCCATCAAGAAGGATGATTTTTGGTGAAAGATGCAAAAAATTAAGTTCTGAAGATTTCTTCAAATGACTTGGTCTTATAAGCTGTTAGATCTGTGATAAGCTATCAGACCATGTCATCACACATAGGCAGAGAATAAGAAAATTAAAGATTTTCTGACAACATATCCTGATAAGCTATCAGATCTCTAATAAGTCATCAGGAATGTCGTCACTTAGAAGCAGAAGATAGAAATTGGAAGTAAGGTCTGACAACAAGTTTGATAACTTATCAGACTTGTAATAAGATGTCACACGGGTCATTAGACAGATGAAAAGGACCTGACGACATTCTCTGATAACTTATTAGATTTGTGATAAGTTACTAGACATGTCGTCATCTAAAAGAAAAATTCTGAATTTTTTAATTTTGGATTTTTCTTAAGTCACGAATATAAATAGCAGCTTTTAGGGTTCTTTGAGGGGCCGCATCATCTTTATCATATTGAAATGGCTGGAACTCATTCCAAAGGCCAGTTTATCTCTTTTTGGTCTCTTAACTTAGAATTCAATTTTTAATTCTTTGATTTAGTTGTGGGATATTCTTCTTAAATTTGGGAAGAGAATCAATTTTGGACTACATCTATTGTAAGTTTAATCACTTTGAATTGTGAATTCAGTTATTGTTATCGCGTTCTCTTTCATGTGGAACTAAAACCCATAACAAGGGACAGGGATCTATGATTATTACTCCATGGATTTAATAGTTGGCTAGGGTTTGAGTGATTGTGAGAACATTTTGATAATTTCTTTGTTATGATTGTTATTTATTGGTTGCAAACAATAGATCCCTCCTTATGTTGATTTGCTCGAACTGAGAAATAAACTAAAGGTAGCGAATTACCAATAAGGATTTGGGAAGGTTAAGTTCTTATCTAATGATTAATGTTACAAAAAAATTGATCAACTCAAGATAAAATTAGTATGAATAGAATGTTTTCCTAAGTTCGAGAGAATTAGGGAGTTCAACATCTAGGTAGGTTGAGAAGCACTTAGATAGACTGTCCAAACTGATAATTTGGTGTTTCCCATAAGTCACGAGAATCCAATATTGCAACTATTATTCTATGGAGGATTACTAATCATAGTGATCATAACCCTAGCTCCTCTCTATCATTGA
The DNA here is from genome assembly GCF_002878395.1 of Capsicum annuum. Classification (NCBI taxonomy): domain Eukaryota; kingdom Viridiplantae; phylum Streptophyta; class Magnoliopsida; order Solanales; family Solanaceae; genus Capsicum; species Capsicum annuum. The sequence continues at coordinate 195,645,987 of NC_061113.1, forward strand.
TTTGAACAATAGAAATTTTAGTTTTGAGATCTGAAGCAAATTTAAACTTTAACATTTTTTTGATCATTGAAAACCCCCATTTTATATTTTTGTATCATTTGTTTGAATTTAACTGGTAGCTTTAGTTTCAAACTAGTTTAATCGCCACTTACATTTTTCCCTGTGGATTAGACACTGACTCGAAAGTTGGGTAAATTTATTGATGACGACTGCTTTGTACCAAATTGACGTGTAAGTTGAGTGTTATCAATTGGTTATCATAAGGTTTTTATGCACTTTATATTTTGGGATTTAGTACAGAGATAAGAGATCGTACATTGCAGTTCATGTATAGTGAGTAACCATAACACCTTTAGAATAGTTGTACGGGTATTAGTGAGATTGATAATTCCTTAAGTAAACCGATCGATTTGTTTATTCGTCGTATATTATTCTATATTTGGTTTATTGAGTGAATCCAGGATTATATGTTAATTTTCTTTATTTGGTTTCTGGAGTAAACCAGGCTTATATGTTGAATTGCTATAGTTGGTTTCTTGAGTAAATGTAACACCCCAATTTTCTGAACCAGAATGCTACACGGTGATTATGACCCCGAAGGACCACAAGCTATTCCATGACTAATATCTATACCTATACACTACACAATATACATGTAAAATGTGGAAAACCTGAACAATAGGCCATATGGTTTAACTAAATAGAATATCGGATAAATAATAACATCCATATAGGGTAACAAATACCCAGAACATTTAAAGTCTAGATAAAAAATCTGAACTAAATCTGAAAGCCTCAAAATACTGTCTGAAATAAGGAGTTGAAAGAACATGTCTCTAACTAACTCCGTCTAACAAAATTGAACTGAAATAATGAATGAAATAAAATAATATCGTCCTCAAATGGATGAGGACTCACTACAACTCTGTGACTGGAATGCTACTGCTGATCTGGAACTCATGTCTCTGAACCTATGGTGTAATATGAAAGAAAGAACCATTAGTGAAAATGTGTCAGTATGACGGGGAGTACTGAGTATACAAGTGAGGGAGGCTAAATGCAAAAGGGTTTAAATGCATGAACAATGCTAACTGACTGACTGATATGAACGTAAGAGTACAAATATGCATACATACTAACTAACATCATGAATACATGATATCTAGATCTGCATGCTAATACATGGTTTACTGTTATCTAACATGACTAATACTGAAATTTTGATAACATGGATGACTGTGTCTGACATTCCAAAATCTGATGGAACTACCTGAGTTTCGTACTGTAACTGAATTGACTGTAACTGCCAATCTTGGTATATTGAAATCTAAAGAACTATTTGAGTTCTTTAACTGAGACTGGGACTAAAACTGTGGGAGCTAGTTTCTTAACGGACATGCCCCAATAACGCATATAGCTAGATTGGGGTCCAATCTCTTCCCCGACTGGAAGGGTGTTAATACCGCATCACTGGTAAGAAAAGTTGTAAGTGACCCTTAGATGGCAGGTACTAGAATAAGAATGGTGGGAACCCTAAACTGACAGGTTAAGCCACCTCATCAACCCTAATCTGCCAGGTTAAGATGTGTCAACCTATGCTGGCTACGAAGTTCTGGAACACAAGCTTGACTACTAAGAATCACACCCTAAACTAGCAGGTAAGTTCCCATCCCTGGGTTCACTCGGTGCTAACTTCTACTCCCATATGAAGAGAATAAACATGATTTAACTATCTGTACATGGACTGAGTAACTGACTTCCGTTGAATGATGAAATAGTACTACTATCTGAGAATTTATTAAGATCATGAGATTTCTGAGGTTTCCTGAGTCACATGACTGACTGGGTTCTATAGATCAGAGCTTGACTATGATTATCATGATAATGTCACATGGCTCTAGGCACACAGCTATATTTTTTGGGTAGTAGTACCCCCAGGACTCGATGGAAGAAAACTGACACACATAACTGACTTGATCATAAAATGGAGTCCACAATTCACCATATCATAAGTAGGGGATTTCTCATGAAGCATAGTTCTCAATATCTTACGTATGGAAGGTAAATTCATACAATATGTGTATACTTGCATAGATTCAATATCATGCTCAATCCATATCACAACAACGACGCATATCAATCACGTGGAATTCATGTGAAATCATAAAGCATAGAGCATCGACTTATCATTTAAGCACTATAAAATCAAGGGGCATGAATTCTATCATCCTAGGTCTTTTATCAAACACTTTGTAGGCATTATTTTAGCTTAGGTGTGTTCTTGAATCTCACCATATTAAACCACATAAATATCATGGCTTTCAACTAACAAACACATATACTTCATGCAAACACCTTTAGATATCATCTCGAAACTTAAACAACATTCATCAATATGTACATGGTCATATCACAACAAGAAAATCACAATATAATATTTAAAACATGGTCTTGAGCTCTATGAACGAAATGGATCCATAGATGAACACTACGCATACCTTAGATGGAAGATTCTTGATGATTGACGGAGAAATTTGCTTGAACTTGAATCCCCAATTAAAAACCCTAATGTGTTCTTGAGAGGATTTTGAGAAAAAGGGTGTGTTTTGGTGAAATAAGGGCTTAATTCTGTGTTTATGGAATATATATAGGGGTGGAAAAATGACCCAAATACCCTCTAGATGCGTCATTTAATTTCTATGAAAATTATCTGATTTGGATCCCCAAAGCGATGCGGAGATATCGTGTTGCCCCCCGTTTTTGACCTGGAAAATCACCGCGATGTGGTGGAATCATAGAGAGACACTGGAAATATACAAAAATAATTTTGCCTTACGGCGCAATGCGCCACTGGCTGAAATAACGCTGCTGAAACTTTAAATTCCCATAACTTCTTCACCGGGTGTCGGTTTTAGGGGAATCTGCTATCGAAGGAAAGCTTATTCAATTATATAAAATTTTGAGGGTATAAATCTTCAAAAATTCAACTTATAAAACAAGTTATGCTCGGTCAAAGATGACCTATGTGAAATCACACACGAAAACTTATAAAAAGTTCTTAGCTTGGCTTACTCTAAGTGACTCTTATGAACATGCTTAACACATCATAAGCTCTATTATCACTAGGATACTCATCCTAATTCATGTACTAAAATCTGAATCATAGGATTAGAGGTTTCATGTGTAGGAATAACGGTTCATTGTCTAGCTTAGAAATATACGGGGTATTACAATATCTGCCCCTTGAAAATATTCATCCTCGAATGAGACTGACTAAAATGGGGATAGACGATAAACTAAAGTACGTGCAAGACATAAACTACTTGAAAATGATCTCATAATTGACATGACTAATAAGCTAAACATAATGAGTAACTGATTCATGAATGCATTATTAAAATTTCTGATAATTGAGTTCTCCAACTGATAATGCATATTTGATGCATGATTATACACTAGCCTAATACATGAATTCCTGAATAAATATGCAATGGTACTTTATACTAGATTTGTGATGAAACATGAGAATAAACTGAATACCAAGTTGTATAGAATACTGAACGAGAAACTAAATAAGCTTAAGGAGAACTGTTACCTAGAGCTTGATCTGGATCGGCGGAGAAGAGGTAGGGATACTTGGTACGCATATCTGCTTCTGCTTCCCAAGTAGCTCCCTCAACAGAGTGATTTCGCTAAAGAACTTTGACTAGAGGGACTTCTTTGTTACTCAGTCTATGAGTCTGATAGTCTAAAATTTCGACTGGAATTTTCTCATAGAAGAGACTATTCAGACTATCAATGCTCTAAATAAGGACTACGACTGATGGATTACCTATACACTTTTTGAGCAAAGAGAAATGAACGAATGGATGAATTGAGTCAAGATCTGAAGACAATTCGAGCTCATAATCTACCTTGCCTAAGCGACTGAAAATCTTGAAGGGACCGACATATCGGGGACTGATCTTTTCCTTCTTGCCGAACCGCTTCACTCCCTTCATGGGAGATATCTTTAGATAGACATAGTCATCAACCTCTAACTCAAGATCCTTTTTATAAATATCAGCATATGACTTCTGTTGGCTCTGAGTATCCCAGATTCTTTCTCTGATTAATTGGACTTTCTCTAAGGCGTCGAATACTAGGTCAGGCCCTATAACTGAGGCTTACAAACTTTGAACCACCCGATTAGAGATCTGAAAGTCCTACCATAAAGAGCTTTGAACGAATCCATTTTAATACTGGAATGATTGCTATTGTTGTATGCAAACTCAATCAAAGGCAAGTGGTCATACCAACTTTCCTTGAAATCAATTGCACATGCCCTTAGCATATATTTAAGAGTCTAAATGGTCATTTCTGCTTGACCATCTGTCTGACGATAAAAAGTTGTACTGAGATGAACTTGGGTACCAAGACCCATTTAGAATGGTTTCCAGAAGTGCGAGGTGAACTGGGTACCTCTTTCTGAGATGATTGATAATGGAACATCATGTAATCTGCCCAACTCCCTGATATAGAGTTTGGCATAATCCTCATCTGAATAAGAGGTATGGACTAGAAGAAAATGGGCTAACTTGGTTATTCTTTTTACAATGACCCAAACTGAATTATGCTGATGATGAGTTCAAGGTAAACCCATCACGAAGTCCATGTTCACTTTTTCCCACTTCCAAGTAGGAATAGTGAACTCCTGCATAGAACCACTAGGTTTCTGATGCTTTATCTTAACTTGCTAATATGTAGGTCACTTATCCATAAATTGTGCAACATCTCTATTTATCCCACTCCACCAATAGATCTCCCGTAGGTCGCGGTACATCTTAGTGTCCCCTGGATGAATAGAGTACTGTGCACTATGTGCTTCTGTAAGAATTCTTTGCTTTAAATCATCTATACCTAGAACATAGAGATGCCCCTGAAAATGAATGACACCATCTCCCCCTTGGGAGAAAATCTCTACTTTCTAATTCTAAACTGACTCTTTTAGCTTGATAAGGATAGGAGCCCTATCATTCTTTCTTTTAACCTCGGAAACTAGAGATGACTCTGAACTATCCTGAACACATACACCACCCTCTAAAGAATTGACTAAGCGAACACCTAGTGTAGCAAGCTGATGGATTTCCTGAGCTATTTTCTTCTTGCTATCCTCAATGTGAGAAACACTATCCATGGAGAGTCTACTAAGAGAATCGTCCATAACATTAGCGTTGGCCAAATGATAAAGGACACTTATGTCATAATCTTTCAAGAGCTCTAACCACCTTCTCTGATAAATATTGAGTTCTTTCTGAGAAAAGATATATTGGAGACTCTTATGATCTGTGAAGACATCTACATGAACACCATATAGATAATGTCTCAAAATCATCAGGCAAATACTACGGCTGCTAACTCAAAATCATGAATAAGATAATTATTCTTATGGGGATTTAACTTCTTGGAGGCGTAGGCTATGACCTTACCATACTACATGAGGACCCAACCTAAACCTGCTCTAGATGCATCACAGTACACTATGAACCCATCTGAACCATCTGGAAGAGCTAAGACTAAAGCTGAGGTGAGTCGAGTCTTTAATTCCTGAAAACTCTTATCGCAAGGATCTGACCACTGAAACTTAACCTTCTTCTGAGTCAATATGGACATGGGGGGTGTAATAGAAGAAAATTCCTCAACAAACCGCCTGTAATACCCAGCCAAACTTAAGAAACTCCTGATATCTAATGGAGAGATAGGGAGAGGCTAATTTCTTACCATTTTGGTCTTCTGAGTATCTACTCTAATGCCATCACCGAAATTAATATGGCAAAGAAATGCTCCCGACCTTAGCTAAAACTCGCACTTACTAAATTTAGCGAATAGCTGGTGATCTCTAAGATTCTGACGAATAACTCTGAGGTAGTCTGAATGATCATGCTCTATGGGGAATAGACCAAGATATCATCTATGAATACTATGACAAACATGTCCAAGTAATCCTTAAACACATGGTTCATCAAGTCCATGAAAGCGGTTGGGGCATTGGTAAGACCAAAGGACATAACTAGAAATTCAAAGTAACCATACCGAGTATGGAAAACTGTCTTTGGGATGTCACATTCTCTAACTCTGAGTTGATGATAGCCTGATCTGAGTCTATCTTGGAGAAATAACTGGCACCCTAAAGTTTGTCAAATAAGTCATCTATTCTGCGAAGAGAATACTTGTTCTTGATCGTAACTTTGTTTAGCTGATGGTAATCAATACACATCCTAAGAGAACCGTCTTTCTAGTGCACAAATAAGACTAGTGCGCTCTACAAGGAAATGTTGGGTCTAATGAATCCCTTATCTAAAAGATCCTTCAAATGATCCTTCAGTTCTTTGAGTTTTGCTGGTGCCATTCTGTCTGGCGGAATAGAAATAGGTTGAATATCTAGAATAAGGTCAATGCTGAAGTCTATTTCCCTTTTGGAAGGAATTCCCGGAAGATCTTCACGAAAGACATCTGAATATTTGTTAACCACTGGGATTGATTCAAATCTAGGAGATTCGGAACCAGAGTCTTTAACATGAATGAGATGATAAAAACATCCCTTAGAAATCATTTTTCTTGTCCGAAGGTAGAAAATAAGCTGAACCCTGAAAGATAAAGTACTACCCTTCCACTCTAGGATGGGCTCATTTAGAAACTAAAACTAAACTATCCTAATCCTGTAGTCGACTGTGGCATAGCAGGAATAGAGACAATCTATGTCGAGAATGACATCAAAATCAGTTATCTCTAACTCAACTAAATCTGCTGACGTGGCTTTCTAAAATATCATAATCGGGCAGTTCCTGTATACCCACCAAGCTATGATGGTTTTACCCGTTGGGGTAGAGACTGAAAAGGGATCTGCTAAAATTTTGGGACTAATTCCGAAATCGCCTGCTATATAAGAAGTAACAAAAGACAAGGATGCACCTGGATCTAGCAAAGCATAAACATGTATATGAAATCTATAACGTACCAATAATGACATCAGGAAAATTTTCTTGATCCTGTCAGGTCTGAGAAGCATAGAGTTTGTTTGGGCGTTACCCACTAGTAGCACTGGAAGTAGCACCCTACTGATTTGGGTGACCTGACTGGGCTATGGAATGATTCTATTGACCCTATAGACTTGACTGCGGATACTCTCTAATCCTGTGACCTAGCTTGCCATAACCGAAACAAACATCGCTATTAGCTCTACAGGTACCCTTGTTGTTCTTACCACAAGTCTGACATAGGGGATTAGTTCAGGCCCTGCTGATACTTCCCTGAGACTTAGAGCCTGGTGTTCAATCTCTGTTGCCATCTCTAAATTTCGGTACAGAGGCACTAACGTAGGAAGGGGCTAGAACTGCTGGCTTAGGATGAAACTACGAACGGTTTCCTTCTTTTGATTTGGGTTAAGCAAAACTAAAATTGCCTGATCTTTCTCTCTTGTTCTGCCTCTCCCTAATCTTATTATTCTGCTCCTCTAATTATTGAGCATGGTTCATAAGCGTAGATAAAGTCATATCACTTTTCAGCATTGCAGACCTACACTCATTTACCATGCTGTCATTAACTCCTGACACAAACTTTTTTATCTTAGCCCTGTTGTCTGCAACCACATAAGGGGCATATCTGGCTAGCTGATTAAATCTAGGAGAATACTCTTTAACCATCATATTTCTCTTTCTGAGGTTGATAAACTCAAGAAATTTTGCCTCCCTTAGCTCTTGGGGAAAGAATCTTTCAAAGAAAGCCGTGATAAATTCCTCCCACTCTATAGGACCTATACTATCTACCCTCTCAGACATCCACTGCTTGTACTAAGTGTGAGCAACTTCCTATAACTAGTATGTGGCTAACTCGGCACTCTGACAAAAAGTAACTCCCAGATGTCTATGACCTTCTGGACTTGGTCAATGAATTCTTGAGGGTCTTCATCAGACTTAGACCTGAAGAAAGATGGAGGGTTCATTTGAGTGAAGTCCCAAATCCTAGATACGGATGAGTTAGCCAATGGATTGGATGGAATAACTGCTGGCTATTCATTTTAGGTGGCCATAGACTGAGCAAGTATGGTGAAGGCGGCCCTAAACTCCGCATGAAAAAGATGTTGGCCCAAAGGATCTTCAGGCAGAGGAGCGGGCTGGTTTCTTCTCTTTAGAGACATATTTTGAAATAAAAGAAGAGCGGATTAGACTAAGAGTTTAACTTAAGATTATGTTCACTAGCACTAGATAAATACTGAAAGAGGGGAAACTGTTCCCAAAACATCTCATAGCCTCTTGTACGTAAATGTGGCGTGCAACACACCCATGCACAAGACTCTACTAGATGCGGCTTTCAGACTTCCTAGGACTCTATTGAACCTTAGGCTCTAATATCAATTTTGTAACACCCCAATTTTCTGAACTGGAATTCTACACGGTGCTTATGACACCGAAGGACCACAAGATAACCTATGACTGATATCTGTACCTACACACGGCATAATATACATGTAAAATGCAGAAAAAATAAACAATAGGCCATAAGGTTCAACTAAATAGAATATATGATAAATGATAACATCCATATAGGGTAACAAATACCTAAAACACCTGAAGTCTGGATCAAAAATTTGAACTAAATATGAAATCCTCTAAATACTGTCTGAAATAAGGAGTTGAAGGAACATGTCTCCAACTAACTTCGTCTAACAAAACTGAATTAAAATAATGAATGAAATAAAATAATATCATCCTCAAATGGATGAGGATTCACTACAACTCTGCGACTGGAATGCTACTACTAATCTAAAACTCATTTCTCTGAACCTATGGTCTAATATAAAAGAAAGAACCACAGCACAAATGCGTCAGTATGACAAAGAATACTGAGTATACAAGTGAGAGGTAGGCTAAATGCAAAAGGGTTTACATACGTGAACAATGCTACCTGACTGACTGATATGAACATAAGAGTACAAACATGCATATATAGTAACTAAAATCGTGAATACATGATATCTGGATCTGCATGTTAATACATGGTTTACTATTATCTAACATGACTGATACTAAAACTTTGATAACATGGATGACTGTGTCTGATAGTCCTGAATCTGATGGAACTACCTAAGTATCATACTGTAACTGAATTGACTATAACTGACAGTCCTGGTATGTTAAAATTTGAAGAACAAATTGAGTTCTTTCACTGAAACTAGGACTGAAACTGTGGGAGCTATTTGCTTAATAGACATGCCCCAATAACACATATAGCTAGGTTGGGGTCCAATTTCTGCCCTGACTAGAATAGTCTCAATACCGCACCACTGGTAAGGACAGCTGTAAGTTACCCTTAGCTGGCATGTACTCGAATGAGAAAGGTGGGAACCCTAAACAGATAGGTTAATCCACCTCATCAAACCTAATATAGAAGGTTAATATGTTTCAACCTACGCTGGCTACGTAGTTCTGGAACACAAGGATGACTACTAAGAATCACACCCTAAACTGGCAGGTCAGTTCCTATCCCTGGGTTCATTCAGTGCTAACTTCTAATACGGACTGAGTAATTGACTTTTGTTGACTGATGGAATAGTACTACTATTTGAGAATTTATTGAGATCATAAGATATTTGAGATTTTTTGAGTCATATGACTGACTGAATTCTATAGATCATGGATTGACTGAGATTATCGTGATAACGTGACATGGCTCTAGGCACACATATATATTTTTTGGGTACTAGTACCCCCAGGACTCGATGAAATGAATCTGACACACATAACTAACTTGATCATAAAATGGAGTCCATTATTCACCATATCATAAGTAGGGGATTTCTCACTAAGCATAGTTCTCAATATCTTACGTATGGAAGGGAAATTCATACAACATATGTATAGTTGCATAGCTTCAATATAATGCTCAATCCATATCACAACAACGACGCATATCAATCACATGGAATTCATGTGAAATCATAAAGCATAGAGCATAGACTTGTCATTTAAAAACTATTAAATCATGTGACATAATTTCTATCATCCTAGGCTTTTATAAAACATTTTTCATGCATTCTTTTATCTTAGGTTTGTTCTTAAATCTCACCATATTAAACCACATAAATATCATGGGTTTCAACTAACAAACATATATACTTCATGAAAACACCTTTAAATATCATCTTGAAACTTAAACAACAATCATCAATATGTACATGGTCATATCACAACAAGACAATCACAATATAATATTTAAAACATGGTTATTCATTTCTATGAATGAAATGGATCCATAGATGAGCACTACGCATACCTTAGATGAAAGATTCTTGATAATTGATAGAGAAATTTGCTTGAACTTCAATCCCCAATTGAAAACCCTAATTTGTTCTTGAGAGAATTTTGAGAGAAAGAGTATATTTTAGTGAAATAAAGACTTAATTACATGTTTATTTAATATATATAGGGGTGTCAAGATGACCCAAATACCCCTCTAGATGTGTCATTTAATTTCTGTAAAAATTACCCAATTTGGGACCCAGGCGCGATGCGGAGATATCGTGTTGCCCCCTGTTTATGACCTGGAAACTCACTGCAATGTGGTGGATTTGTGGAGAGACACTATAAATTGACAAACGTCATTTTTTCTTATGGTGCGACGCGCCACTAACTTAAATGACGCTGCTGAAACTTTAAATTGCCATAACTTCTTCACTGGGTGTCCGTTTTATGCGAATTTGGTATCGAAGGAAATCTTATTCAAATCTTTACAATTTGATGGTATAAATCTTCTAAAATTAAACCTATAAATCAAGTTATTCTGGTTCAAAGATGACCTATGTTAAATCACACACAAAAACTTGGTGGATCCAAAAGTTCTTAGCTTGTCTTACTCTAAGTGACTCTTATGAGCATGATTAACACATCATAAGCGCTATTATCACTAGGCTACTAATCCTAATTCATTTATTTAAATATGAATCACAGGATAGGAGGTTTCATGTGTAGAAACAACATTTTATTTTTTAGCTTAGAAATATACCGGGTATTACAGTAAACTAAGGCTTAATTGGTATCATTATTATGTCGCTTCCTTGGGTGAACTATTTTATGTACTTAATTACTAAGGGTTATTTCTTTATGTAAGATGGGATGTATATTAATTGTCATTATTGTTGTTCTTGTGTATCCTAGAGTGGTCCAGGCTAATAGCAAGTTGGGCCATAACAGTGTGTTGTCTATTACTTTTGTGGTTAGGAAATGATGGGTCTAATTGATGACTTATGATTATTGACTTTGTTTATTTTCTATTTTGACTTACACTTAATTGAATCTCTAAAGTTGTTAGTTGACTGTTGATTTTGAGTATTGTTGGTGGTCATAGTTTACTTGACTTGTTATCATTGTTGACTCGTATAACCTAAAATTTTTATCATACTCTTTAATTTTATGAACCTAAGATATGGATACCACATATTTGTTTGTGTGGTATCCAAGCATGGGTATGGTCCGGGGCCTAGCGATTCTTGTATTTGAAGTTGAGTATATGGGGTGTTACTAAATGTTAATTAATCTAGATGGACTTAAATGAATCTAAAGGACTTTAGGGTGTCGATGTATAATTGGGTTACCAGAAAAAGGTTAAGTCTTACATAAGAGTCTTTATAGCCGAATGGCTAAACATAAGGAACCTTGAGGGTTGGGTATCATAGAACTGCAAAGTTAAGTACGGAATAAGATTTAACCAGGAAAAATAATGGGCACTTGGCGACTAGGGTTTGCAATGTCCAAAGCGTTAAGGGATTCTTTAATGAAAGATCTTTGTCTAAAGAACTCTCAATTTGTATGCTTCTTTTTGGATATTTATGTGATGTTTATATGATTTAATTTAGGTCCACCAGTGATGCTTACCAACACCTATGGTTTATTTTATTGATACTAATCTTACTATGCCCTTTTTAGGGTATATTCTAGTTATAGGATCGGTAGTTGTTTCATGCTCTACACAAAAAACAATCTTCGACATCTTCTGTTATTATTCCTATCATAGTTTTGTCTTTTGTCTTTAGTTTCTTCTTACAAGCTCTTATACCTGTTTAGATTAGGTCCTTGGTAAAGTCCTTATTTTTTATATAATCAAATTTTGATAAATTAATTATAATAAATGAGGTATTTACTATATCTTATTGACTTCTGCACATATTTTTAAATGGGTGGTAAGGGTTCTCCTATCTAGTTGTATTTTAGCATAGATGGCTACGCAATTTGGGTAGTTAGGTCATGATAGTTACTATCAAGCCTTGGTTACGAATCTCCTAGTATTAGCATAAATGTCAAGTAGAGTCCTGCAGATTAGTGTATTGAAATCCACCAATAATCTTCGGGAAGCTATGAGGCATTATAGAAAATATTTTCAGTTCTTTCTCTTCTTTCTTGTGGTTTGTGTGCTTGATTTCTAAGTGTTGAGTGTAATTGTATCTCTATATTTTAATTGGTATGTTGATGAGGTAAATGGATGCCATTTGACCCCGCTTCAAATGACATAAGAAAGGAAAATTAGAACTGAGAAGGTTCCAATTGGTATCTCGCGATTGAGGCGATGTAAACTTATAGATAATCAAGAAATGATTATGGACGAGGAAAATAAAAGGTAATAAAAAGGGATTATTAAACGATGAAACTTGATTTTGATACTTACAATCTTTTGTATTTCTTGAATGACAGAGAATATGTGAAATGTGATTGTTCAATTCCTATGAAATTTGTAGTTGGTAAAAGGTCAGAACTTTGTTACTTGTTCATAGCTAAGTGAATTACTTTTTATGTGATCTAAATGAAATTTATATGCAAAGTGTTGTACAAGGATTGAATAGTTGAAATAATAAAGGCATGCATGGTTTATGACTGAGGGAAAGTCATGTTTTAGGATAGTCGGAATTTAGTTAAGGACCATGGAAAAAAGGGCTATTGTTGCATAATAATGGAATTCGATAGTATGAAATTTTTTTTGTGATTCATAACTGGTTTTCATATAATGATATGCTAAGTTATTGTTTATTCATTGTTGGATTAGCTCTTGGGATTACATTAAAGGGCATAGCGCGATTTTATTTTTAAAATATTGAAACAGGGAAAGGGGAATGAGGGGAATTACAAAAAAATAGTAATATTTATGGGCTGCTACTATAAAGCCACCTAGATGTAATTCCCCAAGAGAGCCCCTATGGATTTCACACGGTACTTAGGTATACGAATAGCCCCAACTAACCCATGATATCTTTTTAGTTTAGAACTCAGGTAATTAGGCTGGCTACCGTATGAACAAAGCTAAAAATAAGCAACCTCATAACTTAAAGTGAATCTTTAACTTAGGAATCATTGTACAAACTTCTTGAACTCAAAATTAAATATTCAATGTTAGACAAGCCTCTACTAATTACTAGAGACCCACTGGGACAGACACTAGCTGACCTGAACATAAAACTGATATCAAATGGTAAAGTACTATCATCCATAAAGGAAATCTAATAATCTGGGCCCTCAGACTATAAGTGCTCACCATTAAGAGGAATGCAAGTAATGATGCCGACGTCAATCATGCTGCTATAAACGGGCACCAGAACCTACATTATAAGACAATATAGTACACGGACATATATGTGCATCAGTACTTCTGGAATGTACTGAGCATGTGGGCCTGAATGCATAAATAAGAAAACAATTGAATAAGTATACGAGCTTTCAAATGATGCATGCTAAACGTAAATGACTCACTTTGAACTTGAATGGACCTTAAGACTATGAATCATAAACATAGAGTAGAAAGAATACGAATAAAGTTAGTGAGCCATAATGCTTAGTTTCTTAAAATCTTTGCTTCTAACCTTGCTTATGGAAATTCTTCTAACCGTTATAAGCCATGTGAGCTACCATGGAGTCCAACATCTTACCCACGTTGGGGAGAGCTGTTCTACCCTTGACATCAAAATAAAACCTTCTCTTAGTGATCACTATTCATAACTTCATCCATATTAGGAAAAAGCATAACCTACGTTGGCTCGTATTTTCTAGGAATTTAGGATACGCTCATCCGGATTCCCTTCTTGGTGCTAAATACTACTCCTCTAATACTTATATGCTCATACTTAAGGAAATCCACCTTAAAATAGCATAAGGGTTTGTATATTAGTTATCAATTATGCTTCTCTTTACTTTAAATCATAATCAACATAAACAATGGTGGATTTCAAGTCTTGTCATAGAATCAAAACATAAAACTTTCTTGTAAGATTAGTGCTTATTTTTAAGCCTTAAGTCTCATATTTTCTTTCATATAACTTGTAATACAATATCATGCTTAAAAGTAAATTGGAAATCTTTAATCAATATTTTCAAATTAAACTCTTGATATTCAAATCATAATAAAGAATCTTTAAGTCAAAACATTAATATATGAGAAAATGTATCCACTTTAATACTTAAATCATAAGATAATTTCACAAACTCAAGAAAAGATTACTTGCGTATGAACCTAATTGAAAATCATATAACTTTAACTATAAAACAAGTTTTGCGCACAAGGATGAAAGAATATCCTTGTTCATAAACCCCAAATACCTGAAATTCTTGGCTTGGTGAGTAAATTTGACCTTTGAGACTTGGGAGATGATCTTGAGAAGAAGCCTTAATATTGTTCTTGAGGATGGAATGAGATATTTTGTGTTGTTTAATCGGTGGAAAAGAGAGGAAAAGTAATGCCTCTCCTTAGTGTAGGGTCATGGGTTGAGAGTTGTAAAGGGTAAAAGACAAAAAGGCCCTTAACTTTACTTTCCAAAATTTACTCGCCAGTCTTTATGAGTCTACCATACCACTCGTATACAATGGTATGCCTAGAATCCATGACTCGTAAGCTCGGAATTCTCTAGGACAGCTCACACTGATTAACCTATGAGTTCAACCTATGACTCGTATCATGGTCACAAGACTCTTAACCCCCCCTCCCCCCCCCCCCCTCCGCTAACTAGTTTCTTGAACAGATTCTCATAAAGTCTTCATTGATGTTCTCATGACTTGGCCTCATACGAATAGTACCCTTGTTGATGACTCCTAGGGTCAAGTCTTACATTTAATAACTTTCTCATCAATCCATACTTCTTTTGATATGATTTCAACATCCACTAGAATGTTGTGCATACAACTTAAGGAATGAGTCATATGATGGATAAAAAACTTTTATAGATAGGATATTACAATATCAATCCCTTGGAAACATTCCTCCTCATATGTGACATCATATAGTTCTAGGAAAAAGGATCAATCACATTAACAACCAACTTATAAAAAAAGTTTACAGATATCACATGGATCCAACCACACATCACATATAATATAACTCAAGATTACTTAAACAGACTTGGAAAGAGAAAGAGTCTTGGCTTAAAATAACTATTACCTTCGGTAGGAACTGAGCTGGAAGAAAAGAGATGAGGATAATTGGTCATCATATTTGTTTTAGCTTCCCAAGTGGCCCCTTCAATCGCCTAGTTTCTCGAGAGAACTTTTACAGATGCTACCTCTTTTTTCCTTAGCATTCAGACCTGCCTATTAAGTATATCAACTAGGATCTCCTTATACGACAAGTTATCCTTTACCCCTATACTCTCTAGGGTAACTATTAAGGAAGGATTTCTAATGCACTTCTTGAGTATCGAAATGTGAAACATTGGATGAATTGCAGTTAACTTTGATGGAAGATTTAACTCATAAGCCACCTTTCAAATATGCTTCACTATCTTATATAAACCAATAAATCATGGACTCAACTTCCATTTCTTTCCAAATCTCATTATTCCCTTCATAGAAGATACCTTAAGGAAAAACCCAATCGCTTACTTCAAACTTGAGTTCCTTTATTCTCACATCAGCATATGACTTCTGGTGATGCTGAGCAGTCTTCCACCTTTAACAAATTGACTGAACCTTAGTCATAGCCTCAAGAATAGAATCCAGCCAAATCAACACCGCTTATCCAACCTCAAACCATCCTATGGGTGATCTACACCTACGCCCATATAGTGCTTCAAACAGAGCCATATAAATGCTAGCATAATAACTATTATTACAAGCGAAATCAATTAACATTTAGTGGTCACAACAACTTTCTTTATATCTAAAACACATGTTCTCAATATGTCTTCTCATTTCTGAATTATACATTCGGCCTAACCATCGGTCTGCATATAAAAATAAGTACTAAGCTTAACCTTTGAACCAAGTCCTTTCTGAAAACATTACCAAAACTGCAAAATGAACTGCATACCTTTGTCTGAAATGATGGATAAAGGTATCCCTTTAAGCCTTACTAACTCATGGATATACATTTCGGAATAATCCTCTATTGTGTCTGAAGTCTTAACAGGTAGGAAATGAGCTGACTTAGTCATTCGATCTACTATAACCCAAATTGTACCATACTAACATATAGTATGAGGAAACCTTACAATAAAATCCATATTCACTACTTCCCACTTCTAAGTAGGGATACTAATTTCTCGCATCATACTTTCCAGACTTTGGTGTTCAACCTTTACTTGCTGACAATTCAGCATTTTCCCTCAAACTATGCTATATACCTCTTAATACAAGTCCACCAATAAATTTCTCATAGGTCTCGATATATCTTAGTATCACCTATATGAATAGAATACCTAAAACTATGAGCCTCAGCTAATATCCTTTCCCCTAATCCATCTATATTTGGAATATAAATTCTCAATTAATATCAAAGTACACCATCTCTCCCTTGGGAGAAAACCTCAACCTTCTATTATTGGACTTCTTCCAATATCTAATTAAGGATGGGATCATTCCGCTACTTCTCTTTCACTTTTTATAAAACCCTGTACAATTTCAAGCCTAACTCAGTCCTTTATAACTTAAAAGAGGCCCCAAATTTAGAAAATTTTAAGCTAAGTATTGACACTTAGTCTTATTTTGGCCTCGATATTCCCATGAACTTATTTTTGACCGTTACAACCTTAAAATATTGATTTTTAGGTTAATTCATGATCAGGAATGTCAGTAGGTGTTCTTGGATGAGTTTTAGATTTTTTAAACATCGTTCAAGGGACGTTTGGGAGTCCAAAATAATAGATCACCATGATTTTAATGCATCGCATCACCCATCGCATGAACCAAAACTTTTTATCAGTCTTTAGTGCAAATTCCAATAAGCCAACATGATATCAATGCATCGCATTGGCTATCGCGTCAACCATCGATGTAGCGTATTGCTAGCGCATCACTGGGCACGATTTCTACTCAATAAAAATCAACATGCAGAGGAGGTATTAGGGTCATTTTTAATTTTTATTCATCCCTAAAACATGAGATTTAACATTCTAAAAGGCAAAATAAATCACTTCCTCTTGATTTCTCGCAAGAACAAATCCTATGGCATTCAATTTCAAGTCAAAGTTTCAAGAACATACCATCAATATTCACAAATTTCTTTACCAAGGTATGTTAGGTGTTTATCCAAGGGTTTCCTTCCAACCTTGGAGTTCAAGAACCTCTTTAAAATTTCAAGTTTATTAATTTTCATGAATTCCATGATTTAACAATATTTTATTGATGTTCATGATAATTGTTTGGGTTTCAATCCATGATAAATTGTAAATTTCTTGTGAATTAAAGAGCATGTGGATATTGTTATGTGATCTCATGTTAAAACCCTTGAATTTACAAGTTGGAGTTGTAATCATGATGTTTATATATGTTGTTTATTAATAAATGCTTAAATTATGCCCTCCAGGTGTTTGATAGAATGTCCATGAGAGTGAAACAGTGAAATCATGACATAATAGGATGTGTACAAGTTTATGTCTTACATACGATTGATAAAATACCTCAATGAATGAATGAGTTATGACAAAGTGTCTAGCTATCATCCTTTCAAGATTGTGCTATGTTTTACTATCTATGCTATCGAGTCCTAGGGTTATTCAATACCCAAAAATCTAGCTGTTTATATAAAATTACAGTAACTTCAGAATAGTTTGAGTAATGTCACAAATAGTAGTACTTAGTTAGTTACAAAACTCAGTGAACTCAATATAGTTAAGCCAATTAACATGATCAGTAATAGTTTAGTCTAGCCTAGTATAGTCTAGTGATCAGTTAAGTGTCTATTTAGTGGAGAGTAGGATTCAGCACCAAGTGAACCCAAGGATGGGGGCTCACCTGCCAGTTGAGGATGTGGTCCCTAGAAGTAGTCCTTGCATTCCAGAACTATGTTGCCAGCGTAGGTTGAGATATCAACCTTCCAGTTGAGGGTTGATAAGGTATTTTACCTGCTAATTTAGGGTATATTTAAGGTACTTTCCAGATAATGGTGATTCTTCAGTTGTCTTTACCGATGGTACGGTACTGACACCCTTCCAATTGGGGTTATAGGTTGGACCCTAATTAGTTCAGTAAGGAGTATATCAGTTAGATAATTATCTCCTATAGTTCCAGTTTTACATTTAGACTCAGTATAGAACTTAGTTCAGTTCTACAGAACCAGGACTGTCAGACACAGTCACCCAGCTCAGTATAGAACTCAGTTTAGATCTACAAAATTAGGACTGTCAGAAATAGTTATGCGGTAGACAATAATACAATTATTAGTAAACTCAAATATTAGTCATTCATTTATCAGAACTCAGTACCCAACATTAATATGATCTAAGTTATAATATACGTAGTTATGTGCATAGTATTGGATAATCAATATTTACATCAATTTTACGTATATATGTACTCTTATTCAGTTATATTCATGTTACTCAGCCAGTTACTTTTCATGCATATGAACCCATGCATATCAACCTACCTCACTTTATATACCATTACATTTAAAGTACTGATGCATACCTTTTATTTTATGTTATGATGTCTTATATCATAGGTTCAGACGCACGGGATCCCAATCATACTTAGCAACCCAACCTACCAGCAGTAGATTTAATAGTGAGTCCTTAGAGTTTGAGGACAGAGTTATCATTTTAGTATGTTAGTAGTTCAGTATATTTAGTAGTCGGAATTAGTTGAGGGCTTGTCTTATCAACTCCATGTTCAGACAGGTAGAGGCTTTTAGACTAGACTATTTCAAACAGATGTTTAGTTTTTAGTATTTATTTATCAGTATTTGATTCCAGTTATGAACCTTATGGAAGATTCATCCTAATATCTATATTATTAGTGTTACTATTCAGTGATTGCAGCAGGTACCAGACATAGGTTAATGTATGGTCCTTTGGGAGTATGAGCACCGTGTGTCATCTGAGGTGCAGACTCAGGGTGTTACAAACTTTGTATCAGAGCCTAAGGTTCAACAAATTCCTAGGAAGTCTTAAATCGGCGTCTAGAAAAGTATTGTGCATGGGTGTATAGCATGCCACACTTATGGACAAGAGGCTATGAGGCATTTTTAGGAAAAGTTTCCTTTCTTTCAGTATTCATATCATTTGGTGAGCATTAGCTCAAGTTAAACTTTCTGTCTAATTCAAGTTTCTTTTCTATTTATATAATATCCCTCTCAAAAGGACTAATGAAAGAAGAACGGAAAACTAGCCAACACCTCCACTCGTATAGCCAGATCCCCTAGATGAGTATGTTTCCTATTCAGAATTTAGAGTATCTTTCACAAATTTGGCTCATTCTATGATAGCCCAAAATAAATGTCCAGTGTCTTTCCAGGCTAACCCAGTGGCTAATACTGCTACAGCTAGAATTTGGGACTTTACGTGAATGAATCCCCCATCATTTCAAGGTCTAAGTCATATTAGGACCGATAGGAATTTCTTGATCAGGTGTAAAAAGCCACATATATTATGGGGGTAACTACTAGTGAGAGTGATAATTTGATTGCATATCACTTGCAAGATGTGGCTCACTTATGGTTCAAGCAGTGGAAGGCAGAGAGGGCCGTAAATATAGGGTCCATAGAATAGAAAGAATTTGCTACTACTTATCTAGATAGGTTCTTCCTACTGGAGTTGAAGAAAGCAAAGTTTTTGGAGTTTTTAATCTGAAGCAGGGCAACATGATAGTGAAGGATTATTCTCTCAAGTTTACTTAGTTATCCATATACACTCTTCATGTGGTAGAAGATGCAAATCTAAGATAAGTAAGTTTGTGTCGAGTGTGTCTAACAGTGTGGTCAATGAGTATATGACCACAATACTGATTAAGGAGATGGACATATCCAGGATCATAGTCTAAGCTCAGCAGATAGAGAAGGCTAAAAATAACGAGAAGGAGAGGGAGAACAAGAGTAATAGAATAGGTAGATTCAACTTCACTCAGCCTAAGTTAGAGATTGGAAATAGTTCTCAGTTCTGCCCAAAAACATCCATTCTAGCTCCATCCTCAGCCAGTGCTCCAGTGCCAAAATTAAAGATAGTAATTAAGATAGGGATCTAGGCCCTAAAACTCAGGGTAGTATTAGCAGTTCCCGAATAAATTCTCTTTGCCAGAAATGTGACAGAAACCATTAAGGTGTCTGCAGAGCTGGAAACTATGTGTGTTTCGGATGCGGTTAGCCAGGTCATAGAATCAAAAATTATTCTCAGTCAAGTTATCAAGGTTAGTATAATCATCCTTTAGCTCAGTCCAGATGCTCGAATCAGTAAGGTGCCACTTCCAGTGCCACTAGTAGGCAGCGCTCAAACACACTTTATGCACTCCAGTCCCGACAAGATCAGGAAAATTCTCTTGATGTGGTCACTGGTACGTTACAAGTTTATCATTTACATATTTATGCTTTGCTAAATCTAGGAGATTCTTTGTAGTTTGTAACTCCTTATATAACTATTGACTTTGGAGTTTATTTCAAAATCCTAGTAGAGCCTTTCTCTACCCAGTGTGTAAATTTATCATAGACCGATGGGTATACAAGAATTGTTTGATTAGGGTATCTCAAAAAATTATATCAGCAGACTTAGTAGATCTAGAGATGATAGATTTTAATGTCATTCTCTGCATGGATTGGGTTCATTCATGCTATGCTTCAGTGCATTATAGAAATAGAGTTGTCCACTTTCAGTTCTCGAATGAACTTGTCCTATAATGGAGAGGTAGTACTTCTGTACTTAGGGTCAGCTTGTTTGCTACCTTAGGGTGAGGAAAATGATATCCAAAAGGTGTTTCTATCATCTCATTCAAGTTCAAGACTCTTGTTTAGAGACCCCTAATCTTGAGTCAGTAATAGTAGCATGTAAATTTCCAAATGTATTTCCTGAAGATCTTCCTGGGGTGCCTCTCAAAAGGGAAATTGACTTTGAAATTGGCCTTCTTCCAGATACTCAGCACATCTTTATTCTTCGATACAGAATGGCTCCAACAGAACTCAAAGAATTAAAAGAACATTTGAAATATCTCTTAGATAAGGGGTTCATCAGACCCAGTATTTCCACATGCAGTGCACAAGTTCTATTCATGACTAATAAAGATGATATTCTTAGAATGTGTATAGACTACCATTAGTTAAACAAAGTTACGATCAATAACAAGTATCCATTTCCCAGAATCGATGACTTATTTGACCAACTTTAGGGTGTCAGCTACTTTTCTAAGATAGACCTCCGATTAGGCTATCATTAGCTGAGAGTTAGAGAATGTGACATTTCAAAAACAGGTTCTAGAACTCGGTATAGTCACTTTGAATTCTTAGTCATGTCATTTGTTCTTACTAATGCCCCAGTAGGTTTCATGGGATTGATGAACCGTGTGTTCAAATAGTACTTGGACATGTTCATCATAGTCTTCATCGATCACATTCTTGTCTACTCCTGCAGTGAACATGATCATGCAGACCATTTTAGAATAGTGTTACAGACCCTCAGAGCCCATCAATTGTTCACCAAATTTAGTAAGTGCAAATTTTGGCTAAGTTCAATAGCTTTCATTGGTCATGTAGTTTCTGGTGATGGCATAAGAGTTGATCCCCAAAAGGCTGAAGTAGTTAGGAACTGGGCCAGACCAATCTCTCTGTTAAATTAACTTAGAAAAAAGTCAAATTCCAGTAGTTAGATTCTTGTGAGAAGAGCTTTTAGAAGTTGAAGACTCGACTTGCTATAGCTTCAGTTTTGACATTACCATATGGTTTAGATGGGTTTGTGGTATATTGTAATACCTCCAGAGTTGGTTTGGAGTGTGTTTTGATGTAGAGAGATAAGGTCATAGACTATGCCTCTAGACAGCTTAAGCCCCATGAAAAGAATTACCCTTCTAATTATCTTGATTTAGCAGCTATAGTGTTTTCCTTAAAGATTTAGAGGCATTATTTGTATGTACATATTGATGTGTTCATGGACCATAAAATCCTGCAGTATGTGTTTACTCAAAAAAACCTGAACCTACATCAGAGAAAGTGGTTAGAGTTTTAGAAAGACTACGACATAAGTATTTTGTATCATCCGGGCAAGGACAATATAGTAGTTGATGCTCTTAGTAGGATGTCTATGGGTAGTGTTGCTTACATGGAGGATGGTAAGAAGAAGTTAGTTCAGGAAGTTCACCAGCTTGCCTGACTAAGTGTCCGCTTACTAGATTTAGCAGAGGGTAGTGTATGGGTATAGAATAGTTTAAAATCATCTCTAGTTTCCGAAGTAAAAGAAAAGCAGTATACGGATCCCAGTATAGTTAAACAAAAAGAGTCAGTCAGAGATTAGAAAGTAGAGATTTTCTCCCAAGGGGGAGATGGTATATTACGTTGCTCGGGTAGACTATGTGTGCCATGTGTAGATGGTGTGAAATAACATATTCTTGCAGAAGCGCATATTACATGTTGCTCAGTTTACCTAGGGGCCACCAAGCTGTACCACGATACGTGGAAAGTCTATTGGTAGAGTAGGATGAAGAGAGACATTACCGAGTTTGTAGCTAAGTTTTCAATATGTTAGTAGGTTAAGATTGAGAATCAGAAGCCTAGTGGATCTATGCTGGAGTTCAGTATTTTGACTTGGAAGTGGGAGAAAGTGAACATGGATTTTATGATGGGTTTACCCTGTACTCATCGCCAGCATGATTCAATTTGGGTCATTGTAGATAGGATGACCAAATTAGTTTATTTCTTACTAGTTCATATCTCTTATTTAGCCAAGGATTACATCAAAATCCATGTTAAAGAGTTGGTCATATTGCACGGAATTTCGTTGTCCATTATTTTAGATAGAGGTACACAGTTCACCTCTTATTTTGGGAAATCCTTCCAAAAGGGTCTTGGTACCTAAGTTCACCTCAGTATAGCCTTTCACCCTCAGACAGATGGTCAATCCAAAAGGCCCATCCAAACTCTAGAAGATATGTTAAGAGCGTGTTCCATTGACTTTAATGGTAGTTGGGATGACCACTTGCCTTTGATTGAGTTCGCATATAACAATAGTTATTATTCCAGCATTTAGATGGCTCCGTTTGAGGCCCTTTATAGGAGAAAATATAGATCTCCCATCGGTTGGTTTGAAGTAGGTGAGGCCGCAGTGGTACGGCCTGACTTGGTATTCGATGCGTTAGAAAAAGTTCAGTTAATAAGGGAATGGCTTAAGACAGCTTAGAGTCGACAGAAATCGTATGTAGATAAGTGATAAAAGGATCTCAATTTTGAGATTGGTGATTATGTGTATTTGAAAATCTCTCATATGAAGGGAGTGAAGAGGTTTGGCAAGAAGGAGAAGCTCAGTCCCCGATATGTTGGTCCTTACTGAATTCTCAATCATTTCGAAAAGATAGCTTACGAGCTTGAGTTACCTTTAGACTTAGCTTTAGTATACCTAGTGTTTCATGTCTCTTTGCTAAAGAAGTTTATTGGTGACCCAACAGTTGTAATACCTATAAAGTGTATAGATGTTCAAAATAGTCTCTCTTATGAAGGAGTTCTAGTAGAAATCCTCTATTTTCTGGTTCACAAACTGAGGAACAAAGAATTTCCTCTAGTCAAAGTTCTTTGGCAAAATTAGTCCATTGAGAGAGCTACCTAGGAAGAAGATATGCAGACCAAGTATCTTCCCCTTTTCTCTGTAAACTCAAACTCAACTCCAGCTATTAGTTTTCCTTGACTTAGTACCATGCTCAAATTACCTTTACAAACTCTGTATCGGTTATAGTTGCATAACTTCCTCTAAATTTCTCTCAAATTTCTCACAAGAACAAACCCTAGGGCATTCAATTTCAAGTCCAATCTTCAAGAACACACCATCAATCTTCCCGAATTTATTTACCAAGGTATGTTAGGATTTCATCCATGGGTTTTGTTCCACCCTTGGAGTTCAAGAACCTCTTTAAAAATTCAAGTTTATTGTTTTTCATGAATTCCATGATTTGACTATATTGTATTAATGTTCATGATAATTTTTTGGCTTTTAATCCATGATAAATTGTAAATTTCTTGTGAATTAAATAGCATGTGGGTAATGTTATGTGATCTCATGTTAAACCCCTAGAATTTGCAAGTTGGAGTTGTAATCAGGATGTTTATATATGTTATTTATTATTATGTGCATAAACTATGCCCTCCAAGTGTTTGATAGAATGTCGCAGAGAGTGAAATAGTGAAATCATGACGTAATAGCATGTGTACAAGTTCATGTCTTACAAATTTTTGATAAAATACCTCAATGAATGAATGAGTTGTGAAAAAGTATCTATGTATCTTGCATTCAAGATTGTGCTATGTTTTAATATCTACGCTATCGAGTCCTGGGGTATTCAATATCCAAAAATCTAACTGTTTACCTAGAATTATAGTAACTTCAGAATAGTCTAGGTAATATCATGAACAGTAGTACTAATTCAGTTACAGAACTCAGTGAACTCAGTTAAGTTCATCCATTTAACACGATTAGTAACAAATCAGACCAACCTAGTACAGTCTAGTGATCAGTTCAGTGTTTATTCATTTAGGAGTAGGATTCAGAATTGAGTGAACCCAACGATGGGGGTTCACTTTCTAGTTGAGGGTATGGTCCCTAATAGTAGTCATTGTATTCCAGAACTTCATATCTAGCATAGTTTGAGAAATAAACCTGTCAGTTGAGTGTTGATAAGGTGTTTTAGCTGCCAATTGAGGGTACCACCATACTCATTTAAGGCACCTGCCAGATGAGGGTGACTCTTTAGCTTTCTTTACCTATGGCACGGTACGGACACCCTTCAGACTGGGTTTATAGGTTAGACCCTAATTTTGTTCATAGAGGGGCATGTCGGTTAAGTGATTATCTCTCACTATTTCAGTTTTAGATTAGACTTAGTATAGAACTCAATTTAGGTCTACAGAACTAGGACTGTCGACACAGTCACCCGGCTCAGTATAGAACTCAGTGCAGTTCTACAGAATTAGAACATCTGAAATAATCATCCAATTGAAAGTAATTCAATTATCAGTAAACTCAGATATCAGTCATTCAGTTACTAGAACTCAGTACCCAGTGTTAATATGATCTCAGTTATAGTATACGTAGTTATGTGCATAGTGTTTCATAATAAGTATTTATAGCAGTTTTAGATATATACATGAACTCTCATTCAGTTATATTCATGTTACTCAAATAGTTACTATTCATGCATATGAACCCATGCATATCTGTCTACCTCAATTAGCATAACAGTACATTCAGAGTACTAATGCATATCTTTTCTTTTGTGCTATGATGTCTTATATAATAGGTTAAAACATATGGGATCCTGATCATACTTAGCAGCCCATCCTATCAGTGCAGATTTAGTGGTAAGTCCTCATAGTTTAAGGATAGAGTTATCTTTTTAGTATTTTGGTAGTTCAGTATATTTAGTAGTCAGAGTTAGTTGGGGGATTATCCCATCAACTCCATGTTCAAACAGTTAGAGGCTTTCAAACTAGATTATTTTAGAGAGATCTTCAGTTTTCAGTATTTATTTATTAATATTTGATACCAATTATGAACCTTATGGAAGATTCAGCCTTATTTTTGCATTATTAGTGCTATTATTTAGTGATTATAGCAGGTACCAGTCATGGGTTAGCTTATGGACCTTCAGGATTATAAGCACTATGTGACGTTTGGGGTGCATACTCGGGGAGTTACAAACTTAGTGTCGGGGCCTAAGGTTCAACAGAGTCCTTGGGAGTCTAAAAGTCACATCTAGTAGAGTCTTGCGCATGGGTGTGTAGTGCGCCACACTTATTAATAAGAGGCTATGCGGTATTTTTAGGAAAAGTTTCCCTTCATTCAGTATTCATATCATGTGAGTAAGCATGATCTCAAGTTAAAATCTCTATCTAATTCAAGTTTCCCTACTGCTTACATAACATGCCTCCAAAAAGGATAACGGAAGAACGGGAAACTAGCCAGCACCTCCGCCCGTCCAAATTAATCCCCTGGATGAGTATGTTTCCCATGCAGAATTAAGAACAACTTTTACCACTTTTGCTCATTCTGTGGCAGCCCAGAATAAACGTCTAGTGGCTATCTAAGCCAATCCAATAGACAATACTACTGCAGCTAGAATTCAGGACTTCACCCGAATGAATGCCCCATCATTTATAGGTTCTAAGTTGGATGAGGACCGATAGGAATTCCTTGATTAGGTGCAACAAGTCATAGATATTATAATGGTGACTGCTAGTGAAAGTGTTGAGTTAGCCGTATATCAATTGCAGGATGTGGCTCACTTATGGTTCAAGTAGTGGAAGGAAGAGAGGGCCACAGATATAGGGCCCATAGAATGGGAGAAGTTTGCTTCTGCTTTTCTGGATAGGTTCTTCCCATTGGAGTTGAAGGAAGCAAAGATTTGGGAGTTTATTAATTTGAAGTAGGAAAATATGACAGTGGAGTATTCTCTCATTTTTACTCATTTAGTCAGATGTGCTCCTTATATGGTAGCAGATAGCAGATACAAGATAAGTAAGTTTATGTCAGGTGTGTCTAACAGTAAGGTTAAGAAGTGTAGGACCACAATACTGATTTAGGAGATAGACATATCTAGGCTCATGGTTCATGCTTAGTAGATAGAAGAGGCTAAGAATAAGGATAATGAGAGGGAGAACAAGATGGTGAAAACAGGTAGCTTCAACTTTGCTCAGCCTATGTCAGAGGGTTGAAATTGTTCTCAGTTTTGCTCAAAACTATCAATTTGAGCTCCATCCTCTGCCAGTTCTCTAGTGCTGAAATTCAAAGATGGTATTAAATATAAGGAATTAGGCCCTAAACCTTAAGGTAGTATTAGCAGTTCTCGAATAAATTCTCTTTGCCAAAAGTGAAGTAAAAACCATCAGAGTATCTGCAGAGCTGGCAACGATGTTGTTCGGGGTATGGCAAGCTAGGTCATAGAATCAGAGATTGTCCTCAGTCAGGTTTTCAAGGTAAATATAATCATCCTTCAGCTCAGTCCAGATTCCCCAACTAGCAGTGTGCCGCTTCTAGTGCCACCAGTGGGCAACGCCAAAACACACTTTATACATTCCAATCGCAATAGGATCAAGAAAATTCTCCTAATGTAGTCACTAGTAAGTTGCAAGTTTATCATTTATATGTTTATGCTTTGCTAGATCTAGGAGCTTCTTTTTCCTTTGTAACTCCATATATAACTATTAACTTAGGAGGCAGTTTCGAAATCCTAGTAGAGCCTTTCTTAGTCTTTACCCCAGTGGGTAAATCTATCATGGCCCGACAGGTATATAGGAACTATCCGATTATGCTATCTTAAAAAGTTACATCAGTAGACTTAGTAGAGCTATAGATGATGGATTTTGATGCGATTCTTGGCATGGATTACCTTCATTCTTTCTATGCTTCAGTGGACTATAAAAAAAAGTTATCCACCTTCAATTCCCAAATAAACCTATCCTAGAATAAAGAGGTAATACTTCTATACTTAGGGTCACCTTGTTTCCTACCTTAGGGAGAGGAAAATGATATCAGATGTTATGTATATCATCTCATTTGACTTTAAAAATCTAGTTTGGAGACCCCTAATCTTGAGTTAGTATCAGTAGCATATTAATTTCTAGATGTGTTTCCTGAAGATCTTCTCAGGGTGCCTCCCAAAAGGGAAATTGACTTAAAAATTGGCCTTCTTCGAGATGCTCATCCCATCTCTATTCCGCTATATAAAATGGCTCCAGCAGAACTCAAAGAATTAAAAGAACAATTGAAAGATCTTCTAGATAAGGGGTTTATTAGAGCCAGTGCTTTCCCATGGGGTGCATAAGTTCTATTCATGCATAAAAAAGATGATTCGATTAGAATATGTATAGACTACCATTAATTAAATAAAGTCACAATCAACAACAAGTATCCACTTCCCATAATTGATGACTTATTTGATCAACTTTAGGGTGCCACCCACTTATCTAAGATAGACCTGAGATCAGGCTATCATCAACTCACAGTCTGAGAATGAGACATTTCAAAAATGACTTTTAGAACTTGATATGGTCACTTCAAATTCATAATCATGTGATTTAGTCTTACCAATATCGCAATAGCTTTAATTGTCTTGATAAACTGTGTGGTCAAATAGTAATTAGACATATTTGTCATAGTCTTTATCGATGACATTTTTGTATACTTTCACAGTAAACATGATCATTCAAACCATCTCAGAGCCCATTAGTTGTTTGTCAAATTCAGTAAGTACAAGTTTTGGCTAAGGTTGGTAGCTTTCCTTGGTCATATATTTTTTAGTGATGGAAAAAGAGTTGATCCCCAAAAGACCAAAGCAGTGAATAACTGGACCAGACCAATCTCTCCATCAGATATCAGGAGTTTCTTGGGTTTGTCTAGCTATTACTAAAGGTTTGTTAAGAGATTTTCATCCAGTGCATGCCCCATGTCTAGATTGACTCAGAAAAAAGTCAAATTTCAGTGGTCAGATTCTTATGAGAAGAGCTTTCAGGAGTTGAAGACTCGACTCGCTACAACTCCAGTTTTGATGTTACCAGATAGTTTATACATAATTATGGTATATTGTGATTCCTCCAGAGTTGGTTCTGGGTGTGTTTTGATGCAGAGAAGTAAAGTAATAGCCTATGCCTCTAGACAACTTAAGCCCCATAAAAAGAATTACACCAGTTATGATCTTGAGTTAGCAGCTATAGTGTTTTCCGTAAAGATTTGGAGGCATTATTTGTATGGAGTACATGTTGATGTGTTCACAGACTGTAAAATCCTACCGTATGTGTTTACTTGAAGAGACTTGAACTTGCATCAATAAAAGTGGTTAGAGTTATTGAAAAACTATGACATAATGTTCTGTATCATCCAGGCAAGGCCAATATAGTAGCTGATACTCTCAGTAAGATGTCTATGGGTAGTTTTGCTTACGTGGGGGATAGTAAGAAGAATTTAGTTCAAGAAGTTCATCATCTTGCTCGACTAGGTATCTGTTTAGTCGATTTAGCATAGGGTAGCGTATGGGTGTAGAATAGTTTAGAATCATCTATGGTTTCTAAAGTAAAAGAAAATAAGGATAGGGATCCCAATATTATTAAACTAAAAGAGTCAGTCAGAGATAAGAAAGTAGAGATTCTCTCCCAAGGGGGAGATGGTGCATTTCATTGTCAGGGTAGACTATGTGTGCCTTGTGTAGATAGTGTGAGATAGTAGATTCTTGAATAATTGCATGGTGCACACTACTCAATTCACCTAGGGGCCACCAAGATGTGTCGCGAATTATGAGAAGTCTAATTAGGGAGTGGGATGAAGAGAGACATTACAGAATTTTTACCTGAGTGCTCAACATGTCAGCAGGTTAAGATCGAGCATTAGAAGCCTAGTTGATCTATGCAGGAGTTCATTATTCCCACTTGGAAGTGGGAGGAAATGAACATGGATTTTGTGATGAGTTTGCCCTGTACTCATTGCCAGCATGATTTGATTCAGGTCATAGTAGACAGAATGACTAAATCAACTTATTTCTTACTATTTCATACCTCTTATTTAGCCAAGGATTACTCCAAGATCTATGTTAAAGAGTTGGTCAGTTTTCATGGAATTCCGTTGTCCATTAATACAGATAGAGGTACACAGTGCACCTCTTACTTTTGGAAAGCCTTCTAAAATGGTCTTGGTAACCAAGTTCACCTCAGTACAGCCTTTCACCCTCAAACATATGGCCAAGTAGAAAGGACCATCCACACTCTAGAATATATATTAAGAGTATGTCCATTAACTTTAAAGGTGGTTGGGATGACCACTTGCCTTTGATTGATTTCGTGTATTATAAAAGCTATCATTCGAGCATTCAGATGGCTCCGTTTGAGGTGCTCTATGGGAAAAGATATAGATCTCCTATCGATTAGTTTGAATTAGGTGGGCCCACAGTGGTAAGGCCTGACTTGGTATTTGATGCCTTAGAAAAAGTTTATTTAATTTGAGAACAACTTAAGACATCTTAGAGTCGATAGAAATCGTATGCAGATGTATGAAGAAAGGATCTCGAGTTCAAGATTGTTGTTTATATGTATTTGAAAGTATCTTTTATTGAAGGGAGTGAAGAGGTTTGGTAAGAAAGGGAAGCTCAGTCCCTGATATGTTGTTCTTTACAGAATTCTCAGCCGTTTTGGAAGTGTAGCTCACGAGCTTAAGTTTCCTTCAGACGTAGCTTCAGTACACCCAGTGTTTCATGTCTCCTTACTAAAGAAGTGCATTGGTCACCCAACAATTGTAATACCTATAGAGGGTATATATATTCAAAATAGTCACTCTTATGAAGAAGTTCTAGACAAAATCCTCGATCAGTTTGTAGACTGAGGAATAATGAAGTTCCTCTAGGAAAAGTTCTTTAGCGGAATCATTCCATTGAGGGAGCTACTTGGGAAGGAGAAGCAGATATGCAGACCAAGTATCCTCACCTCTTTTCTGCTAACTCAGACTCATCTCAAGGTAACTGTTTTCCTTGATTTTACTTAGTTCCATGCTCAAATTACCTTTACAAACTCTATATCGGATATAGTTTCATAACATTTTCAGATCGTGCATACCTTTATGAAATGGTTCAGTTATGTGTAATGTCTTAAGAATTTAGTCATGCTTCAGTTATGTATGTTCAGTATGAAATTCAACATATCAGTAGTTTCATTCATGTAATCATGCTTCAATTATGCATGTATAGTATGTAAACTCAGTCTATCAGTACTCTCAGCTTAGCCAGTCTCATTCGAGGACGAATGTTCCTAAAGGGGAGATATTGTAAGAACCCATAAAATTTCAAACCTAACTCAGCACTCTATTGCATAAAAGAGGCCCCAAACTTACAAAATTTTAAGCTAAGTATTAACAATTAGTTTTATTTTGGCCTATGTAACACCCCGCTAAATCGTCCATGCATTATTCTTATTTATTTTGGCTTCCTAAGTAATTAAATTTTATACCATATAGAATTTCCTTAATATTAACCCTTCATCAAGTCAGAAATTGAATGAGCTTACCATCGATAGAAGATTTGCCCAAATCCGATATTCGGGTAAGAAGATATTGCTAAATTTAAGTCTTAGTCATAAAACACCGTCATTTTGGTGCTTAGCGCATCGCGGAGGGTGTCTATTTACCAATTATCAAATTCTAGTAGCCTAGTGCGATTGTGGAACATCGCGCTATCCTAACCGGTGGGACAACGTTATGGCTCCGCGTCGCAGTGACCCCAAGAATCCCATTCATCAATTTTCAGTAAGCCAATGCGGTAGTGGTGCGTCGTGGTGGTCTAGAAAATTAGGCTCCTATCAATATTTTTATTCCATCTCATTAAGTGTATATTAGGTATTTTCCACCCTCTTATCTACATAAACACAGGATTATATTCCCAAGTGACCTCATTATTCATACTTTCATCAAAAATTCACAAGAACACTCTCTAAGGTTTCAAACTGAAAACTCAATTAACTCAAGATTCAACCATGGGTTTTCAAAATTGAGTTAAGACTTGGAATCCCCAAATCATAGGCTTCAATAATAACCCATCAAATTTCTAAATTGAGGTATGTGGGGTTTATCCTAAAAAACTACAGTGGTTTGTAAACACTAGAACATGATTTAAAGGTTATCAAGCATGAATTTAAAAAGGGGTTTTGAAATACATAATTTTATTGTGCAATATGAATGTTTAATTGTATTGTTGATTTGGTCTTTATACCTTTCCCCCTTAAATTGATTTAAACCTATATGAATATGTATGATGTTGAAGATTTGATAGAGAGCATTATTATTGAAATCCCTCTCCTTGATGATTTAGAGTTGATGAACTTGTTGGGAATGATTTAAGATTCTTGTTTAATGTTTTGAAGGGGATCTTTTCAATATTGAAGTGTTTAACATGAATTTAATGATACTGAGAGGGAGTTTCTTGATATGATTTTGTTCTTGTGTTAAAAATAAAGAATTACATATGATGGATATCTTTGTCATGACCACCTTGTGTATTTGAAATGCTGAAAAAGAGAGTTTATTGCATATGTTTACAAGAGCTTTAATAAATAGTTTCTTTGAAGTTGTTTATTGATACAATGGTACCAGATTTATGTTTTGAAACAGAGACTATTATGAGCTAATAATGGCTCAGAGATGTGATTTCCAAGTCATGGTATGACGATACCATAAGTATGTATGCCATAATAGAGTATGTTTTTCAGAGTTTGATTCAAAGAATGCATGTTTTAAAAAGTTAAAAATAGGCTTAAAGAGGGTTAGGTGGCTACCCGAAAAAGGTTTAAGTTCAAGTAACTCTTAACCTAAAACCATGATTTGCTGATCTGGGTATATTATTTTACGCTGGCGTTGGTCGTGTGGCATAGCAGAGTTAGAGACTCCAACCCTTGTGGTACACTTGGGTTGGGGGCTTCCCTACTGAGTCAATGGCAGATTAAATATAGCCCATAGTATTTTAGAGTTGTAGGGCATACCACCTAGCACAGAAGTAAAACAAAGAGTGTCACAGAGTTCAGATGATTTACAGAGTCTTTTAGAAATACCCTTGAGACTTCTTACTATACGAAATATTTATGAAATATTTCAAATTACTCTCATATATATTGAATATAAATTATTAATTTGGATTTTCTCTGCATACCAGTATAATTGTATTGACCCCTACCTCCTGGGTTTGGAGGCTCAGTCTCGGGGTCTAGCTAATCAGTAGAGTATTCCAGAGGGAAGTAATCCATGCAGTGGTGAGAATTCTTTGTTTTCGAAGGCCTGTCATCTCAGATTATGTTATTCATTTGTTTTGGTCTACTGGGGGCGTTGTCCCAGCTTTTCAGAAAGTTATCTTTAGATCATGTAGTACATATTTCATAGACTTTTCCAGAAGTTTTTTAGTTGATTTTAGATTTCATTCTGTATGGTTAAACTAAATCCAAAGTATGACCATATTTTTGAAGTAGATTAAAATTCTGCATTTTCTTTGATTATATGAATGTTGTGCATGATTACCAGATCAGATATAGTAGGATTTCTAGGCCTTCATGGTTTGGGATGTCCGTCACAGCCAGGCCCTAGTTTGGGTCATGACAAACTTGGTATGAGAGCATGGTTCATGGTCCCAGGGTGTCTGCGAAATTGCATCGAGTAGAATCTTATTTATGGGTGTATAGCACACCACACTTAAAAGCAGGAGGCTACTAGGAATTTAGGAATGTTTCTTCTCTTTGTGGTTTAGTTCATGCTTCGGAGTCTGAATTGTCCCCTAATAAATGGTCCTTTGTGTTTCAGAAAAATAATTATGCCTCCCCATCGTACTATTTATCAGAATGCACAGACAGATAAGTTTTGTCCTACTCATAGGATGAAGACCCAAAACAGATCTCAAACTCCAGAGATTGATACTACTCCGGGAGTCCCACCTACTTAGACTAGCCCACCTAGGGCACCCAGAGCTCCCCAAATGGGGACTAACCGCACTCAGTCTCACGAGGGAGAGGTATCTAATGTAGAATTCAGACAGTCCATTCATATGCTTGCACAGTTGGTAGCCACACAGAATCAATAGTTGGAAGATATTTGGTCTACATCTATTACGTCTGAGGCTCCAAGAGTGGGCCAGTTCATGAGAATGAACCCGCCCAAGTTTACTGGTACTAAGGTAGAAGAGGATCCACAGGATTTTATGGATGAAATAGAGAAGATCTTTAAGGTGATGCATATAGATGAGGTATAGGGGGTTGAGTTAGCAGCTTACCAGCTTAACGATGTAGCGAACCAATGGTTTAACGAGTGGGAAGATTCACAGGGTGAGAATATTGAGCCCATAGTTTGGGGCGAGTTCGTGGAAGCCTTCCTCGATTGGTTGTTTGCTCTCGAGCTGAGAGAGGCCAAAGCTAAAGATTTTATGAATCTAAAGCAGGGAAAAATGAGTGTCTAAGAGTACACTCTTAGGTTTAACAAACTAGCCCGTTATGCTCCAGAGATGACTAGTAACATGAGAGCCCAAATGAGAAAATTTGCATTCGGCCTTTCGGATGACTTAGAGCTTGAATGTCAGAGAGCAATGTTGAACCAAGACATAGATTTTGCCAGACTATCAGTCCATATATAGTAAGTTGGGGAAAAGAAAAAGAAAATTGTTGAATTTAGAGAGAAGGACAGGCAAGCAAAGAGAGCCAAGACAGTAGACCAGAACCACAGTCAGCAACAAAGTGGAAATTAGGGTAACAAATGGTAAAAAAAGAAGTTTTGGGGTAATGGACAGTCTGCAGCCAGTGCTTTGGTGTCCAGACCCCCAGACGAAAAGCGCCCTCATGATTTTTAGTCCAGGCAGGGGACGAGGATGCAAGGTTTGTAGTCTTAGGGAAATGTAGCTTAGACCTCTAAGAAATACCCTGACTGTGAGAGATGTGGGAGGAACCATCCAGGGAGATGTCAGTTTTGCTCTATGGTGTGTTATTCATGTGGCCAGCCAGGCCATATCCAGAGAAATTGTCCGGCAGCAAATGAATATTGGTGGAGCCAAGTCATAGGCTAATTCTTCTATACCACCACCGCCTTAAAAGGGTGCCACTTCAGCCGCCAAAAGTGCCCGCAACCTATTGTACACCTTGACTAACCTCCAGGAGGTAGAAGCCTCACCAGATGTAGTTACTGGTACGTTGTAAATCTTTTCCCATGATGTATATATGTTACCTGATCTCGGGTCTACCCTATCTTATGTGACACCTTATGTGGCTGTTAGTTTTAGGTTCGAGCTCGATGTGATTGCTGAACCTTTTTCTGTTTCTACTCTAGTGGGAGATTCTATTATGGGTAGGAGGGTGTATAAATATTGTATGGTGTCTTTTTATGGGTGGGACACTGTGGCAGACCTCGTAGACTTATACACGGTTTATTTTGATGCTATCCTAGGGATAGATTGGCTCCATTGTGTTATGCAATGTTAGATTGTACAACTTGAAAGGTTACTTTTTCCTTCCCAAATGGACCAGTAATAGAATAGGAGGGACATTCCTTAGCACCTAGAGGGAACTTTATATCTTACCTCAGAGCCCGTAAACTCATTTCTAAGGGTTGCCTGTATCATCTTGTTCGAGTTAAAATTCAAATACCAAAAGCCTTTTTCTTTAATCTGTCCCTCTGGAGAATGAGTTCCCAGAAGTTTTTCCTGATGATCTCCCAATCATACCACCTGATAGGGAGATAGATTTTGGTATTGATTTATTGTCTGATACCCATCTCATTTCTATTCCGACATATAGAATGGTTCCTACAGAACTGAAAAAGTTAAAAGAACAGCTAGCAGATCTTCTAGGCAAAGGTTTCATCCATCCTAGTGTTTCTCCCTGGGGTGCACCTGAACTCCTCGTGCAAAAGAAAGATGGTTCCCTGTGTATGTGCATAGATTACCGCCAGTTGAATAAGGTCACTGTTAAAAATAAATATCCTCTTCCTAGAATTGATGACCTTTTTGGCCAACTTCAGGGTGTTAGATGTCTTTCAAAGATAGACCTTCATTCGGGATACCATCAGTTGAAGGTAAGAGAGTCAGATATTCCCAAAATAGCCTTCCGAACCAGATATGATCATTATGAATTCTTAGTCATATCTTTTGGATTGACTAACGCCCCTGTAGCTTTCATAGATCTGATGAATAAAGTGTTCCATCAATTTCTAGACCTATTTTTGATAGTTTTCATTAATGATATTTTGATTTATTTTGAGAGTGAGGAGGATCATGCCAATCACCTCTGAATTATCCTTCAGACTCTCAAATATCACAAGTTGTATGCAAAGTTTTCCAAGTGTGAATTCTGGCTTAATGCTATTTCTTTCTTGGGGCATATTGTTTCTAGTTACGGGATTAAGGTTGATCCCCAAAAGGTTGAGGTGGTGAGAAAATGGCCCAGACCCATGACTCCAACCGATATTTAGAGCTTCTTGGTTGGGCAGGGTATTACAAAAGATTGTTAGAGAGCTTCTCTTCCATAGTTGCACCTCTCATTAAGTTGATGCATAAAATGGTGAAGATTGTGTGGTCTGGCTCACATGAGAATAGTTTTGCAAAGTTCAAAGATAACTTGACAACTGCTCCTGTGTTGACTCTTTCGAAAGGTACAAAAAGGTTTGTTGTGTACTGTGATACGTCCTATGTGGGACTTGGGTGTGTACTTATGTAGCACGGTAAAGTGGTGGCTTATTCATCTAGGTAGTTAAAAGTGCATGAGTGAAATTACCCCACCCATGACTTTGAGTTAGTGGTTGTGGTGTTTGCACTTAAAATCTGGCGACATTATCTCTATGGGGTACATATTGATATATTTACTGACCACAAGAGTTTACAGTATATTTTCTCGCAGAAAAAATTAAACCTTGGGCAAAGACGGTGGTTGGAGATTTCAAAGCATTATAACATGAGCCTGCACTACCATTCGGGCAAGGCAAATGTGGTAGCCAACTCCCTTAGTAGGTTATCTATGGGTAGCCTTTTGCATGTTGAAAAAAGGAAGAGAGAGATGGTGAAGGATATTCACCGACTTGCAGATCTAGGAGTATGACTCTTGGATTCGGAAGATGGGGGAGTGGTTGGTCATGAGGTACATAAATCATCCCTTTGTGTAGAAGTTAAAGAGAAGCAGGTTGAAGATCCCATCTTAATGCAGATCAAGAAAGATGTGGGACATCAAAAGGTGATGTCTTTTGAAATTAATGGTGATGGAATTTTGAGATATCAGCGTAGACTATGTGTGCCAGATGTAGATGGGTTGTAAAAGAGAATCCTTGATGAAGCTCACACTTCAAGGTACGTTGTTTACCCATGCTCTACTAAGATGCATTATGATCTAAAAGCTATATATTGGTGGAATAATATGAAGTGTGATGTGGCTAAGTTTGTTGCCAAGTGTTTGAATTGTCAATAAGTTAAGGTAGAGCATATGAGACCAGGTGGTACATCCCAAGAGATAGCTTTTCATTTATGAAAATGGGAGATGGTCAATATGGACTTTGTCATGAGACTTCTGAGATCTCAAAATCAGTATGACTCTATTTGGGTAATTGTAGACCGGCTGACCAAGTTAGCTCAGTTTTTACCTGTGAGGACCAACTATTTGGGAGATTATTATGCCAAGCTTTACATTGAGAAAATAGTCTACTTTCATGGAGCACCTGTATCCATCATATCTGACCGAGGTACGTAATTCTCTTGTCAGTTTTGGAGATCTTTTTAGAGGGATTTAGGTACCCAAGTGAATCTGAGTACTGTATTCCACCCTCAGACTGATGGGCAAGCTGAGCACACCATTCAGACCCTTGAAGATATGTTGAAATCTTGTGTGATTGACTTCAAGTATAGTTGGGTAGATCATTTGCCATTGATAGAGTTTGCTTATAATAACAGCTACCATGCCAGTATTAAGATGGCTCTGTTTGAAGCTTTGTATGAGAGAAGATGTAGATCACCGATAGGGTTGTATAAAGTGGGTGACACTCAGTTATTTGGGCCAGATCTTGTTCATCAGGCAATGGAAGATGTGAATATTATTAGAGAATGACTGAAGACATCCTAGAGTAAACAGAAATCCTATGCCGATGTTAGAAGAAGGGAGCTAGAATTTGAAGTTGGTGCTTGGGTATTTCTCAAAGTCTTCCTTATGAAGGGAGTTGTGCGATTCGGGAAGAAAGGTAAGATGAGTCGTCGCTATATAGGGCTATACTAAATTTTAAGAAGGATAGGTGGGGTTACGTATGAGTTAGTGTTGCCTACAAGTTTGGGTTCTGTTCATCCGGTATTTCACATATCCATGTTGAAGAAATATATTAGAGACCATTCATTAGTGTTGCCTGTAGAGGGGGTCAAAGTGATAGACTCATTATCCTATGAAGAGGAACCTATTGCAATATTAGATCATCAAGTCAAAAAGTTGAGGAGCAAGGAGATAACTTCGGTTAAAGTGTTGTGGAAAAATCAGAAAGTTGAGGAAGTAACTTCTGAATGAGAAGATGACATAGGAGATAGATACCTGGACTTATTTGATCTGGTGAATGAAGAAATAGAAGGTACAATCCTTGTCTTATTCTTTCATGGTCTTAGTATGTTTGAAATCGTGCTTGTCTGTATTCCGCATCATCATTTAAGGCTGAATGATCCCAAGGGAGGGATAATGTAACACCCTGCCAAATCGTCCATACATTGTCTCATTTATTTTGACTTTCTAAGTGAGTAAAGTTTAAACCATATAGAATTTCCTTAATTTTGACTCTCTAGAAAGTGGGAAATTGAATGAGATTTGCCTAAATCTGATACCCGTACAAGAAGTTATGGCTAAATTTAAGTCCTAGTCGTAAAATACCATCATTTTGGTGCTTGGCGCATTACGGAGGGGGTATATTTAACAATTGTCAAATTCCAGTGGCCTAGCGCGATTGTGGCACGTCGCGCTGAAGTTCCAGGTCCCAACCAGTGGGACAATGCGATGACTCCACATCGCGGTGATCCCAAGAATCTCATTCGTTAATTTCAAGTAATCACCGCAATAATGGCGCGTCGCAATGCCCATAAAATTGGGCTCCCAATTATATTTTTATTCTATCTCATTAAGGGTATATTAGGTATTTTCCACCCCCTGATAAGCTTAAACACGAGATTATACTCCCAAGTGACCTCATTATTCATACTTTCTTCAAAAATTTACAAGAACACTCTCTAGGGTTTTAAACTAAAAACTCAATTAATTTAAGATTCAACTGTGGGTTTTCGAAACTGAGTGAAGATTTAGAATCCCCAAATCGTAGGCTTCAAGAATCACCCATCAAATTTTTAAATTGAGGTACATGGGTTTTATCCTAAAAAAAAATATGGGCTTGTAAACACTAGAATATGATTTAAAGGTTATCAAACAAGAATTTACAAAGTGGTTTTGAAATACATGATTGTATTATGCATTATGAATGTTTAATTGTATTGTTGATTTGCTATTTAGGCCTTTCCCCTTTAAATTGATTTAAACCTATATGAATATGTATTATGTTGAAGATTTGATAGAGAGAATTATTATTGAAATCCCTCTCTTTGATGATTTAGAGTTGATGAACTTGTTGGAAATGATTTAAGATGCTTGTTTAATGTTTTGAAGGGGATCTTTTCAATATCTAAGTATTTAACATGATTTTGATGATGATAAGATGAAGTTTCTTGATATGATTTCATTCTTGTGTTAAAAAGAAAGAATTGCATGTGATGGATATCTTTGACATGACCACCTTGTGTATTTGAAATGTTGAAAAACAGAGTTTCTTACATATGTTTACATGAGCTTTAAGAAAGAGTTTCTTTGGAGTGATTTATTGATATAGTGGTACCATAATTATGTTTTGAAATAGAGATTATAATATGCTAATAATGGCTCAGAGATGTGATTTGCAAGTCAATGGTATGACGATACCATAAGTATGTACGCCATAACAGAGTATGTTTTTCATAGTTTGATTTCAGAGAATGCATGATTTAAAGAGTTAAAACTGGGCTTAAAGAGGGTTAGGTGGTTTCCCAAATAAGGTTTGAGTTCAAGTAACTCTTAACCTAAAACCATTATTTGCTGATCTGGGTATATTATTTTATACTGGCGACGATCGTGTGGTATAGCAAAGTGAGAGACTCCAACCCTTGTGGCACACTTCGATTGGGGTCTTCCCCACTGAGTCAATAGTGGATTCCATATAGCCCGTGGAATTTCAGAGTTGTAGGGCATACCACCTAGCACAGAAATAAAACAAAGAGTGTCACAGAGGTCAAATAATTTTACAGAGTCTTTTAGAAATGCCCATGAGATTTTTTACTATGCGATACGTTTATGAAATATTTTAAATTGCTTTCATATATGTTGAATATAAATTATTATTTTTGATTTCTCTGTGTACCAGTACAATTGTATTGACCCCCTACCTTCCAGGTTTGAAGGCTTGGTGTAGGGGTGTGGCTAATCAGTAGAGTATTTCAGAGAGAAGTGATCCATGCAGTGGTGAGCCTTCTTTGCTCCAGAAGGCTTGTCATCTCAGATTATGTTATTCCTTTGTTTTGATCTACTGGGGGCCTTGTCCCAACTTTTCAGACAGTTATCTTTAGATCATGTAGTAGAGATTTCGCAGATTATTCTAGAAGTTGTTTAGTTGATTTTCGATTTCATTCTGTATGGTTAAACTGAATCCATAGTATGACCATGTTTCCGTATTAGATTAAAATTCCACATTTTTTTATTAAATAAATTTTGTGCATAATTCCCAGATCAGATAGAGTAGGACATTCGGGCCTTCATGGCTTGGGATGTCCAGCACGGCCAGGACCTAGTTTGGGTCGTGAGATCCTAGATATTCCTATGAACTTATTTTCCACCCTTACGACCTTAAAATGTCGATTTTATGTTTATTCATGATCAGGAATGACAGTAGGTGTTCTCATGCGAGTCTTGGATTTTTCAAACATTGTTGGAGTCAAGTAAGGGAGTCCTAAATAGTGGATCGATTCGATCTCAACGCTTCACATCACCCACCATGTTGACCAAAATTTTTGATCATTCTTTAGTGCAAATTCTAGTGAGCCAACATGATATTGACTCATTGCATTGGCTATCGCATCAACCTTTGATGCAGTACGTCGCCCAATGCGTCACTGGGCATGGTTTATTCTCATTAAAAATCCACATCCAGAGGGGTATTTTAGTTATTTTTCATGTTTATTCAGCTCTAAAACACGAGATTTAACATTCCAAAAGACAAAATCACTCACTTTTTCTCAATTTCTCTCAAATTTTTCTCAAGAACAAACCCTAGGGCTTTCAATTTCAAGTCACAACTTCAAGAACACACCATCGATATTCACACATTTTTTTACCAAGGTATGTTAGGTTTTTATCCATGGGTTTGATTCAACCCTTGGAGTCCAAGAACCTCTTTAAAATTTCAAGTTTATTGTTTTTCATGAATTCAATGATTTGACTGTATTGTATTGATGTTCAAGATTATTGTTTGGGTTTCAATCCATGATAAATAGTAATTTTAATGTTAATTAAAGAGAATATGGGAGATGTTATGTGATCTCATGTTAAAACCCTTGAATTTGCAAGTTGGGGTTGTAATCATGATGTTTATATACGTTTTTTATTATTATGCGCATAAACTATGCCCTCCAAGTGTTTGATAGAATATCCATAAGAGTGAAACAGTGAAATCATGTCATAATAGCATGTGTACAAGTTCATGTCTTACAAATGTTTGATAAAATACCTCAATGAATAAATGCGTTATGACAAAGTGTCAAGCTATCATAATTTCAAGATTGTACTATGTTATACTATATACGCTATTAAGTCCTGGGATATTCAATACCCTAAAATCTAGCTGTTTACCTAGAATTACTGTAATTTTAGAATAGTCTCAGTAATGTCATGAACAATAGTACTCAGTCAGTTATAAAACTCAGTGAACTCAGTCCCGTTCATCCAGTTAACACGATCAGTAATAGTTCAGTCCAGCCTAGTAAAGTCTAGTGATCAGTTTAGTTTCTATTTAGTTGGGAGTAGGATTCAGAACTGAGTGAACCCAACGATGGGGGCTCACCTTTCAGTTGAGGGTTTGGTCCCTATAAGTAGTTTATGTGTTCCAGAACTACGTAGCCAACATAGGTTGAGATATCGACCTACTAGTTGAGGGTTGATAAGGTATTTTACCTGCCAATTGAGGGTACCACCATTCTTATTCAAGGCAGCTGCCAGATGAGGGTGACTCTTTAGATATCTTTACCTGTGGAACTGTACTGACACCCTTCCAACTGGGGTTATAGGTTCAACCCAAATTAATTTAGAGATTGCCATGTCGGTTAGATGATTATCTCCCATAATTTCTATTTTAGATTCTGACTCAGTATAGAACTCAGTTTAGTTCTACAGAACCAGGACTGTTAAACACAGTCACCCAGCACAATATAGATCTCAGTTCAGTTCTACAGAATTAGGATTGTCAGAAACAGCCACCCAGTTAACAATAATACAATTATCAGTAAACTCAGATATCAGTCATTCAGTTATTAGTACTCAATACCCATTATTAACATAATCTTAGTTACAGCATATGTAGTTATGTGAATAGTATTGCATAATCAGTATTTACAATAATTTCAGATATACATGTACTCTCATTTAGTTATATTGATGTTACTCAGCCAGTTACGACTCATGCATATGAACCCATGCATCTCAGGCTACCTCAATTAGCATACAAGTACATTTAAAACACTGATGCATACCTTTTATTTTGCACTACTATGTCTTATATCATAGGTTCAGACATATGGGCTCCTGATCGTACATAGGAGCCCAGCCTATCAACAGCAGGTTTAATGGTGAGTCCTCATA
This sequence comes from Capsicum annuum, assembly GCF_002878395.1. Classification (NCBI taxonomy): domain Eukaryota; kingdom Viridiplantae; phylum Streptophyta; class Magnoliopsida; order Solanales; family Solanaceae; genus Capsicum; species Capsicum annuum. The sequence goes on from NC_061113.1 coordinate 195,688,830, forward strand.
GTTTGAGAATAGAGTTATCATTTCAGTATTTTAGTAATTCAGTATATTTAGTAGTCGAAATTAGTTGAGGGCTTGTCCCATCAACTCCATGTTCAGACAGCTAGAGGCTTTCAAACTAGGCTATTTTAGACACATATTCAGTTTTTAGTGTTTATTTATCAGTATTTGATTCCAATTATGAACCTTATGGCAGATTTATCCTAATTTCTGAATTATTAGTGTTATTATTCAGTGATTGCAGTAGGTAGAAGTTATGGCTTTGCTTGTGGTCCTTCAGGATTATGAGCACCATGTGACATTCGGGTTGCAGACTCATGGCATTACAAACTTAGTGTTAAAGCCTAAGGTTTAACAGAGTCCAAGGGAGTCTAAAAGTCATGTCTAGTAGAGTCTTTTGCATAGGTGTGTAGCATGCCACACTTATGGACAAGAGGCTATGAGGTATTTTTAGGAAAAGTTTCCCTTCTTTCAGTATTCATATCATAGGAGTGAGCATGAGCTCAAGTTAAACTCTCTGTCTAATTCAAGTTTCCTTTCCATTTATAGAATATGCCTCCTAAAAAGACCAATGCGAAAAGAATGGAAAACCAGCCAGCATCATCGCCCGTCCAGCTAGATCCCCTGGATTAGTATGTTTCCCATGCAGAATTCAGAGCAGCTTTTACCACTTTGGCTCATTCTGTGGTAGCCCAGAATGAACGTACGATGGCGTTCTAGGCTAACCCAGTGGCCAATACTGCTGGAACTAGAATTCAGTACTTTACCTAAATGAATCCCCCATTATTTACAAGGCTTAGGTCAGATAAGGACCAATATGAATTCCTTGATCAGGTGCAAAAAAGTCACAGATATTATGGGGTGATTCCTAGTGAGAGTGCTGAGTTGGCTGCATATCAGTTGCAGAATGTAGCTTACTCATGGTTCAAGCAGTGGAAGGAAGTGAGGGTCCTCAATACAGTTCCCATAGAATGGGAGGAGTTTGCCACTACTTCTCTGGATAGGCTCTTCCTACCGGAGTTGGAGGAAGTGAAGGTTTAGGAATTTATTAATCTGAAGTAGGGCAACTTGACAGTGAAGGAGTATTCTCTCAAGTTTACTCAGTTAGCCAGATACGCTCCTTATATGGTAGCAGATAGCAGATCTAAGTTGATAAAGTTTATTTTAGGTGTGTCTAATAATGTGGTCAAGAAGTGTAGGACCGCAATGTTGATTAAGGAAATAGACATATCAAGGCTCATGGTCCATGATCATCAGATAGAGGAGGCTTAGAATAAGAAGAAGAAGAGGGAGAATAAGAAGAATGGAATAGGTAGTTTCACCATTGCTTAGCCTAAGTTAGAGGGTATAAATCATTCATAGTTCTGCCCAAAACCATCAATTCCAACTCTGTCCTCAACCAGTGCTCCATTGCCAAAATTAAAATATGCTAATAAAGGTAGGGAGCTCAGCCCTAAACCTCAAGGTAGTGTTAGCAGTTCCCAAAAAAATTCTCATTACCAGAAATATGGCAGAAACCATCAGAGTGTCTACAGAGCTGGCAAGAATATGTGTTTCGGGTGCGGTAAGCCAAGTCATAGAATCATACCTTGTCCTTAGTTAGGTTCTCAGGGTTAGTATGATCATCCTTTATCCCAGTCCAGATGCCCAAATCAGCAGGGTGCCGCTTCCAGTGCCACCAGTGGGCAGCTCCCATACACACTTTATGCATTCCAGTCTTGACAGGATTAGGGAATTTCTCCTGATATGGTCACTGTTATATTGTAAGTCTATCATTTACATATTTATGCTTTGCTAGATCCAGGAGCTTCTTTTTTCTTTGTAACTCCTTATATAATTGTTGACTTTGGAGTCAGTTCCAAAATCCTTATGAAGCCTTTCTTAGTCATTACCCCAGTACGTAAATCTATCATAGTCTGACTGGTATTCAGGAACTGTCTGATTATGGTATCTTAAAAAGTTACATCAGCAGATTTAGTAAAGCTAGAGATGATAGATTTTGATGTCACTCTCAGCATGGATTTGCTTCATTCATGATATGCTTCAGTGGACTATAGAAATAGAGTTTTCCACTTTTAGTTCCCGAATGAACCTTTTCTAGAATGAAGAGGTAGTACTTCTGTACTTAGGGTCAGCTTGTTTCCTACCTTAGGGAAAGGAAAATTATATCCAAAGGGTGTGTCTATCATTTCATTTGAGTTCCAGACTCTAGTTCAGAGACCCCTAATCTTGAGTCAGGATCAGTAGCATACGAATTTTCAGATGTATTTCCCGAAGATCTTCCTAGGCTGACACCCAAAAGGGACCTTCACTTCAGAATTGACCTTCCTCCAGATACTCAGCCTATATATATTCCACTATACATAATGGCTCCATTAGAGCTTAAAGAATTAAAATAAAATTTGAAAGATCTCCTAGATAAGGGATTGATCAGACCCAGTGTTTCCCTATAGGATGCAAAGTTCTATTCGTGCATAAGAAAGATGATTCTCTTAGAATGTGTATAGACTGTCGTCAGTTAAACAAAGTCACGATCAAGAACAAGTATCCACTTCCCAAAATCGATGAATTATTTTTGACCAACTTCAGGGTTTCAGCTACTTTTCTAAGATGGACCTCAGATTAGGCTACCATCAGCTTAGAGTTTCGAATTCTTAGTTATGTTGTTTGGTCTTACCAATTCCCTAGCAATTTTCATGGTCTTGATAAACCATGAGTTGAAACAGTACTTGGACATTTTCGTCATAGTCTTCATCGATGACATTCTTGTCTACACTTACAGTGAACATGATCATCCAAACCATCTCATAATAGTGTTACAGACCCTCAGAGCTCATCAGTTGTTCACCAATTTCAGTAAGAGAAAATTTTGGCTAAGGTCAATAGCTTTCCTTGGTCATATAGTTTCTGGTGATGTCATAAGCATTAATTCCTAAAAGATCGAAGTAGTGAGGAACTGGACCAGACCAATCTCTCCATCAGATATTTGGAGTTTCTTGGGTTTGGCTGGCTATTACTGACCGTTTGTTGAGGGATTTTCATTCATTGCATCCCCTATGTCTAGATTGACTTGGAAGAAAGTCAAATTCCAGTGGTCAAATTCTTCTAATAAGAACATTCAGAAGTTGAAGACTCGACTCGTGACAGCTCCAGTTTTCATGTTACCAGATAGTTCAAATGGGTTTGTGGTATATTGTGATGCCTCCAGAGTTGGTTTGGGCTATGTTTTGATGTACAGAGGTAAGTTCATAGCCTATACCTCTAGACATCTTAAGCCCCATGAAAAGAATTACCCCACTCATAATCTTAAGTTAACAGCTGTAGTGTTTTCCATAAAGATTTAGAGGTGTTATTTGTATGGAGTACATGTTGATGTGTTCATAGACCATAAAAGCTTTTAGTATTTGGTTACTCAGAAAGACCTAAACCTACGTCAGAGAAGGTGGTTAGAGTTGTTGAAAGTCTATGGCATGAGTGTTCTGTATCATCCTGGCAAGACCAATATAGTAGCTGATGCTCTCAGTAGGATGTTTATGGGTAGTTTTGCTTACGTGGAGGATGGTAAAAAGAAATTAGTTCAGGAAGTTCACCAGCTTGCCCGACTAGGTGTCCGCTTAGTCAATTCAGTAGAGGGTAGCGTATGGGTGAAGAATAGTTTGGAATCATCTCTAGATTCCAAAGTAAAAGAAAAGTAGGACAGAGATCTCAGTATAGTTAAACTGAAAGAGTCAATCAGAGATCAGAAAGTAGATGTTTTCTCCCTTGGAGGAGATGGTGTGTTATGTTACCATGGTAAACTATGTGTCCCATGTTTAGATGGTGTGAGATAGTGGATTCTTGTAGAATATCACGGTGTGCACTATGCAATTCACCCATAGGCCACTAAGATGTATCGTGACTTATGGGAAGTCTATTGGTCGTGTGGGATAAGGAGAGACATTACAGAGTTTATAGCTAAGTGATCAACATGTCAGTAGGTTAAGGTCAAATATCAAAAGCCTAGTAGATGTATACAGGAGTTCAGTATTCCCACTTAGAAGTAGGAGGAGGTGAACATGGATTTTGTGATGGGTTTACCCCGTACTTGTAGCCAGCATGATTCGATTTGGGTCATTATTGAAAGGTTGACCAAATTAGCTCATTTCTTACCAGTTCATACTTCTTATTTAGTCAATGATTATGCCAATCTCTATGTTGTAGAGTTTGTCAGATTGCATGGAATTCTTTTGTCCATTATTTCAAATAGAGGTACACAGTTCACCTCTTATTTTTGGAAAGCCTTCCGAAAGGGTCTTGGTACCCAAGTTCACCTCAGTACAACCTTTCACCCTCAGACAGATGGTTAAGAACAAAGGACCATCAAGACTCAAGAAGATATGCTAAGAGTGTGTACCATTGACTTTAAAGGTAGTTGGGATGACCACTTGCCTTTGATTGAGTTTGTGTATAACAACAGCTATCATTCCAGCATTCAGATGGCTCTGTTTGAGGCTCTCTATGGGAGGAGATATAGATCTCACATCGGTTGGTTTGAAGTAGGTGAGGCCACAGTGGTAGGGCCTAACTTGGTATTCGATGCCTTATAAGAAGTTCAGTTAATCAGGGAACGCCTTAGGACATCTCATAGCTGACAGAAATCATATCCAGATGTGTGAAGAAAGGATCTCGAGTTTGAGATTAGTGATTATATGTATTTGAAAATCACTCCTACGATGAGTTTTAAATTTTTCAAATATTCTTTGAGGCATGTTTTGGAGTCCAAAATAGTGGATTGACACGATCTTGATGCGTCGTGTCACCTATCTCATCGACCAACACTTTTCATCAGGCTTCAGTTCAAATTCCAGTGAGCCAACACAATATCGATGCATTACATTGGCTATTGCATCCCGTTGGCTATCGTGTCATCCTTTGATTCGGCTCGGTGCCCAGCACATTACTGGGCATGGTTTTTTATTACTAAAAATCTGCGTCTAGAGGGGTATTTGGGTCATTTTCCCATTTTTATTCAACCCTAAAACACAAGATTTAACATTCCAAATGGCAAAATCACTCACTTCCTCTCAATTTCTCTCAAGAACAAACCCTAGGGCATTCAATTTCAAGTCCAAGCTTCAAGAGCATACCATCAATCTTCACAAATTTTTTTACCAAGGTAAGTTAGGTGTTCATCCAAGGGTTTCCTTCCACTCTTGGAGTTCAAGAACCTCATTAAAATTTCAAGTTTATTGTTTTTTGTGAATTCCATGATTTAACTATATTGTATTGATTTTCTTGAAAATTGTTTGGGCTTCAATCCATGATAAATTGTAAATTTCTTATGAATTAAAGATCATATGGGTAATGTTATGTGATATCATGTTAGAACCCTCAAATTCGGAAGTTGGATTTGTAATTATGATGTTTATATATGTTGTTTATTATTATGTGCATAAATTATGCCCTCTAGGTGTTTGACCGAATGTCCATGAGAGTGAAACAGTGAAATCATAACATAATAGCATGTGTACAAGTTCATGCTTTATAAATGTTTGATAAAATAACTAAATGAATGAATGAGTTGTGACAAAGTGTCTAGCTATCATGCTTTCAAGACTGTGCTATGTTTTACTATCTACGCTATCGAGTCCTGGGGTATTCAATATACAAAAATCTAGTTGTTTACCTAGAATTACAGTAACTTCAAAATAGTCTCAGTAATTTCATGAACAGTAGTACTCAGTTAGTTATAGAACTCAGTGAACTCAGTCCAGTTCAGCCAGTTAACATGATCAGTAATAGTTCAGTCCCGCCTAGTACAGTCTAGTGATCAGTTCAATATTTATTCATTTGGTAGTGGGAATAAAAACCAAGTAAACCCAATAATAGGGGCTCACCTGACAATTGAGGGTGTGGTCCCTAGCAACAGTCCTTGCATTCAAAAACTACGTAGTCAACGTAGGTTGAGTATCACCATGCCAGTTGAGGGTTGATAAGGTGTTTTACATTCCATTTGATGGTACCACCGATCTCATTCAGGGCACCTGCCAGATGAGGGTGACTCTTCAGCTGTATTTACTATGGCACGGTACTAACACCCTTCCAACTGGGGTTACAGGTTGGACCCCAATCAGTTCATAGAGGGCCATATCATTTTTAGATTCAGACTCAGTATTGAACTCAGTTTAGTTCTACATAACTAAGACTGTCAAACACAGTCACCTAGCTCAGTAAAGAACTCAGTTCAATTATACATAATCGGGACTATTAATAATATTCACCCAATTGACAGTAATACAGTTATTAGTAAACTCAGATATTAGTTATTTAGTTATCAGAACTTAGTACCCAGTGTTAATATGATCTCAATTATATTATACGTAGTTATGTGCATAATATTGCATAATCAGTATTTATAGTAGTTTCAGATATACATGTACTCTCATTTAGTTATATTCATATTACTCAGCCAGTTACTGTTCATGCATATCAACCTACCTTACTTAGCATACCAGTACATTCAAAGTACTGACACATACCATTTCTTTTGTACTATGATGTCTTATATCATAGGTTCAGATGCACGGGCTCCTGATTGTACTTAGCAGCCCATCCTATCATCAGCAGATTTAGTGGTGAGTCTTCATAGTTCAAGGACAGAGTTATTATTTCAGTGTTTCAGTAGTTTAATATATTTAGTAGTCAGAACTAGTTGGGGTCTTGTCCCATCAACTCCATGTTCAAATAGCTAGAAGCTTTTAGACTAGACTATTTCAGACAGATGTTGAGTTGTCAGTATTTATTTATTAGTATTTGATTCCAGTTGTAAACCTTATGGTGGATTAAGCCTAATTTCTGCATTATTATATTATTATTATTAGGATTTGGTCCTCTGGGATTACGAGCACCATGTGACATCCGGGGTGCATATTCGGGGTGTTACACTTCCACGACCAATGATGGTTCTTAACCATTCTGAACTACTACCCCCATCATCAGTGTCAAGCGAACAAAATCCCAAATGGTCTAATTTATGCACCTCTTTGGAAAATTCTCGTCCTTCCTCCTTCACATAGGCCATACTACCTATGGACAATCTTCTTAGTGCGTCAGCAACCACATTGGATTTACTCAGATGATAAAGAACACTCCTGTCACAATCTTTTAACAACTCTAACTACCTTCTCTGGTAAATATTCAAATCTTACTAAGTAAATACATACTGAAGGCTCTTATGGTAAGTCAAAACAATAACATACACACCATATAGGTAGTGCCTCTTAGTTTTCAAAGCAAACACTACAACAACTAATTCTAAGACATGAGTTGGGTAGTACTTTTCATGATCCTTAAGTTTCCTAGAAGCATAGGCTATCACTTTCCTATTCTGCATCAATACGTGACCTAGCCCAACTCTAGAAGCATCATAATATACCATAAATCTATCTAACCCTTTCGGCAAGGCAAACACTGGATCTGAAGTCAATCTATCTTTCAACTCTTGGAAACTCTTTTCACACATATCTTACCTCATAAACTTTACTTTCTTTTATGTCAGTTTAGTCGATGGCGAGGCTATTGAGGAGAACCCTTCAATAAATCTTTTGTAGTACACAGCCAAACCCAAAATGCTCCTACTATCGAATGGAGTGATGGGTCTAGGCTAGTGCTTTACTGCATCGATCTTTTGAGGATCTATATGAATACCAGCCCCTGAAATAACATTCCCCAAAAAGATAACAAATTCCAAGAAAAAATCATATTTACCAAACTTCGCATGCTATTGATAGTCCTTAAGGGTTTGCAGTACTATCCTAAAGTTATCGGCATGCTCTTCCTCACTCTTGGAATACACCAGCATGCCATCTATAAATATAATGACAAACATATCAAAATACCGCTTGAATAGCTTATTCATCAAATCCATAAAGGCTGCAGGAGCATTTGTCAGTCCAAATGACATATCCATAAACTCAAAATGACCGTACCTCATTCAAAAAGTTGTCTTCAATGTCTTGCTCCTTAACTTTCAACAGATGATATCTCAATCTATGGTCAATCTTAGAGAATCACCGGGCAATCTAAAGCTTATCAAACAAATTGTCGATTCTAGGAATAAGATACTTATTCTTGATAGTGACCTTGTTTAACTGTCTATAATCTATACATATTCTGAGAGTATCATATTTCTTGAGCATGAAAAGGATCGGAGCACCCCATGGAAAAATATTGGGTCTGATAAAACCCTTATCTAAGAGATATTTAAGCTGGTCTTATAACTCTTTAAGTTCAGCCAGAGCCATAGGCTATGGAGGAATGGATATAGGTTGTATATCAGAAAGAAGGTTCATACCAAACTCTATTTCTCTATCTGGAGGTACCCCTAAAAGATCTTTGGGAAAAAACTCTGAAAACTCATTTAATACCCAAACTGACTGAACTGTCGGAACTTCAAACTTAGTATCTTTGACTTGAACTAAATTGTAAATACACCCTTTTGATATTAACTTTCTAGCCTTAATGTAAGAGATGAAATGACCTTTGGGAGATATAGAACTACCCTCCCACTCAAAAACTGCTTCATTAGGAAACTAAAACCTCGACACGTGAGTACAAAAATCTATCAATGTGTAGAATGAATAGATCCAATCCCTACCCAAAATAACATCGAAATCTACCATCTATAACTCTATTAGGTCCGCTACTATGATATTATGGACGATGGTGATAAGACACTCTCTATAGACTCATCTGGCAACAACTGAGTCACCCATTAGGGTGGAAACTGAGAAGTGCTTAAAGATATTTTTAGGACCTAGCCCAAAATTTACAACAACCATAGGAGTTACATAAGAGAAATTGGATCTCGGGACTAACAATACATAAACATCAAGGTGAAAGGCATGAAGCATACCAGTGACTACATCTGGTGAACTTTTTTACTCTTGATGTGATGCCAAAGCATAAAACTAATTTTGGCATTGACCACCAATGGTATTGGAAGACGTGCCCTAGGGAGAAACTGGGCATCCTGGTCGGGAGCTGCACTATTATCCTGAGTCTGGGATGAATATCTCTGCTTTCCCACTTAGCATATGGGCACTCCTTGATTCTATGGCCCATTTTACCACAACCATAGCAACCCATTTTTCCCATCAAGAACTCACCAAGATGGTTCTGCCATACTTTACACATATTGGGATATTGGGCCTCCCAACTACACTATTCTGAGATATGGAATTTGAAGTCCTGCCCCATTGCTCCTTCCTTGTTCTAGGGGCAGGAAAAATAGCTAAAGATGGCACAGGTACTGATAAATGACCCTAAAACTGTGAACAGTTTCCCCCTTCTAACCTTGGCTGGCTAAACTCAAAGTGTCCAGTCCTAGCTCTTTTATATCTCTCTTCTCTTTTCTTTAACTTTTCTACCTCAATTTATTAAACATGAGTCATCAATCTTGCAATATCCATACCTCCAATCAGCATGGTAGTCCTACACTCCTTGACCATAAAATTAGACACCCCAGTAACAAACTTGCTCTTACAAGCTTTAGAATTAGCTAATAACTTGAAATTATACTTAAACAACTGAGTGAACTTAAGGTTGTACTCCTTCACCATCATAGAGCCGTGCTTCAGGTTTTTGAACTTCTCTACCTTAGCCTCCCTCATCTCATGCGGAAAGAACCTATCTAGAAAAGAATTCTGGAACACCTGCCAACTCATAGGAGCTGCATTCTAACCCTAATCATCCTTCCACATCGTAATCCAATCATAAGCAATATCTTCTAACCTATAGGATGCCAACTCTACACTATGTACTTCAGTATCATGCATAATTTGAGTTATCTCTCTCACCTCATCAATAAGGAGTTGCAATTCCTCATCCACCTTTGACCCATAAAACTTAAGAGAATTCATCCTCATAAAGTCCTAAATCTGGGATGCTGCTAAATTACCATTCTCTTAAAGTGGGACAACTTTCTACTGGTTCCCCTGAACATTGGCTGTCACAGCTTGGTCCAATGCTTGAAAAGTAGCCCAAAACTCAGAATGAGACACAAATTTTCTAGGAATTTAGGATACGCTCATACGCATTCCCTTCTTGGTGCTAAATACTACTCCCAGCATACTTATATGCTCATACTTAAGGAAATCCACCTTAAAATGGCATAAGGATTTTTATATTAGAAACCAATTATGCTTCTCTTTACTTTAAATCATAATCAAGATAAACAATGGTGGATTTCAAGTCTTGTCATTCAATCAAAAGATGAAACTTTCTTGTAAACTTATTGGTTATTCCTAAACCTTAAATCTCATATTTTCTTTCATATATTTTGTAATACAATATCATGCTTAAAGCTTAATTGGAATCTTTAGTCAATGTTTTCATGTTAAAGACTTGTGTTTTCAAGTTAAATTCTTGATATTCAAATCATAATAGAGAATCTTCAAGTCAAAACATAAATAGATGACAACATGTATGTACTTTAATACTCCAATTACATGATAATTTCATAAACTAAAGACAAGATAATTTGGGTATGAGCCCTAATTGAAAATCATATAACTTTAACTTTAAAATAAGATTTGGGCACAAGTGTGAAAGTACAACCTTGTTCATAAACCCCATATACCTACAGTTCTTGGCTAGGTTACGTAGACTTGACCTTTGAGACTTGGGAGATAATCTTGAAAAGAAACCCTAATCTTGTTCTTAGGGATAGAATGGGAGATTTTGTGTTTTTTAATCCATGACAAGGAGGGGGGAAGTAATGACTCTCCTTTGTATAGGGTTGTGGGAGTTATAAAGGGTCAAACACAAAAAGCCCCTTACCTAAACTATTCAGATTTTACTCGCTAGTCTTTACGAGTCTACCATACAACTCATATGTAATGGTATGACTAGACTCCATGACTCGTAAGCTTGGTAATCTCTAGAAGGGTATACACTGATTAACCTAGGAGTTCAACCTACGACTCATATCATTCTTCCACGATTCTTAACCCCACACTAAATCTTGGACATGTTCTCATGCAGTCTTCACTGATGTTTTCACGACTTGGCCTCATATGACTCGTACCCTTCTTGATGGCTCCTAGAGTCAAGTCGTACCTTTAACAGATTGCTCATCAAGCCTTACTTCTTATGATACAATTTCAACATAGAACTCATATGTTGTGCGTATGACTCAAAGAATGAGTTGTATGATAGGCAAAACACTTTTTAGATATGAGATATTACAATAGTGGTATTGACTCGCTACGGCAATCTTACTAAAGTGATAATTATTCCACTATAAAAACATTACCCAAACGGTATTAAAGCCACTATAGAGAGATAGGCGAGGTAGAAACTGTCACAACTCAAATGAGGACCTAGTCGTAACAGTTGTCTCAAGCCCATCGTGGATCAGAGACCCCCCCATAGCCAAACCATCTGGGCATAATATAGTTAAATAGTGGAAGACAACCAAAGTACAAATATAAGAATTTAATGCAACTCAAATGTAACTAAGAGTTCAAAATAATGACCAAACATATAATTTGTCCAAAAAGCCTCTTAACAAAATCGAATATCATACTAGGTTGGGACATGCCCCCGACTACAAACAAAAAGAAATCCAAAAGTGACAATTTAAGGAAACATAATGAAACTAAGAAGTAACAAGCCTTTCAGAAGATGGAGGCTCACCACTTCGAGCAGACCAACCGACTCACCAAATCACCTATCACTACATAAGAAAAGAGAAAAACTCATAGGATACTACATTATGAAATGACGCAGCGTCTGGGACGGTTAGTGAGATGAGCACAAGAATGTAACTCAGCGTAAGGTATAAAATAATGCCATTTCAAAACAATCCAAAACTCTATGTACATGTTCACATTCATACATACATACATATATAAATTTTCGAGATAGGGTACAGGGTTTAAACATGAGATTTAAAACCATTCTCCTGGGTTGTGTAGCTCTGTCCGTCCTAAGGCCACCCATAGTTATATGGGTTTAACTCTTCCTACTGAAAGGGTCCCATTGAATATTAGTCGTATAAATCAAAGAAATTAGAGGAAGAACCAGAGACACCAAGGCTCCAACCATATTAAATATATAATGTATGAACTATGCACATAATCATGAAGACCCCTGTTCTAGCAAATGTAGTTTCCAGTATTGTTCCCGCTAGAAGTGAGCTACCCAAGCCCCTTTAATCCCAAACTAAAACCATTAACATATATTCATATTCATTAACTGTGGAATTTATTAATTAGGCATTTACCATTGGTATTGGCATACCAAATAAAGTTTAAGTTGCAAGCCCATTCCATTATGCCATATCAAAATAATTAACCAAATCGACTACAAAGTTTCCAATTTAAAACCAATCCATAGCCACCATGGCCTTTCAAACCCAATTTATGTTCCATTAACCTTTTATGCAATGCAAGGTTACAAAAGTGAAGTAGATTATGTATGTATCCATGATTTTGAACTAATTTCACAAGTTGGGTTGAGGTTAAAGTCATTTCCAAACCATTAAACCATACAATTTTGGAAAACCCATGTTCCTGTTCCAATTTCGAACACCCATGAATTTATCTAATTCGAAAACCATAATTTAAATCTTCAATATCATAATCATAATGTGGGAAAATAGTTCACGTAATAACCATTCCAAATCTCTCAACCCATATTCAAAAACAAACAATTAAACCATATGGATAATAGATAAACATAAGCTTTTATACAAAATTAATATAGGGAAGAAATACATACTTCAATACAATAAGAATTTTAGAGAAAACACCAGGAATGGAAGCCTAGATAAACATGCCCTTAAAACCCTAGCTTTTCTTGACTTTGAAGTTTGAGAGGAGAGAGTTGTATTTGATTTTGATAAGCTGATGATAATAGGCCTAAATGAGTGTTTTAAGTTAAGTAGAGTTAAGGAATAAAAAGACCATTTTGCCTTTATTAAAAATAGGCAGGAAAATAGCACCCAGTCTTTACGGGTCTAGTGACGACTCATGATGACTGGTGATGAGTCATCACCTTGTCTTGTTGCTTGAAGCCCCAAACCCTTACCCTTCACTATTATGGTCAAAAGTCACACTTCATGACTTGTAACCAAACCTTATGACTCACATGGTCTAAGTCATGGTCAAGACAATATCCTAGTGCATCATTACTTGTATGACTACAATTGGCACCCTATGACTCATGAATAGTGACTACGACTCATCATTCGAGCTATACTCTGAATAGTAATTAGTTTTCCAATGAAATTCTAGTGTTCGAAAACTTGGGGTATTACATTACACCCTCTCCCTGGGATCACTAATCCATAAATGAGGAGTTAGGATACCCTTTAGCATGAACACAAGAAACAATACCAACAGAACCTAAATATAAAATCGAATTTCCAAAAGAAGGAGAATGAACAATCATACCTCAAGCATTTTCATCACATGCAGGGAATAAAAATAGATATTTGGACTTCATGTCCTCTTCAGCTTCCCAAGTAGCTTCTTCCACCTTCTGATTTCTCCAAAGCACCTTCTGATTTCTCCAAAGCACCTTCACCGAAGCCACGTCCATAGTTCTTAACCTACTAACTTTCCTATACAATATCTCCACTGGGACTTTCTCATAAGACAAGGATTTTGAAATAGCAAAGTCCTGCACAGGGACAACCAAAGAAAGATCACCCACACACTTCTTCAACATCGACACATAGAAGACATAAAAAATAGAACCAAAATCACAGGCAAATCCAAATCATAAGCAACATTCCTAACTCTCCTCAAAATTTGATACAGACCAATATAACGGGGGTCTGAGCTTCATCTTCTTCCCAAAACTCATTACTTATTTCAGAGGAGAGACCTTTAAGAACACCTAATCACTAACATTGACCTCTAACTCTCTTCACCTCACATCTGCATAAGACTTCTAGCGAGCTGAGCATGCATAAGCCTCTCTCTAATCACTTTCACCTTCTCCATGGCTTGGTGAACTAAGTCAGGACCAAACAATTTAGTCTAACCCATCTTAAACCATATAATAGGAGACCTACATCTCCTACCATAAAGAGCCTCAAACGAAGTTATCTAAGTACTCGAATTATAATTGTTATTCAACACAAACTCAATAAGAGGTAAGTGATCCACCTAACTACCTTCAAAATCAATCATAGTATCTTAGCACATCTTTTACAGTCTGAATAGTCTTCTCCACTTATCCATATATTTGAGGGTGGAAGCGGTGCTAAGGTTAACCTTAGTCCCAAAACCTCTCTGAAAAAAATTCCAAAAGTGGGAAGTAAATTATGTGTCTTGGTCTAAAATAATGGAAACTGGTGCATAATGCAACTTGACGATCTCCTGAATAAACAATTTAGCATAATCCTCTCAAGAGTAGTTAGTCCTTACAGGCAAGAAGTGAGCAAAATTAGTCATCCTATCCATAATAACCCAAATCAAATCATACTGGTTGCGAGACCACAGAAGACCCATAATGAAATCCATGTTGATCACCTCCCACTTTTACATGGGCAACTCTATCTCTCGAGATATGCCACTAGACCTCAAGTGTTCTACTTTAACCTTTTGGAAGACCACGTACTTAGCCATTAAATTTGCAACATTTCTCATTATATTGTTCCACCAATATATCTCCTTCAAGTTATGGTACATCTTAGTTGAACTTGAATAAATTGTACACCTATACTTGTGAGCCTCTATCAAAATCCTTTCCAGTATCCCATCAATATCAAAAATAGACAACCTACCTTGATACCTTAGGATGCCATCACTATTAATCTCCAAAGTCATAACCTTATGTTGACCCACATCATCCTTAATCTGTATAATATAGGATCCATAACCTATTTTTTTACCTCAGCACTAAGAGATAACTTAACCACCTCTTGAACAATTACCCCTCCATCCTCAAAATCCAAGAGACAGACTCTAAATTTAGCTAATCGGTGAATATCCTTCACCAATCCCCTCTTTTCCTCATCTATATGAGATAAGCTCCCCATGGACTATCTGCTAAGAGCATCACCAACCGTATTAGCTTTACCTAGATGTTAGTAGAGACTCATATCATATTCCTTAAGAAATTGAAGCTACTACCTCTGCCTAAGATTCAACTCCTTCTGACTAAACATATACTCCAAACTCTTATGATCTGAATGGATATCCATGTGCATGCCATACAAATAATGGCGCCAAAACTGTAAAGCAAAAACCACAGTCGCCAACTATAATTAATGAGTTGAATAATTCCAATCATGAACATTGAGCTTTCTAGAATAATAGGACACACCCTTACCATGTTGTACCAAGACACAACCTAGTCCCACACGGGATACATTATAAAATACAATAAAACCATAGTACTTATGGGCAAAGCCAAAATCAGAGTAAAATCCAACTTTCAAAGATACCTCATAAGTGTCAGACCATAAGACCTTAACCTTTTTCTAAGTTAATTTCATCATTGGGGCAGCAATAGAAGAGAAACTCTCTACAAATCTCTTATAATACCCAGTCAAGCCCAAGAAGCTTTGAATATCGGTTGGAGTCATAGGTCTAGGCCACTTCTTAACTGACTCAACCTTTTATGGATCTACCTTGATCCCCTCACTAGAAACGATATGCCCAAGAAAAGTCATAGCATTCAGCCAAAACTAACACTTAGAAAATTTTTATACAATATTCTTAAGGGTCTACAACATAATTCGGAGGTAATTGGAATGATCCTCCTCACTCTTAGAATACACCAAGATATTATCAATGAAGACTATCATGAACAAATCCAAAAATTTCCTAAATACCCGATTCATAAGATCCATAAATATAGTTGGTGTATTAATCAACTCAAATGACATAGCCAAAAACTCTTAATGGCCATACTAAGTTCAGAAAGTAGTCTTAGGAATATCCACCTCCTTAATCTTCAACTAATGATAGCCCAAATGAAGATCAATTTTTGGGAAGCATCTAGCACCCTGAAGTAGGTCAAAAAGATCATCAATCCTAGGAAGAGGATACTTATTCTTCACAGTAACCTTATTCAACTGTCGATAATCTATATACATCTAAAGAGATCTATATTTCTTTCGGATGAAAAGTATAGGATCACCTTACGGAGAAACACTAGGATAAATAAAGATTTAATCGAGAATATAGATTTAATTGCTCTTTTAACTCCTTCAACTTAGTCAGAGCCATCTCTTAAGGATGAATGTAAATAGGGTGGGTATTCGGTGGAAGATCAATCCCGAAATCTATCTCTTTATTAGAAGGAATGCAAGGAAGATCATCGGGAAAAACTTTAGGAAACTCACTAACCACCGAGATAGATTGCAAAGAGGGACCCTCCTAACTTGAATCCTTGACCTGAACTAAATTATATAGATACCCTTTGAAAATCAACTATTGGGCTCTAAGATAAGAAATAAACCACCCTTTGGGTACTAAAGAACACCCCTCCCATTCGACCATTGCTTTATTAGGAAATTAGAAATTAACCTTTTTGGGTCATATAATCCAAAAAAGCATAGCACGAATAAAGACAAACCATCCCCAATATAACATCAAAATCTACCATATCCAGTTGTATCTAATCCACCAATGTCTCCCTATTAAGGATGGAAACCATACAACCCTTATAGACCTTTCTAGCAATGATAGAGTCACCCATCTAAGTAGACACAGAAAAGGGGTTACAAATATTCTTAGGACCGAAACTGAAATGCAAAGCTATATAAAAGGTCACATAAGAAAGGGTAGACTATGGATCAAACCAATGATACACATCATGAGAGAAGAGTTTTAACGTACCAGTGACAATATCTGGGGATGCCTTAAATTCCTGACAAATGGCAAGAGCATAAAGATTATTCCAGCCAGTGCTGCTAACCGAAGTAGCACCCTTTGGTGTAGGAGCCAAAAAAGGGGCAACCAAAACCTTATTAGCCCCAGTGGCAGTACAGTTCCTCTACATATGCCATGGCTGACCATAATTGAAGTACAGGTCCCTTCCCTCATCACAGTAACCACGATGAAGTTGTATAGAAAATATACAAGGAGGATAAGATAGGGCTGACTGAGTTCCACTAGCTTAAGACTAGGTACCCTATGCCTTAGGACCACTGCTGGACTAAAAACTACGATCACCTAACAGCTTAGGATAAGGAGTACTAGCCAAAGAATATGAACCAAAATTTCATTAAGTCATATTTTTCGTCCACTACCTACTATCTCTCCCACTATTCTGTTATGTTGCACCCTACTCTGAATACCTAAACTTCTTATTCTGCCTTATTCCCATCTCAGCTTGTCTCTTTTTTCACCTTTCATTTGAAGCATGTAAACCACAAGCCTAGAGAAATCTATGTCATTGTTCAACATTGCAGCCTTACATTTCAATACCAAGTCACGGGAGAACCTTAAAGCAAACTTCCTCATATTAGATCTATGGATAGATACCAATTATAAAGCATAACAAGACAACTGCTACAATTTTAGGGTATACTCATTCACACTCATCTTGCCCAAATTCAAATTCACAAATTCCTCGATCTTAGATTCTCTCAACTCCTAAGGAAAGAAATGATCAAGAAAGCCCCCTGAGAACTCCTCCCACCTGGTCGGCTCAGCATCATCACCCCTCAACTACTCCTACCACTCATACCACTAATAAGCTAAATCATTCAGTTGATATGCAGCAAACTCTACACCTTCAAAATTAGTAGCATAAATATCTCTAAATATATTCTCTATCTCATCCATAAAACCTTAATGATACTCTTAAACCTTAGAATATATTGTGGTTAGAGGGACCCAACCTCTTTAACTGGCCAACTCAAGTGACCTCAGAGATGGAGCAACAGAATCAACACAATCAGACTGAAGAGACTGAGATGCCATAAAATGAGTAAGAAAATAAATCAACTGGCAAAACTCTGCATTAGATACATCACCCTGAGGCATCGGGATGTGATTATCATCAGCCTGGGAAGGTCGAGAAGGACTAGTAGGAATTCATAAAACTCCATATGGGGCATTTAAATCTGGAGAAGAAACCTTAGATCAGGTCTGCACTCCATAGACAGGTGAGTTCCATTTAAATTGTCCTTAGTGAGATAGAGTTTCCAATAGAGTTTCTACTGATATCAACTCTTCAGGGAGGCATGATCTAAAATGCGAGAAAAATAGGAGTTAGGGAATTTTAAGTCACCAGATTCTATAGCCCAAACTAGAACACGAAAAAGGAAAATATTCCCAAAGGCCTCATAGCCTCCCTCTTATAAGACTGGTATGCTACATACCCATAAAAGGGACTCTACTTGACACGTCTTTATAGACACCCAAAGACCCTAAACTATGCTTTAATACCAAGCTTTTCACGACCCAAACTAGGGCCTATTCATGATGGGTATATCAAGCCCACCATGGATCAGAGACCATCCCCTTAGCCAAACCATTCATACAAAATATAGACAAACAACAGAAGACAACCAAAGTATAATGATATAAAATTTAACATAACTCAAATGTTACTAAGAGTTCAAAACAATAACCAAATCCACAATCTGTCCTCAAAACTGCTAACAAAATCAAATATCATTCTAGGTCAGCACATTTTCTAGACTATAGCCAAAAATGAATCCAAAAGTCACAGTCAAAGGAAACATAATAAAACCAAGAAGTAACAGGCCTTCTAAAATATGGAGGTTGACCACTTCAAGTGGATCAACTAACGCACTAAATCACCTAACACTATAGAAGGCAATAAAATATCCCGTAGGACCTTACATTATGAAATGATGCAGCGTTCGGGGACGGTTATTGGGATGAGAACTAGCATGTCACTCAGGGTAACAGATAAAATAATGCCATTTCAAAAAAATCCAAAACTCCATGTATATATCCACATACATACATATATGTATATAAAATATCGGGATAAGGTACAGGATTCAAACATGATATTTAAAACTATTCACCTAGACTGCATAGCTTTGTCCGTCTTCTCCTGCTGAAAGGGTCCCACTACTTGTTAGCCACTCAAACCAGAGAAATATGAGGAAGGGCCAGAGATACCAAGGCTCTAGCTATCCCAAATATATAATACATAAACTACGTACACGATCATAAAGACCACCATACCAGAAAATGAGGTTTTTAGTATCAGTTCCCTTAGGACCTCCACCTTCCACGATAAGCTACAAAACCCTCTTTAAGACCATATTAAAATAATTTACACAAATTCCCATCTATTAACCAAGGATTTATTAATTAGGCATTTACCATTGGTATCATCATACCAAAAAAAAGTTTAATCTTGCAAGCCCATCCCATTATGCCATTTCTAAATTAATAAACCAAATCGACTCTAAATTTTCAAATTTAAAATGAATCCATGTCCACCAAGGCCTATGAAAACTAATTTATGTTCCATTAAACTTCTACGCAATGGAAGGTTTCAAAAGTGAAGTAGATTATGTATGTATCCATGTTTCAGAATCAATTTAACAAGTTAGGTTGAGGTTAAAGCCATTTCTAAACCATAAAATTTTTGAAAACCCGTGTTCGCCTTCCAATTCCCATACCTATTCATTTATCCAATCCAAAAACCATAATTTAAAACATAAATATCATAGTCAAACCTTGGGAAAATAGATCATGTAATAACCATTCCAAATCCCTCAACCCATATTCAAACTTAAGCAATTAAACCACATGGATAATTGTTAAACGTAAGATTTTGTACAAAATTAATTTAGGGAAGAGATATATTCCTTAAGACACCAAGAATTTTTTAGAAAAGACCACTAATGGAAGTCTAGATAAACAAGCCCTTAAAACCTTAGTTTTCCTGACTTTGAAGTTTTAGAGGAGAGAGTTATGTTTAATTTTGATAAACTGATGATTAGGGTTAAATAAGTGTTATAAGTCATGGGAGTAGTGTTAAGGAATGAAAATTCCACTTTGTCCCTTATTAAAAATAGGTAAGAAAATAGTGCCCAGTCATTATGGGTCAGGTAATGACTTGCAAAGACTGGTGATGAGTCATCACCCTAACTCATTGATTGAGGCCCCAAACCCTAACCCTTCACAATTATATTCATGAGTCATACTTCATGGCTCATGTCCACATCTTTCGACTCGTAAGGTCTAAGTCGTGATCAAGACAAAATCCTAAGACAACCTTATTTCTATGAATATGATTGGCTCCCTACGACTCGTGAAGAGTTACTACTACTCATCACCCAACCTATACTCCAGACAGTGATTAGTTTTCCAATGAAATTCCAGTATCCCAAAACTTTAGGTATTACAGAAACCCTACCCTATTTTCTCAGGTTCTATTTTTCATCCTTGACTCATTTTAATCGTTAGTTTAAATTACAAACTATCACATGCATCATAAAAATATCATATAGAATGGTAAAGCATGCATTTAGTGTAAGAATTATTAAAAACCTGAATCCATGTGTGATAAGATAAAAAGAAAAAAAGAAAGGTGCAGTGTCTATTACATACCCTATACGAGTACAAGCCAAATAAATCATGATATATAGAGGGGATGATATGCAGAAAGGCCCTTACATTGATGCCTTGTCATTATCATATGTTACTGGGATAGGTTCTTCTCCCATTACATTACTTAGGAAGGAAAACCCCATATATCCTCAAGCTCCAACTAGGGAAGCATCTCATTAGGGACTACATATCTAAACATGACCTTCATATTCTTCCATATTTATTAGAGAATTTGGTCCCAAGATCACCTCTTTTTTCTCCTTATCAAGCTCTCTATAGATGTTACATCATACTAGGAAAATAAAGGTAGGGTTGGAAAGCTGAAAGGAGAATGGTCCTCGCATCTCCTTATCACAGCCAAGCTATACTTTAGGTAACTAATAAAAATTTAGTGCTAGGGTTGGGAATAAGATGGATGCTTGATAACAACATCATTTTCATCATCCTTTATAGGCTATTTATCCTTTACCTCACCTTTTCTCAACTTTTTATTCCCCTTGGATACGACCACCTTCATCCTGGGGGGTGGAAGGAGATTGCAATACCTTGGATTTTCAAGATCTAGATCCACTAAAAATTAATACAAAACACTAATTTATCTTTCCAAATATTCAAGTCTCTCCTCAATTCATATGTTGTGGCAAAAAGTTATGAAAAATTTTACCTTATGGGCCTGGCACACTGTCGTGATGATGACTCAGGTAATGAGTTATTACCACTCATGATGAGTCATCATGAGTGAGTCGTATTCACTCCAGTGAATACCCCAAGCTTGATTCCAGTGGATTAAACTAGGACTTACAACTGTAATTAATGACTATGAGTTATAAGGAGGGACTCATAGCCAAACCAGTAAAGGACCCGAGACTCAAGATTTAGACTATGACTCTATCTTATTACTCATAGACAATCATTATGAGTCGTATAAGGGAAGTCATAGTCAAGCTATAAAGGGACCTCAGACCCTAAATTCCAGCTTATGACTCATACTGTGACTCATAGCATGTCCCAACGAGTCATAGGGTGAGTAGTAACAACTAGGAAGCCAATTTTCAATATGTTTTTCTAGGAGTTTTTATGTCTTTTACCACTCTCTTAAAAGCCAAACCCACATTATTTTGGATTCACAAGGGGAGGTATAAAATACCAAAATCCCCAGTTCATAATATAATTATTAATTTCACCTAAGAGAAATCAAAGAGGCAATTCTTTTCTCCCTCAAGACCAAACTAGGGTTCTTCCAGCAAGTCTAATTCTTAAGAAAGATTCTTTAAGGCTTCTACTTTAGGTAAGTGGGATATTCATCAGTGCGTTCCTTTTACCCATGATTCCCAAAGTACTCCAAATTTTCAATTTTATTCTCTTATTTGTCTGGGTTTCTATGAGAAGTACAAATTTCATAATTTATTCAGTTAAACTCTCAAGTTCATCTATGAAAACATATTCTCTCGTGATAATTGTGTTCCCATATATTTGATAATGCAAATTTCTACATTATTATTAGTTATTAATTTGGATGTTATTCATGATTTTCCCATACCATGGATTATTGAATATTTGTTAAGATCAGTCTACATTAGATAGTGCTGGTAGGTTATGAACACCCGATACCTAGATATTCATATATTTCAGAAATATTAGGTTATAAGTCATTAAGAGCATACTTATATCATTAATTTTTATTGAGCATATGCTACTATTATTCATTTTAAGCCTTTCATCAATATTAGTGTCAGTTCATTTGGGAGTAGGACTTAGCACCGAGCAAAACTAGGGATGAAAATGCACCCACCAGTAGAGGACTGAGACCTTTAGTAGAAGTCCCTTATTACCCAAATTACATAGCCAACGTAGGTTATAAGAGGTCACCCACTAGTTGAGGACTGACACTCTAGTTCTTCGGGATATCATGTTAGTGGATCCACTCAACTATTGTTTATACCCATAGAATGGTATTGACACCCTTCCAACTAGGGATATAGGTTGGACCCCAATTAGCTCAGATTGAGGCATGTTGGTTATATTATAGCTCCCACAATTTCAGTTTAGTATTCAGAATATATCAGTTCAGGTTTACATGACTAAGTGTCCATCTATTAGTTATTCAGTTATTCAGATCATTTTAGTACATATTTATGCTTGGTCTTATATTCTAATTCCATGTTCATACATTTATGCACAGTTTACATGTATATCAGTCAATTCTCATCTCACATACTAGTAGATTTAAAGTATTGAATGCATAATCTCTTTTATGATATGTTGTCTTATAACATAGGTTTAGACGCTCAATTCCTGAATCATACTTAGACAGCTCATGTACAACTGAATTATAGTATTGGTGAGTCATCAGTAGTCGAGGACTAATTATATTATTTATCATCCTTTCCAAGATTTCATTTCATGTTTATTTTTATGTCGAAGTTAGTTTGGGATCTGTCCCAACAACCCGTCATGTTTAGAGGCTTTCAGACAATCAGTCAGTTAGTTATGTTTTAGTGATGTGTTTTAGACTCCTTTGATATTAACTTAACTATCTAAATATTCATTAAATGACTTCCACATAGAATTTTTTTATGTTCCTTCGGTATTTACATCTTGTGCCAGATCATGGGTTAGCTTGGGGCCAGTTGTGGCCTTTGGCACTATATTGCAACTAAGGGGTAGTCTTGGGTCATGAAAGAGATATCTATGTCTAGTTCAGTGTTAGCATTATCCCTGGGCTCCTTTACATGAATACACAACACAAAGATCATACGGGTAAGTTAGGTACCATTCATGTTGTCTTGATAAAAGTATTTCCACTCTATCATAATCTATTCACCCATATTTAGTGTAATATCCTTATAGTGCAAGCCACCACCAAAGCCTAAGTTAGGTCATGTCAAAATGGTTGTTTGATGGAAAAAATCTTATAACACATCAGGTTCATCTGTCTCCTCACATCATTTGTTAAGATAGTACTCATAATACCCTCAGTAGTGGGCCAGTTTACCTAGTCCATAAACTCTTTCACAACCAGAGTGTCTTACAGCCACCTTATATCTATCTCCTAATCCTTGGATAGGTATTTAGCATTCAAGATATATGGTATGTCCAGTAACTTATTTATGGTCCAAATATTAACAAGGATATCCACTCTCTTTATTTTAGTGAAATGGTTAGGGTTGTCCTAAAGCACGATAAGATGTGAGGCATAAAACTCCCAAACCCATCTCAAGACCCTAGACAAATGGGCCTTATCAATACACCTAAATCTAATTGTAAAATATAGGTGCCTTCTTCTCTACTGCTTTCATAAAAAAATACCCTCTCTTAATAGAACCCTATTCTCTTATACTCTAGAAATCTCTCCCGACAAGATTCGTACGAAAATCTATTATAGGCTTGAGAATTCTATTTGTTTTAAGTCATTAGGGTATTTGGTCTACAAAACCATTGTTATGAGGTATTTTAGAACTTATAAAATTGTTAAGAAATTGAAATTCAATAAAAGGCCAATGCCTTAGCCTGATAGGAGCCTAATGTTAGTAGGCTCCCGCTATAGAAAGTTGCATCCTGCTATGGCGATGTTACTATAGCAGGAAATTTTTGATTATAATATGGTTGATATATTGGGCCAAGGCTATTATATCAGCCTTTGACATCCCAATTTATCAAGAGGTGCAACAATGGTGCCTCTTAACCAAAAGTCTATTTTTAGAGTTGCGACTTTGGATTAGTGTTCCAAAGTACCCTAACACTAGTTTATGAAAAATAATCAGTTATGATAACTCCTAAAATATGCCCTAATTATCAAAATCAAATCAAGAAAAACCCTTCACATTCCCTGCTCTTTTGAGTTTATTTTTTGTCTATGAACTCCATAATTCTTACACCCAAACTACTATAAAAGCTTTGTAAATGTAAGAAAATCACCCATTCTTCAAAACCTATTCTATATCTACCAATTTAAGTATAAAAAGAAGTGTATGTAATAAAAAAGAGAGGAAATATATTGGTAGTTAACTTGTTTTCTTATGATAAGAGTAAAGTGATCGGAGCAGAAAGTAGATATTTTTATCTAAAAGAGAAAGAATGGGTGAGAAACCCATTTCTCATCCCTCTAAACTATTTGCACCAACTATAGGGGAATATTCCCATTTTAGCAGAATCCAAACCCTTAGAGTACCAAAAATCTTCATCCATTATGTTTGACATCTTTTAATTTTGGTATATCAATGAGGCCCCAAATATCTTGGATGCTGAGGAAATGGTTACTAAGATTAGTTGTATGAAATTTTTAATAAAGGAAGATTACTTGATGGAGCGAAGTAGTAATAAAGTTATGATTTGACTTTTTGTGCACCAAGTAACATACAATTTTTGGTATTTTGTTAATATAGGTAATTAACTCATCATGGTAAGGGCATTAAAATTTAGAGAAGACTTGTGTTGTTCATTTTTATTATGATTATTCGGGTGTGAATGACACGTAAATTGATATCTATTGTAATGATTTGTTGTTCCATTATTAACAAATACCTCATTATGGATACAAGTTTTGTAAAACCTTAAAAATATGATCCCAAGTTAGTATGGAATGACATAACTTAAAACTTTGGAATTCAAAAATTTAGGTCAGGCTGATGTCATCAGACTATAGCGAGATGACAGTACCAAAACCTATGGCTTCTTTTTGTATTTCTATTTTCTCCTCTTTAATTGTATAAAAGATTAGGTTTATTCTAAAACTCACCTAGTATTTTCTCATAGACTAGGATCAATGGAGAGGAGGGATTCCACATTAATAGGTAAATGCCCATGGTTTTCTCATTGATTTAACATTAGAGTTCACTTTCACAGAGTCAAAAGCTCATGTTCATACCTCCATAGCATCTTCTTGGTGTCTAGGCAAGCTAGGTTTAACAACGTAGTTTAAACCTGCATTAGAAAGCATAAGCATCACCTAGATTGATGGGAAATTTCATGCTTAGACCTTTGAGAAGGGTGTTGGGTTGGATAAAATAAATGAAAACTTAGGTAATTAGGTGGGAATTTATTGTAATTTAGTGATATTAAATTTGTCCATTAATTTATATGTTTACCTTGTTGTTATTCATCTTCGTATGATTTTTAATAATGGTGTTGTACCTAAAAATTGATTATATTTATTAAAGGCCTAAAGTAGAAGTGGTTAGTGTTGAAGGATACTAAAGAATCTATAATGGTAATCAGAGGAATGGGAAATTATTAATGTATCAAATTCTAGGATACAAGTTGGGGATGATTATGCCACATGTTATATGAGTAGAGTGTTGGTTGTGGTTTTTCATAGTTAACAACCAACTTATGTTATAAATATTAGCTTACTATTCTCTATATTACTTGATATAATGCATGTTCAAAAGGGCTAAAGGCTTAGTTGGTATCCAGATTGATAATTATTGTAATGAGTTATTATGAAATCTTATTGATTGTACAAATGTAATTGTTGAATACTCATTATTTTTGTAATTTTGGTGATATCTTGATAAATTTTGGGATGTACTAATATTTAGACATATTCATGAGGTTGGTTGGCATTAGGTTGGTAGTCACTTGATGTCTGGGATATGGTACATGAAAAATAGCTCCTCCCTTATAGATCATGGCTAGTAGGTGACCATAAGAACCTTAGCATATGAGTACAAGTATTGGTAAGAGTGACGGTTCCTTGAGTGAATCAAGCTATATGTTAATTTATCATGTAATATTCTATATTTAGTTCCTTAGGTAAACAAGGATTATGTGTGGATTTATTTTATTTGCCATCTGGAGTAAACAATACTAATATGTTGATTTTCTATAGTTGGTTTCTTGAGTGAACGGGCTTAAATATTATCATTATTATCGTTGGTTCCTTGAGTGAATCGGGTTATGTTCTTAATTTCTAAAAATAGTTTCTTTATTTAAGTTGAGATGCATTATTGTTGTAATTATTGTTTTCTTGTAGATCCTTGAGTGGTTTGGGATAATTGAAAGTTGGGTCATAACACTATGTTGTCTATTACATGTGTAGCTGGGATATTATGGCTTTAATTAGTGAGTCAAGATTATGACTTGGTTTATTGTCTATGTTGCCTTACACTTAATTGAATCTCTAAGATTGATAGATGGTTGTTGACTTGGATTCTTGTTGGTGGTCATATCTTGACTTGAATTGTTATCCCTATTGACTCATATTAGCTAAACTTTTGTGTTGTTCTAGTAAACTTTATGAACTAAGATAAAGTTACTTAACAGGTGTTCATGTGGTATCCAAAGCATGGGTATGGTCGAGGGCCTAGCGGTTACTACACTTAAGGCCATATAGGTGGGGTGTTACTAATTGTTAATTATTATACATAGACTCAAATAAATCTACAAGATGTTAGGGTATTAGTGCATAACTAGATAAGGGGAACAAGGTTAAGTCTTATATTAGGTCTTAACTTCCTAAAGGGTAAAGGTAAGGAACCTTGAGGGTTGGATATTATATAACTGATGAGCTATGTATGAAATAAGATTTGAATAGGCAAAATAATGGGTACTTGGTGGCTAGAGCTACTAATGTCCAACGTGTTAAGGAATTGTTTAATGAAAGATCTCTGTCTAAATGACTCTCAAGTTGTATGCTCTTTGTTGGATACTTATGTGATGTTCCTGTGATTTAATTTGGATCAACCGGTGATACTTATAAGTGCATGTGGATTTTCTAATTATACGACTATTACTATACCCCCATTGGGGTATATTCTTGTTGCAGGATTAGTAGGTGTTTCAAGTTTTATGTAGTAAAGATCATTAACAACTTTTGTTATTATTTCTATGATAGGAGCTATCTTTTTTCTTATATTTCCTTTTAGAAGCTCTAGTACTATAATGCTTCCCCAGATTAATTCCTTGATTTTCACATGATTTTTATATTTCAAGCCTTCCTACAGTGTTATAAGTCAATTATGACTTGTTGGAACTGTTAGTTTGGGTATCAAACAATTCGTTTGGGTTGTAGGCTCATTTTTCTATTTTGGAGCCTTCACTATTAAGGGATTGTTCTCATACCAAAAATTTTAGTTAATGACCTTGGATGAGAATTATTATAGTACCATTAGTTTTTGAATGTTGATTTTAGGCTAGGAGGACCCTTGTTTACTTCCCAAGGCTTATGGGCTTTTTTTGGACTATTGGGTGGATTCAATGAAAAATGTTACAATAGGTCTGGGCCCCATATTTAGTCAACACAATATCAGATGAAAGTTTCAATGGTTCCATTGAGTCTAGGATGTCGAATTTGTATGGTAGCATCATTCATTTTTGTGCATTGCATTCTAAATGTCCCAAGTACACAATCGGAGTTCATTTGGACATAGAAAAATTTGATACCTCAAGTTGTTGGTGAAACTGCTTAAGCGGCATTGAGAAGATTTAATGGCCTTGGCTACTTTGTTGAGGGCTGCTTAAGTGCTCCTTGTCCACTTTAGCAGACATCGCTTTAGAAGCCAAAATTCCTCTTTAGCAATTCCCGTCTTTCCTTTCCCTACTGCTTTATCAGACATATGTCGTTTAAGCGGTAGTCGCTTAAGCAACAAAGTGATCGCTTTAGCGGTACCAGGGATGTTAAATCTCCCCTTCTTCACCTGATTTTCCCCTAATTTTCGTAACTATTTTCTATCATTTTTGAGAGCTTGAAGCGTGGGAAGTGTGGGGAGTCATCTATTGAAGCGAAGGTGAGTTAGCCCAACATTTCTTAGTTATTTACCATTAATTCTCCCAATAAAATCCATTCTTTTTCATTGCAAATTCTATGAAATTAGGTCTTGTAATCCCTGGGCCCCAATTTATTATCTATTCATTCTCAACTTTTGAGCATACATTCCTTATCCTTCGAGGGACCTCGTGATAGATTCAATTTTGGATTCTATTTGCTAGCCCACGGGCTTATTTTTTATCCAAATTCATACCCAACCTTTTATATAGAAATGTGGGTCTCATTTTACACCTATTGACATATTGGTTATAATTTTGATAGCATGACATTATTTCAGGAGTATGGAGTAAAGTCGAGCAATTTATGGATGATTCAAGACTTGCAGTTTTGGCATCAAGGTTGGCTTCAGTCTACTTTTCTCCATAAGATTATTTATAGTATAGATTGCCTGCTAGGTATAAATAATAAGACATTTTTATGACCATGGTATCATGATTAATCCTAATTAGGGAGCTTAGTAATACAAAGGTAACCTGACCCTTAGGATGAATTACTTGTTTTGGCCATAAAATCCTATAATCATAGATTATATGCATGTTGACTATATTTTGATGCTAAGGGTCCTTGAGTATAAGGTTTACTATTTGACTTAGTGAATTGTTCCCAAATTATAGTATTACTATTATGCTAGTTATGTATTTTTGGTCCCGAGGCTGTGGTTACAATATTAGTTGGACTCTAGGTGAGTATTCGATCCTTATAAAGGACATGGTTTTAGTCTATAGACTATTAGACGCTTATAATGGTATTGTTTGGATACTAGTGATGGCATTCTCACTTGTAGGCATATTCATGCTCACTTAGTGGTTTGATTTTAATCATAATTGTTAGTTTACTATTGTTTTATAAGTAGGGCTTTATTTGCACTTGTCACTTTCAAAATGGATTCTTTTATAACGAGAGCCGTACCTCTTTATTTAATGATTTATAGTATTTTAAAGATAAAGATGATGTTCTGGATATTAATCCAAGATTGATTCCAGTCCATAGTTTATCCACTCTTTTACTGCTACTATTTACTTCAATCGAGAGAGATTCTTCTGGCCCTTTCTATGCTATTATGCAAATTTAGTCGCAGGGTTGATCTCAGTAATGGATATCGTACTCTCTTTTATTCATGGTTTGATTCCATGCACTTTTTATATATATATATATATATATATATATATATATATATATATAGAAAGAGAGAGAGAGAGAAAGGGAGAGAGATATTCAATACAAGACAGGGTAAATTGATGATAATGAAAATTAGAAATCCTAGATTGGGACAATGTATAAGAGCCCTTTGGTCCATGAGCCACAGTGTCGAAGAAGAGAGCCATAGTGTCGAAGAAGAAAGGTCACTGTAGGTCCTGCCTTTGTGAGCTGTTGAGTTGGAGGATGTGCATACACTTGGTACATTATGGCACTCAAATCAAATATGCTACTATAGATTTACTTTGCTTTGATTAATTCATATGCACATTATGGAACTCAAATTAGATATGGTACTATGGATTTACTTTGCCTTAATTTATTTATTTGCATTTCCTATCACCAGTATATTGTTTGGTGCTTAGATCTATCGACCTTATGGGGGTTTTACAGGTATAATCTATGATTGTTGTTTGTTGACTATTTGATTGGACCTTCTCACTTAAGAAAGTCCAAATCAACATTGATTGTCCAAACTAGCCGATTAATTTACTATTGTTATTATGGTTTGTTCATGGGAGGTTGATTATGGACTAGTACCTAAAGTTTTTGGTATGATTTTGATATCTTTTCTTTTTATGGTAAATTACATTATTGCTAGTTATCTCATGGTTAGACCTTATGGTTAGGAACCCTGATTATGCCAACACTAGTTTTCCTATTTTTTTTAGAATGCCTTGAGTTGTTAGGTTGGTTACCTTAGGTCATTACCCTGAGTAGTTCGATTTATATACATATTTATATATGTATGCTATCACTGTATATCCCTCTCTTTCTTTCCTATTCTTATTGTATATGTACTTTTGACCTTGTATACTATTATATAAATTTCCTTCAATCTTCCTTTATGTATTGACTAGTGATGTACGGTATTACACTTTAGACTTTAATTGATATTAAGACAGGATAAGTTTAGCCTTATTTATCCCTTAGCATTGACAAGTTTAGTCTTGGACAGTTGCCTATAGAATATATTCCCACATTACATGTTATTTATGCTTGCATTATCTTTGGAGATTAGTTGGACAATACCTACTAAGTACCATATGTTTGGTACTCATACTACACTTTTGCTACTTGTAGAACATAATATGAGTTCTCACCATTATTGCGTGCATCGTGCAGAACATCTATGGATCAGAGATTTTGGGTGAGCTCCTGGCGTTCGGAGTATTACTACTCTCTATCTTATTGAATAGTCTGATCTCTACATTGTATTCAGAGATGGCTTGTACTTATTTTTACTCTATATTTCACCTTATACTCTTATTGTATAAAAATCACTTGTGCTAAATTCATCAGGTCTTGGGCTTGCTTTTCATAGATGAGTCTCTTTATTATTTTTGTTCTACTATTTTTTTTCATTTTTTTGATAGCATTTTACTAACGATCTTGTACTATGGGTTGGCTTACATTCTGGTGGGTTATAGTAGGTTCCATCACGGCCAGAGAAATTGGGTCTTGAAAAATTAGTATCTGGCCATTAAAGCAGCGTAAATTTATGGATAATGAGCTAATGGTTATCCATAAATCAAATAAAGGATAGTAAAAAGAGCTTCTTCAATGATGAAACTTGAGGTTGATACGTACATGCTTTGGTATTGCTTGAATGACAGAGAATATGTGAAATGTAATTATTGAATTCCTATGAAATTCATGTTCGGTAAAAAGTTAGAAATTTGTTACTTGGTGATAGCTAAGTTAACTACTTGTTATGTTCTCTAAATGAAATTTATATGTTAAGTGTTCGACATAGACTTATTATATGAAATAGTAAGGGGAAGAATGGTTTAGGAGTGTAAGAAACTCTTATTTCAGGACAGTGGGAATTTAGTTAAAGACCATGGAAGAAATGATATTATTGCCTTGTTATAGTTGAATAATAAAAGGAAGAAAGGTCCAAGAATGTGGGAAACTCTTGTTTTAGGACTGTCAAAATTTAGTTAAGGACCATGAGAAAGGGAGCTATTATTGTATAATAGTGGAATTTGATGTTATGGAAGTTTTATTGTTGTGATTATTAACTGGTTTTAATATAATGTGATACTAAGTTCATGTTTATACATTTTTGGGTTTGGTCTTTTGATTACATGAAAAAACATAAAGCAAGTTTATGTTTAAAATGTTAAAACAGAGAAAGGGGAATGAGGGGAACTGTAGAAAATAGTAAAATTTTTGGGTTGCTACTGTTAAGCCACCATATCAGTCCTGACTCGCTATGGTTATACCACTATAGTAGAAATTTCCACTATAACGGCATTACCATATCAGCGTATAAGCCACTATAGTAAGATAGGCGAGGTAAAAACCCTGCCTATTTTTCCCTGCTTTGCTTTTTCATTAGCGACTTATTTTAATCATTAGTTTTAAACATAAGGGAAGCACCCATGCTTCAAAACCTATTCTATTTCTACCAACTCAAGCATAAAACACACAAAAGTACTTGTAATAAATAAAAGAGAGGAAGTGTGTTAGTAGTTAACTTGCTTTCAATTATGGGAGCAAAGTGATTTGGTAGGAGAGGGGAGCTTTTCATATGAGAGAGGGAGAAATGGGTAAGAAACCCATTTCACGTCCCTCTAAACTATTTTCTCCCACTATAAGGGAATATTCCCACTATAGCAGAATCCAGTCCATCAAAGGGCAAAATATCTTCATGATTTATGATTAAAATCTTTTTATTTTTATATATCAACGAGGCCCTGAATAACTTGGGTGCTCGGTTAATACTTACTCGGATTATCTCTATATAATTTATAACATAAAAATATTCATTTCATGGAGCGGAGTAGTAATAAAGATGCAATTTTAATTTTTAGTGCACCAAGGAACACATTATTTTTTGTATTTTTCCTAATGTCAGTAATTACCTCACAATGGTAAGGGCATTAAAATTCAATCTAGATTCGTGTCGTTCTTTCCTTATCATGATTGTTTGGGTATGAATGATAGGTAAATTAATATCTATTGTAATGACCAGTTTTGTCATTATTAAAAGACACCTTGTTATAGATACCGGTTACAAAAAAATTGAAAATATGATCTCAAATTATTATGGTACGATACAGCTTAAAACTTTAGAATTTAAAATTTTATGTTGGGCTAACATCATCCCATTATAGAGAGATATCAAGACCAGAACCTCAGATCTATTTTTATATTTCTATTTTTGCTTCTTCAATTGTAAAAAGAACTATATTTTCTCTAAAAGATCCTCCTAGGATTTCCTCATGGATTAGGATCAATAAAGAGGAGGGATTCCATGTTAATAGGGTAAAAGCCCATGGTTTTCTCACTTATTTTATGAAGTGAAAAACTCGTGCTCATGCCTCTGTAGAAGCTTCTTAGTGTCTAGGTAGGCCAGGTTTGACTAAGTAGTTTATACCTTGGTTAGAAAGAATAAACATAACATATATTAATAGGAGATTGTATACTTATGTCTTTGGGAATAGTGTTGGGATGGATAAAATAAATGAAAACTTGGGTAATTGGGTGTGAATTTGTTGTTATTTGGTGATATTTAATTTGTCCATTAAGTTATTTATTTACCTTATTATTGTTCATCTTTTAATTATTTTTGTTGTATTCAAATATGGGGTTAAACCTATTAAGTACCTAAATTACAAGAGGTTAGTATTGATAAATTCTGAAGAATCTGTGGTGGTAACTAGAGAAATGGGAAATTGGGAATGTATCAAATTCTAGGATGAACAACTGGGATGGATTATGCCACAGGTTATATGTATAGATTGTTGATGATGGTTTTGCATAGTTGATATCCAACTTGAGTTGTATATGCTTGTTAACTATTCTCTGTATTACTTGATCAAATACATGTTCAAAAAGGGTAAATTCTTAATTGGAATCCTAACTGATAATCATTATAATGAGTTGTTATAAGGTCTTTTTGGTTGTACAATTGTAATTGTTGAATACTCATTATTGTCGTGATTTTTGTAATATCTTGATAATTTTTGGGATGTACCAGTATTTGGACATCTTTACGAGATTGGTTAGATAAGGTTAGATGGCACTTGATGTCTGGAATTTGGTACATAAAGAACAAATTATCCCCTGTAGTTCATAAATAGTGGCTAACTATAATACCCTTAGCATGTGAGTACATGTATTGGTGAGAGTGATGGTTCCTTGAGTAAACCAAGCTGTTTGTTTATTTTTCATATAATGTGCTATATTTGGTTCCTTAAGTGAACCAGGGATTAGGTGTTGATTTATTTTATTTGGTTTGTGTAGTAAACCGAGGTTATATGTTGATTTTCTATAGTTGGTTTCTTGAGTGAACTGGATTAAATGTTGTCATCATTATGTTAGTTCCTTAACTAAACCAGGTTATGTTCTTAATTGCTAAGAAGGGTATCTATATTTAAGTTAGGATACATAAGAATTGTAATTTTTATTTTTCTTGCAGACCTTGGGTGGTCTGGGCTAATTGAAAGTTGGGTCATAATACTATGTTGTCTATTACTTAAGAAGTTTAGACATGATGGATCTAATTAGTGAGTCATGATTCTTGACTTGGTTTATTATCTATGTTTTCTTTCACTTGATTGAATCTCTATGATTGGTAGTTGTTTGTTGACTTGGACTCTTGTTGGTGGTCATAGTTTGACTTTGACTTGTTATCCTTGTTGACTTATATCATCTAAACTTTGTAATGTGCTCATAAATATTATGAACTAAGATAAAGTTACCCAATAGGTGGTTGTTTGGTATCCAAATCATCGGTATGGTCAGAGGCCTAACGGTTACTACATTTGAGGCCATGTAGGTGGGGTGTTACTAATAGTTAATTAATCCATATGGACACATATGAATTCAAAAGATATTAGGGTATCGGTGCACAATTGGGTTAGGAGAAAAAGGTTAAGACTTACATAAGGGTCTTAACTGCCTAATGGCTAAAAGTAAGGAACCTTGAAGGTTGGGTAATATATAATAGAAGATTTATGTACGGAATGAGATTTGAAGAGGCAAAATAATGGGTACTTGGTGACTAGGGTTGGTAATGTTCAAGGGGTTAAGGAATTGTTTAATGAAAGATCTCTGTCTAAATGACTCTCTAGTTGTATGCTTCTTTTTGGATACTTATGTAATGTTTATGTGATTTAATTTAGGTTGAACGGTGATATTTGTCAGTACATGTGGTTTCTGTACTTTTGCTACTCTTACTATAACTTATTAGGGTATATTCTGGTTGTAGGATTAGTAGGTGTTTCAAGTTTGATACGGTAAAGATCACTGACAACTTTTGTTATTGTTCCTCCGATAGAAGTTTTATTTGTCTTCTATTCCTTTTAGAAGCTCTTGCACTGCAATGAGCCCTTGGGTTATTTCCTCAATTTTCATGAATTTTTGGCATTTTTAGCCTTCCTATAGTGGCTACAAGTCATTTATGACTTTCCAAAATTATTGATTAGGTTATCAAATAGTTCATTTGGGTTTTAGGCTCATTTCCCTCTTTTAAAGCTTTTGTTGTCAAAGAATTAATCTCAGACCAAAACCCTAGTTAACAACCTCATATGAGAATTCTAATAATTCCATCAGCTTTGGAATTTTGATTTTAGACTAGAGGGACCCTTGGTTTAGGTCCTATGAATTTCAAACTCATTTTGGAATATTGGATGATTTCTATAAAAAAAAATGGAATTATAGGTATAGGGCCCATATTAAGTCCAAACAATTTTGGATGAAAGTTTTGATGGTTCCACTGAGTTAGGAATGTCAAATTTGGTACATTAGCATTGTCGTTTGTGCGAATGGGTTTTTAATCAAATCCTTGGTACCCGATCAAAGTCCATTTGAACTTTTAGAAAAATCTGACACCTCATGTTTCTGATGTAGTTACTTTAGTAGCCAAATGACTGCTTAAGCAGTATTCGCTTCAACAATAATGAGCACTTTAGCGGCCATGGCTGTTTGGCTGAGGATTGCTTAAGCGCTTCTTATCTGCTTTAGTAAACATTGCTTTAGCATCCAGGATGCCACTTTAGCGATCTCCCCTATCCTTGCCCTATAGCTTTAGCAGACATATGTCGCTCAAGCGGTGGTCGCTTAAGTGACTAAGTGACTGCTTTAGCAGCACGTAGGGTGTTAAAGCTAAGGTGAGTTAGCTTGAAGCATGGTAAGTGGGGGGGGTCATCCATTGAAGCTAAGGTGAGTTAACCCAACAATCCTTGGTCATTTCCCATCAAATTCCATCCTTTTTCATTGTAAAATCATAGAAATTTAGGCTTAAAATTCTTAGACTTTAAGGACTGATTGAGCCCGATTTATTCCCCATTTGTTCTCAACTTTTGAGCACACATTCCTTGTCCTTTGAGAGACCTCGTGACGAATTCAATTTTGGATTCTATTTATGGGACTCGCAGGCCCAATTTTACCTAAATTTTGACCCATCTTTTTATACAACAATATCGGTCTCATTTTACTCATATTGACGTGCAAGTTGTTATTATGATAGTGTGATGGTAATATTCTAGTGTGGAGAAAAGTTGGAAAATTTGTGGATGATTCAAGACTTGTGGTTTAGGCATCGAGTTAGGCTTTGGTCTACTTTTCTCCATGAGATGATGTATATTATATATTGTATGCTCAATACAGATGATAGAACATATTAATGACCAGTGTATCATGATTTAGCCTAATTAAGGAGTTTTGGGATAGAAAGGTAACCTGACCTTAGGATGAATTACTTGTTATAGCTATAGAATCCTATCACCCTAGATTATAAACATGTTGACTATAGTTTGATGCTAAAGGTCCTTTAATATAAGATTTACTATTTGACTTAGTGAATAAAACCACAGTTTCCTAAATTATAATATTACTATTATGCTAGTTATATATTGTTGGACCCGTGGTTGTGGTTACAATACAAGTTGTACTCCAGGTGAGTATTCTATCCTTATAAAAGAAGTGGCTTTAGTCTATATATGGTTAGATGCTTATCATGGTATTGTTTGGATATCCGTAGTAGCATGCATACTTGTACGTGCATTCATTATTACTCAATGGTACGATTCCAACTAAAATTATGATTTTACTATTATTTTCTAAAAAGGGTTTATTCCTACTTTTCACTTTTAAAATGGATTATTTTATAACGGAAACCATACTACCTTATTTAATGATTTATGAGCCTTTTATCTAAAGATAATATTTTGTAAATTAGACCAAGTTTATCCACTCATTTACCATTACTGCTTACTTAGATCGAGAGAGATTCCGACCCTTTCTATGCTATTAGGTAGATTTAGTCCCAAAGTTGATCTCGGGCAAGGGATTTCAGACTTACAATATTTTTGTCATGGTTTGAGTCTGTGCACTTATTATATATATACGTTTTTCCAATACTGGATGTATTAGATTGATCATGATTATTATTAGAAGTATTGGATCGGGGCCAGGAAGTGTACAAAGATATTCCCAAATCCCCTAGGGTCCCCTTCATCTGTGAGCCACAGTTCCAGAGAAGAGAGTTTGTCGTAGGTCCTGTCTTTGTGAGTTGTTGATCTGGAGAAGGTGTATACACTTGGTACATTATGGCTCTCGGATCAGATATGGTACAATGGATTTACTTTTCATTCATTCATTTATATGCATTTCCTATCACCAGTATATTGTTTGGTACTTATATTTATCGGCCTTATCTAGGGTTGTATAGGTATAAGCTATTATTGTTATTTATTGAGTGTTTGATTGGACCTTTCGGATTTATGGGGGCTCTATTAGGTATTGCTTTTTCAGAATAGTTAGTTATTGTTGTTATTTTGATTAGTTTGGGACAGGATGATTATAGACTGGTCACCAAGATTGTCTGTATGATTCTAATTTGTTGATAGTTATCTCATGGTTAGTCCTTATGGTTAGGTAGTCTTATTATGCTAGCACTAGTTTTTTCCTACTTGATTAGAATGTCTTGAGATGTTAGGTTGGCTATATATTTATGGTATCATCATATATCCCTCTCTTCCTTAACCATTCATGTCATATATGTATCCTTGGCTTTTTATTTTATATATAACTTTCCTTCACTCTTCCTTTGTGTATCGACTAGTGATGTATGGTATTGAACTTTAGACTTTGTTTACTCTTAGTATAGGATAAGTTTATCCTTATTGCTCCCTTAGCGTTATCATGTTTAGTTTTTAGTAGTTGCCTATAGCTTATATTCCTACTTACATTATTATGCTTGCATTATCTTTAGAGCTCAATCGGTTGATGTCTACTGAGTACCACGTGTTTGGTACTCATACTACATTTGCAGCATAAAAATCATAGTACGAGTTTTTGATTTTATTGTTTGCATCATGCGGAGCAGCTATGGATCGAAGACTTGAAGGGGGCAATACAAATAACGCTTTTCCCCGTAGATAACTTTTAAAGAAACTTAAAGCATCCGATATTTGATATGATTAGAATCCATTGATCAACTAGAATTTTTCTATAGTCACAATAAACCACCATCTTTTTTCTTACAAAAATCTTCGGTAGAAAAAATCTTAGCTCATCCATCCACGTCACTAGGTCATACAACTCACCGAATATATCTCCTGTACAAATTGGTAAGAATATCCAATCATCATCATATTTACTATGGGTATCTCTCCTCATCTTCATTATTACTATTCCATTCACTAGACTCAACATCATTACTCTCCTGGACACTACTATCCTCATCATCCTCTATTTTAGCCATGATCTATTTTTGAGTTAGATTCAGGTTCTTTATCTACAATTTTCTTACTTTTGGAACTTTTGGATACTTCTTTAGCTTTACTTTTCCTACTTCTAAAAATAGTAGAAGCAGTCCCTTTAATGGATTTTCTAACTTTACCCATATTTAATGATCTACAAGCAAAAATAAATCTGTCATACCCAATCTTTCAACCGCTAGTCTATTAACAAAAATACAGAAATCTCAAATGAAACAAGAAAAATAAATATCAATTATTCCAGAAATCGACAATCGGTAGGCAGCAATACCATTAAAGTGAACGAAAATTCAAAAGAAAATCAAAATTGATAGGCGGCATAAACATAAATATTCAAAAAATTTATATGTATTATCCAAAGCAAAATTCTATAGATGATGTGAAATCAAGCAATTGAACTAAAGACAAGTAAGATTTTCACTATTAAGCATATTAAAATTTTTAGTAAAACCTAAGGTTCGGTACACTAAATCGCAGCACAAATAAATATCCTTATAAAGCTAAAAATGATCAGAATAATGATTAAACTTACCTGAGTATGTAAGAATGAGAGCTTTGAACTTGGAAAATATAGGGGTTGCACCACACAGTAGGGGACTAGGTCCCTCAAAGTCAATCTCAGGCAAGAGCACAGTAAAGTAACAACGAGGTGCTACAAAACTAAAGGCTTTGCAGGAAATAAAAAACACAAAGATTTAACTAAACCCCCTTGCTCATGGAAGGAAAAAACACAGCTTTCCCTCAGAAGAACCAAGGAAATCAACTATAATAAACCTTTCGATTATATACATGATTTCAGCCTAAATCTAGGCTCCTTTTGCTTGTAATAACTCTACTACAAGCTCATCTTGGCAAATCTTCCAAGGATCCTCAAAACCTAGTTAAGTATAACCAGCAGCAAGATTAGGAAACTCTACCTAAGAACTTTTCTCAACAAAAAAGAACACTACTCTTATAACTTGAGTAGTTCGATTACAAATCAAATTTCACTCAAGACACTCTCTAATTTAGAAAATAAAAATAAGAACTTAAGCTAAACATGGTTTTTTCCTTTTTCCCCTCTTCTCTTTTTGAATTTGCAAAAAACTATTTGATGAAGAAGCATCATTTTCTTTTATAGCTGAGTGATGATTAGGGTTAAAATATCATTCGACCAGGTGTCCTATTCAGTACAAGCAGCACCTGCAAGTTTTTTACACAAGAGGACAAAAGTATGCAAACACGCGTGCCAGCTGTACTATACCATGAACATCCAGGAACCTGGTCCCTTGCACTTAGCTACTCATCATCAAAACTACGTATAGAGATTTTCCCCTTTTTTGATGATAAAAAACAACCATAAATTTTTGGGTACATCCATCATATTTAATCAGTATGATTACCACTCTGAAGATGAATGTTCCCCCTATCATCATGTGTTTATCATCTTGCAACACAGGGACCTAGGCCCTTGTTGTCATTTGCAACAAAAACTCTTATTTGCTTCCCCTTGTCACTGTGCCTTATCATTCACTTGCCTCGTCCTTCCTTGAAGCACTATAATTAATATACCATAATATATGCCACACATTTTTTTCTTAGCTCATTACATAGTACCTAGTCCCTACATATCACAGTGATCACACCTGGTACTTACACATTAATTCAGTATTACCTCTTTTTGCATCATTGAAAAGGATTAACATTAAACCAAGAGTAAAGATAAGTACAGGCTAATTAACTTATGGCCACTGAGGTAACACTAACATGAAGAACAAGTTAAAAAATTAAAACAGATGAGGCCCATAAACAGAAATTCATTCATGATTAATTAGAATAAGTACCATTTTAATATATCAAAAACAAATTAAAAAACTATTGTTTGAAATTCCTACTATAAGAATAGGAACTAAAAACTAACACAAAATTGAACAAGTAAGATAGAACTCAAGTAGAGGGAGGCTTTGGGGAGAGGGTTTTAGCAACATATTTATTCTAGTAGCCTCAGCAGCATGAGCATCCACTACTATTTGGTAAGGCTTTTTACTTTTGCATTTAGGCCTTGAAATTCACTAGTAAGTTCTGCCACCTGGACCTTGCACTTGGTATTTTCTGCTACAAGTTCTTCACAGGCACCTGGTCTCTCTGAGGACAACTTCTGATGTTGTGGTTTCAGATGCATTATTTTAGTATCCTATGTTGCTAACATGATCTTTAACTCCTTTATTTATTTGTTCAGGATTTCTTGAGCATCCAACAATTTTGATACTTAGGATATAGTTCCCACCTTCCCTTCAATGTACTCATTCTCAACTAGTATTGTCAGACTGAACTTTTGTTTGATTGTTCCTGGGGTTCCCTTTGTCCCAATTATTCTATGGTATCAAAAACCTTTTTTATAAATACCTATAAGTCATACCATGTTCCCTTCTTTCTCATAAATTACATTTTTCATATGCTCAATAATAAGAGCAAGTAAGCTTATCAAATTAAACTTACTTAAACATTCTATCAAAAACAGGTCAACACCAGAGGCAATGGTCCTTTTATCTAATCTTGGTAACAGAACCTTGTTGATGAACTCAAACATTAGATGAACAGCAGCTATAGAAGTTCCACCCACTTTTGAGGCTTCAATCATAAATTTAGTAGTAGGTTGCTCTTTCACAACAGATTTTACTTCCATAATAGGTACTTCTAAAATCCTTTCTAATGCTTCTTCATCTAGATGGATAGTCTTTCCTTTCACCTGGGCATTTAGGCTTAGCCCATCTTATGAGAATTTCATGGTATAGTAAAACTCTCTAACTTCATTTTTAGACACCATTGGAGCTGATTCTTCAGGTAAGTGAAGCCAACCTTGATGTTTCACATATTCTACCAATTCCATCATCCCTGGTTTCTCATAGATCCTTGGATCAAGCACTCTCCCAGTCAGTACTTTCTTGGTTTCCAAAACAACATTCCTTGCTTCTCTAGGGACAACCTTCTTTTCTTTATCTTTCCTTCTTCTTTTTGATTCATTTCTTGGTTCTTCCACTTTATCAGTTTTTCTCTTTGTGGGACCAGGTCCCTTAAAGACTTTCTTTCTTTTGACAACAATATACTTTTTTTGCTTACAATAGGACTGTCAAACTTTGGACCATAGGACCTGGTTCTCTCAGTAACATGAACTTCTTGTATTTTCTTCTTAGTTGCAATAATAATATCAATGTAAGTATCATCATCTTCTCCAACCTCCACTACTTCAACATTTTCCTCCTTTACTATGACAGCTTTCTTGAGTCTTTTAGTGGTAGAAGACTTATTTTCTTTCATGGCATCTGCTAGTAATTTTGTTAATATCCCCGAGTGGAATAGGATCTATTGCCTTGTACACCAGTGTCAATCATTTTTCCTTTTCTTTTATTACCCTTTAGTCTATTCATTTACCAACTCACAAGGTGATTATCCTCATCTTTTTCATCTTCCTCATTTGGAGGAAATACCACTTCTTCATTCCTAGTCTCTGTACTCTTTTCTCTTACAAATTTCTCCTCAATACTTACAGAGCCTTTGTTTGGGTCACAAGAAAGTAAAAGCAGATTCTCAACTTACAAGATTATGCTTCTAAGAGGATCAATTTTCTTTCCAGGAATTTCATCATCACACAGTTGCGCAAAGATGGATTTTTTTCTCAGATCCACTAGAGTAATCAGGTACTAGATAGTTTTCAGATTTTTTAGAACCTAATAATTCTTCAAAATAAATGGGAATTTACTAGACATTAGAGGATTCTAATTCTTTTGTGGAGGGAAAAATTTCTAGTGTAGAAAGCTCTTATTCAATTGGAGAGTCGAGGCCTTGATTCAAATCTTCCAAGGTTAACTCAGCAAGAACTTTAATAGATACAGGATTGGCAATAGTAATTTGTTCACTTATGGTTTCAAGAATTTCAAGAGTAGGACTAATAGGTAAAGTACTTTGTGACTTTTGAGAATAATCAGAGGATAATTCTTTCATGTGTTTGAAAAAGATGGAATTTCTGCCATTTTCATATTTTGAGAAAGGAAAGGAAAGAACCGGTTTAGTATAGGAAGAAAATAATGTTCTAAGTTAATTGATAAGAGAATAAGAGGAATTTGACATTTAAGAGATACCTTTTTAAATAGATGTGTCTAACGACAACGGTGTCACTCTTCACATTTGAACCAAATTGACAGCTTTTGTTCATATTGGATAGGACATGTGGCCTTTCTAGATAGAAATTTTATAAAAAAATTTAAGGCATATTATTTTGGTACTCACCTGATATATAGGACTAGGTCTTTCTCTTTCTTGAGTGAATTTTCAACTTGTGGTTGCTTCGCTATTTTCCTCCAAAGTTTTCCCCATGGGTGTATACATACAAAGATATGATACTGAGTTAGATTAACATGGACCCACTCTATCATGGATACCAATCTCCTTGACATAGATAATTTTGAGGAATGACACAAACTCAGATGTTAGGTCAGGGTATTTTCATCTAACTCAGTCTCAATTTGTTCTTGTAGAATAGGTATAAGGACCAGGTTCCACACTTCACTTTACTCATACTGCCTCAAGTTTCTTCTTTTAGGGTGAATTTATTTGGGACCGGGTCCCTTGAAATCATCTCTTTAAGAATGAGACACTTTCACTTGGAAGTATCTTGAGAGAGAGAATCCGGTCACATCTTCCAATATTGAGATTAGAGCACATACTATCAACAAACTACTCCTAACAGCAATTCCCTTTCTCAAACCTAAAATCATGATCACAAGTTGGATTTGGGAATCCACTTAAGTTTGAGTTCCCAGTAGGGGGATAATAGAGTGATCAAATTCTTCTTAGACCATCTAGGTAGTGATAGCTTTCTCTTCACCTTTTTCAAAGTCTTAAAACCCTTAGGATGTGCACTTTTCTACTAAAAGTATTCAGTATTCTCTAATTTATCCTTAAGCCAGTGCTGACATCTTTCTTTCAAATGTCCATCTCTTTCACAGTGAGTGCCCAAAAATTTATGCCCTTTGCTTCTATCATCATGAACAGCCTTCTCTTTAGACTCAATAGGTGGGACTTTTCCTTGATATCCCATACCCCTACCATCATTAACACCTTGACTAGTCAAGTCAGAAAGGATCAATGAGGAAGTAATCCACTTAAGAGACTTGTTTAACTCTTCTATCAAGCGGACCAGGTCCCTGTCTAACTCTTCATTCTTGTGAAGTGCTGACATATGGTATTTTTGTGAACCTTTCAATTTCTCCTCAAGATCAATTTGAAGCCCTGAGTATTTCTTCTTCTCTTTACCATCTAAATTATTTGCCTTTTTCAGTTGACTCATGCAGTTGAATTTTGTAGAGTTCAATTTAGTGACCATTTCTTCAGTCTCAGATATCTGAAAAGTTAAGGCAATCAACTCATGTTCTTGATTCTCTACTTTCTTATCAGCAGTTAATTCATATACAAAGTTTATCAACACACTAGCAAGAATTTTTATCTTCCTAGCAGTGTAGTCGTCTAGGTTTCCCCTAAGATCAAAGAGTGTTACCTCCTTTTCTTCATCATTCACTGTGTTTGCCAAGAATGCAAAGAAGGAATCATAGATAACTAGATTATCTTCCACTATTAGAATGGAAACATCTCCAGCCTTCTCATCTTCACCTGAATCACTGGAAGAGTCTCCCCATGTTGCCAATAGAAAACACCAGGAACCCGAGATTATTGTTCTTATCATCTCTTTTAAGCATGAAACCATCTCTATAATCTTTGTCTTTCCCAGATTTGGTGGACAAGGCTTCCCAAGTAGCCAACACCTTCTTTACTATACATCTAGAAGCACTTTTCTTCTTGATATTTTAGGATATTGATTCTTCTTTTGCATTGGGTAGTTCATCGTGAATTCTTCATAGCTACTACCTTTTTTCATAGATCTAACAATCCTAGTTTCCAGAAGTCCAATGTTAGTGTCTTCTTCTCCTAAGTCACATTCTAAAGCATTCAAGGTCA
Organism: Capsicum annuum; assembly: GCF_002878395.1. Taxonomy (NCBI): domain Eukaryota; kingdom Viridiplantae; phylum Streptophyta; class Magnoliopsida; order Solanales; family Solanaceae; genus Capsicum; species Capsicum annuum. The sequence goes on from NC_061113.1 coordinate 195,733,064, forward strand.
GGAATATTTCCCTTTTTGCTTCCTTTGTTTCCACCCCTAGCTCAGTTATAGCAGCCATGATGACCAGAACACTCTACGTATAAACCTTTTAGAGTGAACCTGGCTCTGAAACCAATTGTTGAATCCCTAAGGTGTTGCACCACACAGTAGTGAATAGTTCCCTCAAAGTCAATCTCAGGCAAGAGCATAGTACAACAACAATGAGGTGCTGGAAAACTAAAGGCTTTGTATGAAATAAACAGAACAAAGATTTAACATGGAAACTCCCTTTCTCATGGAAGGAAAAGCAATAGCTTTCCCTCACAAGCATTAAGAAAATCCTCTATAATCAACCCCTTGATTACTAATACGATTTCAACCTAACTCTAGGATTCTTTCACTTGTAATAACTCTACTACAAGCTCATCTTGGCAACTCTGCCAAGGATCCTTAAAACCTAGTTAACTCTAACCAGCAAAAGTTTTAGGCAATACGTATGCACTTCTCTCAACAAAAGAGAACACTACTCTTATAGCATGAGTAGTTCGATTATAAATCAGATCTCACTCAAGACAATCTCAAATTTAGCACACAAAAATAAGGACTTGAACTAAATATGGGTTTATGCCTTTTTCCTCTCTTCTCTCTTTGAATTTGTAAAAAAACATTTAATGAAGAAGCTTTGTTTTTCTTTTATAGCTAAGTGATGTTTGGGCTAAAATATCATTGGAACAGTTGTCCTATTTAGTACCTGCAATTTTGTTAGAAAAGAGGAAAAATAGTATAGACACGCGTGCCAGCTGTACTGTCCCATGAACATCAAGGGACCTGGTCCCTTACAGTTAGCTACTCATCATCAAAACTACATCTAGTAGAAAAGAAGATGGAGTAAAAATTGATGCTTGGAACTCGGCTATGGTTTCAAAGTCGAGAAGAAAAAAGGTTGAGGAGAAAGAAAGTAGTTGGGTTTATTTAATAAATATAAAAAGAGACTTTGATGTTTTTTAGGAATTATATTTGTATCCCCATAGTTTCAGCAATGATAAAAAGGCCCATGGATCCACAACCAGATCCAACTTTTCTCAACTTTTTTCTTTTTCAAACCCACTGTCACGAACCAAATAGTCACGTCATGGCACTTGTCACCTCCTCTGAACAAGTAAGCCAAGTCCAACCTAAGGAACAAGAATTAAAGTTGATCAAAAGCAAAAATATAAGGAATAGAATATATATATATCTATATATATATATATATATATTTATATATATACACACACATATATATAGACACACACATACACACACACACACACACACATATATATATATATACGAGACACAAGTCTCAAAGATACATCCCAAGTCTGGTTGTCATCAATACATGCCTCTAAATAGAGATTGATAACAAAGCAAAGTATCATAAATATGGAAATCTTAAGATAAATAAAGAGAGATTCGGGTAAGTTTGGAGTCCACCAGTACTACCTCAATCTCTTTACCGTCGATTCTAGAAGAAAATAATCTTCAAGATGCTACTCGATCCAATACCTTCACGGGGTGCAGAAAAAAGGGAAAGAGAAGCAAGGATAAGTACAAAACCACATGTAATCACCAAAATCGTCGGTAACTGACCTTAAACTGAAGAAATGGTGAGAACCACCACCCTAACTACCCAATGTTTCCCAAACAATCTATACCCTTCCAAATCAAAGTACTTTATCCTATCAGGATAACCCAACACAACGGTCAATAGGTATATCAAATACGGGGTAGACACACTAATCCAAGTGACTCAACACTATTTTTTTATATTTAATAACAAGGTAAGACATTTATAAAGAACACTCATAAATACAAAATAATAGGCTTAACCAATTATCATTAACCAATACTATGGTATAGCAATAGAAAGAGTGAATATATATAAGGGTGTATCTTATAATACAAAAAGATGCTACCCATCTATCTTTTGTTCAATACACCATCATAGCCCAGGTTTCATAATACCTTAACCTCCCAACCAATATAAGAAGTAATAAGGCAATGTAATGAAATGAAATGAATGCTCAAATACAATATCACAAACAAGGTGTTATCATGGTAATACAACACAAAAGTAAATACTAACAAAATACAAAACCATCTCAAGGAATGTCAATGCAATATAAATGATGTAATGTAAGGTAATGATGATGATAGGATGATTATGAATGGTGAAGGTCATTACATGACTTTCTATATACACCCATTGTGCTCTTAGCGACTAGGTAGGACATACAGGGGGGTTCGTAACTCATATATTTATATAATCTAAATCTCATGTCTAAAATTAACCTTACCAGCACATCCCTCGGTATACACATTTTATAAGGTGTCATATTTTCTTAGAGAAAGCAAAATGTCTTAGTGGTACCAATGCCTCATGAATGCATGTGTGATATGAGGATGTAATGCTCATAACTAATCAGTATGAAGATCAAAATCCATTCAATATGTGTATAATTGAACTTAGAATCAACTTAATGTATTAATTATTCACAATATCAATTTCCACTTTACACCACCAGAATAAATAGTCATGTAGTCATTAATATTATCATCTCCAATCCCTCACTTGGGCATCATTATAATAAATATTCAACTAAACTCTTATATAAGACCTACAATGTCAAGTCAAGCCCCTACTCGGGCATCATAATAGTATATCCTCTCCAATCAAAAGTAATATTCTTATAAGTCCCCACTCGGGCACACGATCATAAATAATTACTCAAGCCATAATGAAGTTCACATAAGCCTCACAAGAAAAACACAAAATAACCAACAATCTCGATAATAATAAATCACGGACTACATAAACCTAACTTATTCCATACATTAAGCCCCAACTATTACAAGTCTATTCATACTTTATATGTTCTTTATGCCTCAATCATTCCATCAATAATGATGATAGTAACATGATAAACCCCTAACAAGGCATTATTGTACAATTATCACAATAAAGTTTGCTAACAAGATTCAACTCTAAAGTAGACGTTCCAATAGCTATTATTTGAGATCACTAGGTTATCTATCTACATTCTACTCTAAGAATAATTGAAAGTAGTAAAACTAACTAATAAAGCCAATAATCTAACTATAATCCATCAAGGACTCCGATACATGCAAATATGATCTCCATTTCACCTAAGCAAGACCCTCAATCCTAAGCTATACATAAAATACAATAAAGAGGCATAAAGTACAAACACTTTGGAAAAAATTAAGGTACATCTAAACTTGCCTTAAATCAAGATCTACCAGACTAAATATAGTCGAAGACTTTAACCGGAAACCTAACTCTCTCGAATCAACACCAAACCCATCCAGTCTAGTCAAACATGTAATCTACAAGTCAAAAAAAAGCTAATGATACCCATATCGATCCTATTTAGGACTGGTCCAAAACGGACCACGAAAATGGATTTGAAAATGAAAGGGGTAAACTCAAAATTTTATTTTAGAAACACGTTACCCATAATCGTAAGAAACTATAGCACAAATCCATGCAAAAACATGTTCAAAATGAGGCCCAAATTGAAGGAAATTATTTTCTAGCTTTATCGACAAAAATTTCAAAAATTAATTGAAAATCAAAAAGGGTAAAAATAGAATTTTATTTGAAAATCATAATCTTCGAGTGAAAAGGACTCCATGGGTGAAAACCCAAGCAATAACGAGAAACAATTGAAGCTTAAATCAAAGAAACACCAAATTTTCAATTTGGGAAAAAACCCCAAAAACCCACTTTTGAAATAATTGATTTAGAAGAATTTAGATGACAAAGTTGGAAGAAAATGATTTAGATTTTCTTACCACCCGATTTTTGGTGCTCTACCTTAACCTATTGACACGTTGCACACTTTGCTACAAACTCTGTGATGTCTTTCTTCATGTCGTTCCACCAGTAGATTTCCCGCAAGTCGCGATACATCTGGGTAGTATCGGAATGAATAGAATAACGCGCACCATGCACCTCACTCATAATCCTCTGCCTTAAATCATCAACACACGGAACATACAACCTATCATACACCCTCAACACACCATCTCCCCCTTTGCAGAAAACCTCAAATTTTTTGTCCTTAACTGACTCCTTCAGTTTGACCAAACTAGGATCCCTATCCTGCTTCTCCTTCACTCATGAAACTAAAGAAGATTTGGAACTACTCTACACTAACGTACTCCCCTCCACTGAATCAAGTAATCTAACACCTAACCTAGTTAAACAATGAACATCATGAGCTAACTCTCTCTTACCTTCCTCAATATCCACAACACTACCCATGGACAATCTGCTAAGGGCATCTGCCACCACATTGGCCTTGCCCGAGTGATACAACACACTTATATCAAAATCTTTCAACAACTCTAACCACCTCCTCTGCCTAAGATTCAACTCCTTCTGGGTAAACATGTACTATAGGCTTTTATGATCAGTAAACACATCAACACGGACACCATAAAGATAGTGTCTCCAAATTTCAAAGAAAAATCCACAGCAGCTAACTCAAGATCATGGGTCGGGTAGTTCTTTTTATGCAGCTTCAACTGTCTAGAGGCATAGGATATAACCTTACCCCTTTGCATCAACACATAAACCAAAACAACTCTAGAAGCATCATAATATACCACAAAACCATCAGTACCATCAGGTAAAGTCAACACAGGGGCTTTAGTGAGCCGAGTCTTCAACTCCTAAAAACTCTTCTCACAGGAATCAAACCACTGGAATTTAACCTTCTTTTGGGTTAATCAAGTCATAGAAGATGTAATGAAAGAGAAAACCTCAACAAAATAATAGTAATAGCCCACTAGACATAAGAAACTTCTAATGTCAGATGGAGAGATAGGTCTAGGCCAATCTCTAACAGCTTTTGTCTTTTGGGGATCAACTCTAATACTGTTGATTAAAACAACATGACCCAGAAAGGCTACAGACCTTAGCCAAAATTCAAACTTACTAAACTTGGCGAACAACTGATGATCCCTAAGAGTTTGCAAGACAATTCTAAGGTGAGTTGCATGGTCATTCTCATCACGGGAGTACACAAGGATATCATCTATGAAGACAATGATGAACATATCAAGGTATTGCTTGAACACTCAATTTATGAGGTCCATGAAGGATGCTGGGGTATTGGTTAGCCCGAAAGACATGACTAGAAACTCAAAGTGACCATAATAGGTTCGGAAAGCTATCTTTGGAATATCACATTCCCTCACTTTAGTTGATGATTGCTGGATCTAAGGTCTATCTTGGAAAAATAACTTGTACCTTGTAACTGATCAAACAGGTCATCAATTCTCAGAAGAGGATACTTATTGTTAACTGTGACCTTGTTTAGTTGATGATAGTCAACGCACATACACAAAGATCTATCTTTCTTCTGCACGAATAAAATAGGTATGCCCCAAGGAGAAATACTAGGTCTAATGAAACCTTTGTCTAAGAGATCTTTTAGTTGCTCCTTCAACTCCTTGAGTTCTAAAGGTTCCATATGATATGGCGGAATAAAAATAAGCTAAGTGTTAGGAAGAAGGTCAATCCCAAAATCTATCTCTCTATTAGGAGGTAGCCCTGGGAGATCTCTGGGAAGATATCGGGAAACTCTTTTACAATATCGACTGACTGAATATTTTGAGTCTCAGACTTAGTGTCCTTGACTCTAACTATGTGATAGATGCAACCCTTGGATATAAGCTTTCTGTCATTGATATAGGAGATAAAATGACTCTTGGGAGATTCTGAACTCCCGAACCACTCAAACACTGGCTCACCAGGGAACTGAAACCTGACCACAAGGTTACAACAATCTATAGATGCATAACAAGAATGAAGCCAATCCATACCTAAAATAATGTCAAAATAAATCATGTCTAACTCTATCAAATCCGCAAGTATGACTCTATGAAGCATAGTAATAGGGTAATTTCTATACACTCATTTAGCAACAATAGACTCTCCGACTAAAGTAGAAACTAGAAAAGGTTCTGAGATCTTTTCGGGACTCATTTTGAAATTCACAACTACAAGTGGGGTCACATAAGAGAGACAAAAGACATGGAGCATACCAGTAACAACATCAGGGGAGTCCTCTTGCTCCCAATGGGGTGGCAAATCATAGAACCTGTTTTGGCACTGACCGCCAGTGGTGCTAGAAGAAGTACCTTGAGCAGGGGAGGGATGGAGTACTGGAGCTGGTGCACTAGCAGCCTATGCCTGAGGTCGGGCATCTCTATTCTCCTATCTAGTATGGGGACAATCTCTAAGTCTGTGGCCTTACTTTCCATAACCAAAACAACCCCTCACATCTCCAAAATACTCCCCAAGGTGATTCCTACCATAATTAACAAAAGAAGGATAACGGGACCTATTACCAATACTGTTCTATGGCCCAGACATGATAGGCCTACTAACTTGCTCTAGCCTACCTCTAGGCATGGGAGCACTAGTTGATGAAGGGACTGGAATAGGTGGACTTCTCTAAAACTGAGGGCGGCTCTCTCCAAGGAACCTAGGCCAGCTAAACTCGTGCTGATCAGATCTAGTCCTCTTGTTACCCCTTAACTTATCTCTCTCTCTAAGCTTATCCACCTCCATCTGTTGGGCATGAGTCATCAACATAGCAAGATCTATACCCTTATGTAATATCACAGCCCTACACTCCTTCAGTACCATCCCTAAAATACTGGTCACAAACTTACTCATACTAGCCCGGGTGTCAGAAATCAAATCAAGAGCATACTTGGCCAACTGATTAAACTTTAAATAGTACTCCTTAACAGTCATGGAGCCCTGTCTCACATTCATGAACTCCTCAATCTTTGCCTCCCTCATCTCAAGTGGAAAGAACTGATCCAAGAAGGCATCTTAAAACACTTGCCAAGTCATAGTAGCAGCATTCTCACCTCTACCTTTCTTCCATGATACAACACAATCATAAGCAATGTATTTCAATCTATAGGATGCCAATAAAACTCTCTCTTCTTTAGAAACCTGCATCACATCAGTGATCTTCCTCACCTCCTCTAAGTACAACAAGGGGTCCTCGTCTGTCTTGGACCTATAGAACTCAGGCGGATTCATCTGCATAAAGTCATGAATCTTAGCTACTAAAACATCACCACATTGCTACTTAGCAACTGAGGACTGGTTATTGGCACTAAAATTTGCGATGACCGCTGCGGCTAACGCCTGAAAGGCCGCCCTAAACTCAGCATGGGACACCATCTCATTCAAGGGATTAATAGGTAGGGGTTGCACAGCATTGTTTCCGTAGACATTCACTCTTCAAGAAGGCATTTTATTGAAAATAGGAAACCATGGATCATTAGGTAAGAGGGACAACTGTAGGCACGATAGAATCTAAAAGAAGAAACAATTTTTTCCTAAAATATCTCATAGCCTCTTGCTCATAGGTGTGGTGTGATACACACTGATGATCAATACTCTACTTGACGCGACTTGTCCGACTCCCTAGGACTCCTTAGAAACCTTAGGATCTGATACTAAGTTTGTAACGACCCAAAATTGCCTCCCGGGATGTCACACGGTGCTTAAGACTACAAGTAGCCCCAAGCAAATCCTTAGAGCTGGTTTCTACACAAAAACACCCAATTCAAGATAAGGATAGACTTAAACACTCGCATAGCCATATCACAAGAAAGGAAATAAGAAAGGATAATTGGTTCATATGACCACAACATAGAGAAATCTCAACAAAACCACAATACTGATCCCTCTCGACATATCACAAGTCTGATACTAGTCTGACAAAGACTCTATGAATCAAAATCTTGAGAGCCATTGGGAAAGGCCCCAACTGACTCAAAATAGATTAAAAATAAAACATAATCTCTCAAGAATAGTAAATAACTGAATATTGGTCCTCGAACCAAAAGGACTCACCACCGTAGAAAATGTAGGCAAGGTCCTCGGAGAATCATGGGTGAGGTTGGGACTAAGCACCTGAACCTACATTATAAGACAATGTAGCACATAAACATATATGTGGATAAGTACTTTGGAATGTACTAAGTATATGGAGGTGCATGCATATGTATAAAGTAGTAATGATATTTTCTTCAATCAAATCATGTATGCATAATAGATGACTCACATAGCTTGAACAAGTATAAAATATGAAACTCATAAGTCATGTAGAATGAAACATTTAACACAATTTCGTGAGTCATCATTATTTAACTTTAAAATTGGAAGCCTTCTCTTACTCTTAATGCCCAAAGGATAAGGGATTTCAAACCACACTTTCAAGTCATGCATATATCTCAAGAGAGTAAAATTTCTTCAATGTTTAACACTTCACAATCATTTAGAAACTCATATACTTGGAATTCAAAATCATAAAACCTGAAAACATACTTGAAGGCATTTCATTCAATTTAGAAAATATCTCATCTCAAATCAATACCTTGATTAGGGAATATCTTTGCAATTCAGCCATTTAGGAAAATAGCTTATAGGGAAGGAAAATAACCATTTAATTTCGAAGTTCGAAAGGCAAGGGAGGTTCTCCTAACCGACATAAACTATGTGAGCTACATGAAGTCCAATATTTTTTCCTCCTAAGGAAGAGACCCCATGTTGGGGAGGAGCGTCATACTCTTGCCAAAGAGTATAACCTAGGTCTAGTGATCACTAAATAAAAATTGGCCTTGGGTCCACATAATAAAATCGGCCTCAAGACTACTCATAATCATAATATAATTAGCCTCAGGCTCACTTCCTACGGTGTCACATAGTTTTTGGGTTAAGAAACCGTAGTAGCTTACCCGCTCAGTGCTTAATACTAGTCCTTTTAGATTACCTGTGCTCATCTCATAAAAATCCACTTTTAGAACTATCTCATGGTTTACCACAAACCCATTAATCAAATCAATAATCTCATGTAGTAAAATAGATTTCAAAGCTTTTGGACCGTTAGGTCAATTCAATTTTCAACCATCTTAAAATACTCAAATCATGGGTTTTTGTAGCATGAGAGTTCATAATTTCATAAGTTTTGAATAGGGCTTACTATCCCATAGTTCAATTTCAAGTTAACGCTTATCAAAAGCATAATATATATCATATAGATTCATAAATCATGTGGAAATTTGGAAATTTAGCAATTCATCTTAAAATCTTAATGTAGTCATATGCTTCAATTTCTCAACATTTCAAATATAAGCTTCTCAAGGAGTAAAGTCATGGGGTTTATCTAGCAATAAAAACTCAAGAAAACATGTAGAAATCATGCTCTTTAATGCTCAATTCATGAGAAATATCAACATAATGCATTCAATAACTATGGGTGAAAACCCCAATTCAAACTCATGTAAAAACCCCATAATTTCAGCAAAATCATGATGTAAATAAACATTTTGGGCACAAGGGTGAAAGGGTTACCCAAGTTCAAAACCCCACATACCTTGAGTTAGAAGCTTTGGATGAACTCTCACTTTTGGAACTCTATTCTTGCTCTAGAATGAGGGTTCTTCAGGCTCTTGAATTGGAAACCTTGAATCTTGACTCAATTTAGAAAGTCCATGGTTGATTCTTAAGATTCTTGCAAGAGGTTTAGACTATTTAGGGTTCTTGTTGAGAGAATACTTGATAAAACCCTTATAGGATGCTTGTAAATAGGTTTAATCTAGTGTTTCCACGATTTTATAGGCTTGGAAAAAGGTCCAAAATGCCCTTTTAAAGGTCTGTGCAAAACTAGAAAAATTGAACTAGAACCCAATTTCGAAGGCCTCCGCGACGCGCCACTAATCGTGTTGGCTCTCTGAAAAATGATAATTGGGAAATTGATAGCCTCCGGGATATGGATGCATGCATTTTCCCACTGGTTGGGATCTGGGACTCCTCCGTAATGCGTAAATATTGTAGAGTACCACTGGAAATTGACAATTGCTAAATGTACCCTCTCCGCGATGCGCTGGGCTCTCAAATGACGCAGTTTTTTACAATGATGACTTAAATTGGCCATAAATTCTTCCCCGAGTGTCCAATTTGGGCAAATCTTACATCGATGGAAAGCTTATCAAATTTACCACATGATAAAAAGTAGAAATAAGGTAAATTATATATGGTTAACATGTTACTCACTTAGAAAGAAACTTCTTAATCTTTTAGGGTCGGAATCATGCCTCACTCGACATGCCCTATGACTCAAACTACGAGGGAACTTTGTGGAGTCTTACAAGTATCCCACTGCTGGGCTAGCATAGCCTCAGGAGGGAGTCCACTAGTGATACTTCTACAGCCCTAGCTTGTAGCTCTTTCTCCCTTCTCTCTACTTCTTCTTTGGATGCTCGCATCGCCCTTTTCATTTCTGCTTTTTCTGCCTTCTTCCTGGCCTTCTTTTCTTATTTTATTTCATCCTTGTAGTTAGATATTTTCCTTTTAACCTTGTCTTTCTTATCACTTTTTTCTTTTGTTTGCTTTACCGGTTCCCTATTGAGGTCAAGTAAGGGAACTTCATCCTCAAACTCATCAGCAACTAGATCCACAGACACCATAAGTTGGTGCTACTGCAATACTCCAATATTAGCTTTTACCTTGTCCAGGTTGATCTAAATAGTGTAAGATATGGAAGGGTTCAAGTACAACCTTAATCCTCTGGTCCACAGCATAGGTAAATTGCTAGGAGAAAAGTTGCACCTGTGCCTCATACCATTTTGTTTGTTTTGCCACTCTCCTAAAATTGAGCAGGTTGAAAGCAAATTTTGTTTGTAAAATAGCAGCTGAAAGGTTTGTTTCATTCTCAAGCACTGAATCTACTCTTGTAGAGCATGTTGGTTGTACAGCTTCAAAATCTTGCACCCCTATATTAGGAGTTGAGCCAGTGCCAGTGACAGTTGGTTGCACTTCAGTAACCCTCACTGGCTCTGTGGCAACCCCTGTTCCCTTGCTTAGCACAAGCCTAGGCTTATTTTCGTCATACCTAATGGGGTTGTGGGTATTCCTGGCTAGAATATCTTGGTCTTTTCCTACAACCTCAGGTACATTGGTCACCTCACACAACTTTGTAATCAGATATGGGAATGGATATGCAGTGTCAGACCTTGATACCCGAATCTTTATCTCCTCAGCAATGATTTCCCCAAATTTTAAGTGAAGATTAGCCATGAGGCTCGTGACTAACACTGCTCTATCACCACCAAGAATATTATCTCCAACTATAGGCATCAACCAGGTGCATACTACACCCTACCAGAACCTTGCCTCTTGAGTCAGGGAGGCCTTGAATATTATTTTATTTGGGTTAGTCAACCATTCCGATTCTCTTTCTGCTATGAGGTTGGCTAACCAAGGATACTATTTGTCATGATCCTTTAATTGAGAGTAAAATGTTGGTGAAATGGCCTGAGGAGTGAAGTCGGGACCATGAAGGAATCTGTTGATGGTTCTTTCTGAGATATTTACCATTACACCCCTCACTAAAACTTTCTCCAACAAGGGCTGATCTGCTGCTTTTTCCCCTTGCTTATACATCTTCTCCAAGTTAGCCTGGTAGTTCGCATAAAACTCCCAAACTAGTGCAGGTCAAAATGAATCATTTCCTTTTGTAGTCCATGCCAAGGCGTAGTCTTGGAATATCTGCTCCATTGAAGGATATATGCTCAACCTGGTAGTAATGATTCTCATTTCTTCAAAAATTGTCCTTTTAATAGATCTTCTTTGAGTTCTGAGAAGCCCATCGTAGAAAATCTTTTTTTCCCCGAGAATTTTACATATAGCATTTTCTCGGACACCGAGGTTCTTGCATTTGATCAGATTTCCCCGTATAAGAGAATCTTCATCAACTTGTTGTTCAGAAAAAGGGGACACAGATGATGGTTTCTCTAAATTAGGTTGCTCAAAATTTGGTTGATCTGAATCAGGTTGCTCCAAATCTGGTTATTCAGAGGTTGTCTGCTCCGTAGGTGTATATTCAGATGTTGATGGTTCCTTAGATTCACTTTCTTCACTCACCTCCTCAGCTTGTGGAGGTGGTGAAGGTATTTTTGGACTCTTTTTCTTTCTTTGCCTTATGAGTTGTGGCTGTTCATATTCATATCAGACTCATCAAAGAGTCTCCGAGGCATATCCCCTTAGTCACCTTCTTTGCTAGTTTGGATCCTTTTCCCTCGGGTGCTATTCTAAAATCAATAGCAGAAGAAAACAATTATTCAGTACCCAAGATCACATAATACAAGAAATTAAATCATTGAAGTTCCACATCCCTCAAAAGGGGTTTATTAGTGCTTTAGATCAAAGTTCTGATGACATGGTCTGAGAAGTCATCCCATCTATGATAGCTTATTAGCTATGTCATTGTCCTTAAGCAGAATAGGCTCACTTTCCTCAATTTGTGATGACATGGTCTGATAAGCCATCATATTTGGGATTATTTATCAGACATGTCATCAGCCTTAAACAGAACTAACATAATTTTATCAACTGGTGACGACATGACCTGATAAGCTATCACATTTGTGATAACTTATTTGACATGTCATCAACCTCAAACAAAATCGATCAACTTTTTCAAACTTGTGACGACATGTTTGATAACATTTCACGATAGTGATAACTTATCAGGCATGTTGTCAGCTCAGAACATGGTCTTTAGCTCATTTTAAACATAATCATCCTTCCTAATTCTTCTTACAAAACATGGAATTACATTCTTAAACTGGGATTTTAACTTTTTGTGATCGATGCATAACTGTAAACCCTAGTTTCAGTTTCTTACCACAATGACAAGCTAAACTTGACTTAATCTCTTTGAAAACTAAGGTTTACATCATCCTCACTACTACCCAATGAGAAGAAGAGAGTAACTTAGAGAATACGTGTTAAGTGACTTAGCTTCTTGAGTAGGGTAGAGTAGATAAAAAGATGAAGGAGAAAGAGCACTTTGTATTTGAACTTAACTTCAATTGAGCAAAAATAAAAGGAAATTTTCTTGTATTACTAAGAACTAATTCAAAAAAGGCAAGATAATAAACTAAAAATGGAAATAAATAAACTAAAGAAAAGAAAAACAAAAGCGAGAAGGTGAAAAGATTTTCTTTTAGGCTGGGTCAAATTCCTTTAACTGGGTCCAGAATTGTTTGATAGCTTATATTGGGTTTTCTGATGAAACTTTTGATGGCTTATTATAAGTGTGATAGCCCATCACAAATGTCATCAGCCTTAACAAAACATACCTCAGATCTGATTTCTCTGATGATGAATCTGACTGCTTATCATAATTGTGATAGCTCATCACCTATGTCATCAGGATCACTTAACTTGCTATATCAATTCTCCCTCGACCCTTGCATACCTCATCAGATCATCATACTTACTATCTAAATAAATAAAAACAACTTGCGTTAAACATACAAAATTTTGGTTGGCTCCCAATAGCACCTGATTTAGTGTCGCGGTAGATATCTATCGTCTTAACTACTCATAATTCATTAAGACCCCTTGTTGATACCTCTTTCACATCCTCATAAAACACATCCATTATTGATAAAACACTCATCTTCTTTTGTTGTGTCATGGATGGGTGTATTTCAAATTTTTGTCTTCTTTTTCATTGAGCCTAAACTTGAGCTCATTCAGGTCCATGTCAACTATCACTCTCCCAATTGCTAAGAATGGTCTGCCCAAAATATGGGCACTTCAAAGTCTACTTCACAATCAAGGATAACAAAGTTAGCAGGAAATATAAAATTGGCTCCTTTTACAAGTACATTATTATGCATACCGATCGGCCTTTTCACAGACCTATCCGCCATAACTAGACTCATTTGGTGGGTGGGGTCTCCCAAACCCAACTTTTTATAAATATCTAGCGGCATCATATTAATGTTTACTCCCATATCACATAAGGCCTTAGAATATTCCAGAGATCCAATCATATAAGGAATAGTGAACGCTCCTAGGTCTGCCTTCTTCTGCACCAATGACCTTGTAGAAATAGCACTTCAATAATGGATATTATCCACCAGTTCATAGCTCTCTTCTCTTTTCTTCATCACAAGATCCTTCATAAATTTAGCATATCCTTGCATTTGCTCAAGTGCTTCAACTAATGGCACGTTCACTATCAATTGCTTCAACATAGCCATGAATTTGTTAAACTTGCCTTCTTATTCTTTCTTCTTTAATTGTTGTGGAAATGGAGGTGGTGGCCTTGTATTTCAGCTGGGGAAACTTTTACCTCCTTTTTAATGCCTTTCTCCACATCACTAACATGTTTTGGCTTAGGAGGTTGTTCCATATCTGCACTCTTCTTTTCCGAACTTCCCAACTCTACAGGCACCACTGAAGATTCATCAACCATCTCCCAATCCATTTTGACCACATCAGTATGAGAGAATGCCCCCAATCCTAGACTAGATAACATCTTACCGCTCCTAGAGGTAATAGTCATACATGACCCATCAGTCCTCAGATTCTAAAATGTCTCACTTGGTAGATTCCCATACTGTCTTTGGTTGAATATTGTGGATAATTGGCTTATCTGCTAATCCAGTTTTTCAATATTAGTTGAGTGCAAATTTACTAGTTGACTCATGGAAGATATGTCGCTCTTCATAGTAATCACCCCAAAATTGGTCACCTCAACTCCCTTTAATAGTTTCTCCATCATATCCTCCATGGACATTTTGATTGAACTGGTGGCAGCATTATCACAGCTTCCAGGAGGTACATCTAGTCCACTCCTGTCACTTTTATTCTTCTAATCTCCTTGATGGTTCCATTCTTGGTTTCCTTGACCACCGGTCCGGAAACCCCCTAGTTATTCAAGTAGTTAGACTCTTCCTCGGTGTTTGATTCATCTCCCTTACTGTAGGACCCCACAAATTTTACCTTTTCTACATTCCCTGATAGCAAATATTTTGGGAGCAGATCCATCTGGGTTTTCATGTGAGCCATATCCTGATCACACTCCTCTTCTCTCCTATGCTACTCTACTGATATTACACAACACCCAGTACTGCTTTCTACCACAGAATCTCTGGTATACCAAGATCTACTTGTCTTAGTCATTTTTATAACATATCCACAGCCTCAGTAAAGGTGAGCTCCATAAAATTTCCTCCTACAGTATTATCCATTATTGGCTTTGTAAGTGAGTTCAAAGCTCTATAGAATGTTTCCATCAAATGTTCATCAGTCATCTTATGGTTTGGGCATTGAGTCAACTTCTTTTTAAACCTTTCCCAAGTCTCATTCAAAGCTTCATTATCCAATTGCCTAAAGTTTTTGATCTCATCTCTCAACTGTAATATTATAGACAGCAGAAAGAACCTTTTAAGGAAAGCTCCTTTCAATTGCCTCCAGTTCGTTATAGAATCAGGAGTCAGCTCATTCAACCATATAGTTGCCTCTCTAGACAGAGACAGTGGGAACAATCTCAAACGAATAGCATTTTGTCCCACTCCAGTATTATCAAATGATTTACAAATATTGATGAAATTCACCAAATGTAGATTTGAATCATCACCAGGTAATCCACTAAAGAGTCCTTTCAAATTCAGTAGATGGATCATAGTACTGGTGATGTTAAATTTCACCCCAGGAGCTAGTGGTGGTAGAATGATTTCCCCTGTAGCTCCAGCTCCGTCTAAATCGTCTTTATCATTGTCAAAATCAAACTACACAGCTTGGCGGTCTAGTCTTCCTCTGAATGGACGATTTCGATTTATAGATGTAACTACTCCCGCTGTACACCTCCTATTAGCCGGGTCAATTAAATCATAATCTCCCAGGTCCTCCTTATCCAAATTTGGTACCCGACCTGGGTTGTCTACATTCTGTTGATTTAACTGAGCCCTAGCCAAGGCAGCTAGTCTTTCTCCTTCTTATGGGTCTACCATTCTACTGATCAACTAAGGTTCTAGATGTACTAGTAATAATGGTTCACCTGAACTCCGTGTACATGGCATACACACTACCTACCCTGCAGAGAACAAAAACAACAAATAAAGTAAAATCAAGAAACTTACTACGAGTCAATTTATCACAGATATACTTAATTTTAAACTGTATTCCCTGGCAATGCTGCCATTTTTGGATAATGCTCAAACTACACCTCTCTTACGAGAGAGTAAGCTATCGTAGTCAAATATATAACCCAACTAGGTTAGGGTCGAATCCCATAGGTAATATGGTGTTAATTTAAGTTGTTTGTGAGTCAATCAACTGATAGTTAGTAGTTTCCTGTAAATAGGGGTTTTTGGAAGGGTAACAAGTAATTATTTCTCAATTCAGTTTCAGTGTTTCTAATCAATATTATATGGAAAACCAGAGTTGTGCTCACTATGAGTGTTGGTATTTGACAGACACTAGGAACGGTTCAAGATTCTTGTGATTGGTAGGAACAGCAGATTATCCTTGTCGAAGTAATGTCTAAATACTTCTCAACCTATTTAGACATTTAATGACATAATTCTTTCAAACTTAGGCAATTTATATTTCATAATAGGATGTTGTCTCAAGTTAATTAACCTTGTTACAACATTAATTATTAAATGATAGTTTGATGCTTCCAAGTCCCTTTTTATAATTTACTTCCTACTAGGGTTGATTTCTAATTTCAAGCAAATAACTAGTAGCATGACCTATTGTTTGCAACCAATAGACAATATGTAAAACAGACGAATTACCAAGGAGTTCCTACTACCTTTAGAATATTGAACACCTAGTTACTTTACAAAACCAAACCCATAGATCCCACAACTCGGGTTAAAGGAATTAGCTACTAATAATGTAAAAAGAAACAAGACAATTTGTATTCATAATTCGATAAATGATAACTTACAGAATAATGAATATCAACAAGGGTTTCTCAGATTAGATCGCAGTAGAAATCCCAAGAAAATTATGATAACAATCTCTCAAAAGTTAATTGTAAAGTCACAGAGAAAACTAGAGAGAAAATAGTGTAAGTCGATGTTCAATCGTGGAATGTCCTGCTGTAATAAAACCTCATAACTTTCCCTTAAATACCAAGAGCTAAATTTGGAACCAAATCTCAAAGTATAACTTTTTCTCGCACAGCTGACGATAAAGTGTGAAGCCTTATCAGGAGTCTGACGGCTTATCAGACATTGTCGTCAGCTCTTCTTCCATGTTTGATGAGTTCTACCTTAGGCTTCTGACAACTTATCAAAAATATCATCATCTACTTTTCCACTTTCATGATCTCTGCCTTAGGCTGACGGCATTCTTAACGGCTTATCAGACACCTAACGGCTTATCAGTGGATGTCTTCACACTTCTGCTCCAACTTTCTCACACTATCTATAGCTAAAGATGATTCTGAAAACTTATCACAAATTTGAAGACTTATCAGACAAGTCGTCAACTACACTTTCATGACCACTTGTTCCAAATTAACTTTTTTTGCTCTTATTGTCTTTGGTTTTCTTGCATCTTGACTTTCCTGCATTATCAAAGAGAAAATAATCAAAAATGACAAAAGTTGCTTATGACTTTACAATTATTTCTAGTTAAAAGCCTCAAATGTGTTAGCATTAGCTCTCACATCAGATACATATCAAGTCTGGCTGTCATGGGTATAAGACTCTAAATATAGATTAAAAACAATATATAAAGTATCTTAAATGCGGGTAAGCATAAGATAAATAAAGAGATATCTAGGTAATCTTGGAGTATAATAGCACTACCTAGATATTCACACCATCAATGCTGGAAGAAAATAATCTACAAGTAGTTACTCAGTCCAATACCTGCACAAGGTGCAAAAAATAAGAAAAAGGAAAAAGAAGTAAGGGTAAGTATGAAACCACATATACTCAGCAAGTATCATCGATAACTAACCCTAATCCAAAGCGATAGAGATAACCACCGCCCCAAATACTCAAGGCATCCCGAACAACATATACCCTATCAAATCATAGTATTTTTTCCTATCAAGGTAACCCAACAAAATGGTCAATAGGTATAAAAAAATATAGGGTAGGCACACTAATCCAGGTGAGTCAACAATATTTATTTGCATTAAACAACAAGGGAAGTCATTTATAAAAAAATATGATATAACAGGATTAATTAATTATCATTTACAAATACTATAGGATAGCAATAGAGAGAGCGTATATATAAGGGTATCTCATGCTACAAAAAAGTGCTACCTATCTGTCTTTCGATCAAGCCACCATCATACCCCAGGTCTCATAATGCCTCAACCTCTTAATAAATATAAGATGAAATAAGATAATATAATAAAGTGAAATAAATGCTCAAACACAATATCAAAAATAAGGTGCTATCACAGTAATACAATACGAGAGTAAATACTAACATAACACTAAACCAAATCAAGGAATGTTAATGCAATGTAAATAAGGCAATGTATTATAGTGATGATGATGTGATGATGATGAATGGTGAAAGTCATAATGATAATGGGAAGATGAGGAATGGTGAAAGTCATTGCATTACTTTCTATATATTTCCACAAATCTCCCAGCTGCCAGGTAGGACCTATGAGCGATTTGATACCCATATACTTATTTAATCTCACTTCTTGTTTCTCAAATCAACCTTACCAGTAAATTCCTCTGTATAGGAGTTTTGTAAGGTGTCACATATTCTTACAAAAAAATAGAATGCTTAGTGGTACTAATGTAATATTCTTGCATCATATAGGGATATAATGCTCACAACCAATCAGTATGAAGATCAAAATCCATTAATACATGTGTAAATAAGCTCTGAATCAAATCAAAGTATCAATAATTAATGATATCAATTTCTGCTTAGCACCATCAGAATAAATAGTCATGTAGTCATCAATATTATCACCTCTCACCTGTCATGACACAAACTAAGGCCTGGCCTTGATGGGTAAAGAACAATTAATACTTATATGATCAACAGCCAGTGTCAATACCACCCAAACCCATAGTAATTCAACAAAACCTTCAAGACATAAACCAACACTGTAAATCAATAAAGTATTAGGACATGCCCCCAACTATAGCCAAAAAAATTCTAAACAGTCTAAAACATGGGAGACCAAAACATAAAATGTAGTTTTTCGATGAATGGAAGCTCACCACTTCAATGTCAATGCATAAACTGATCCCAAAATCCTAATTATTGAACAGGAGAAGAAAAAGTATGGTCAGTTCCTAATCATGTGGGGATATAGCGTCCAAAGATGATTAGCGATTAGAGCGCTAGCATGTAACTCAGGGATATGGGATAACATAATATCATAATCAACAGTTTAAAATTATTCAAGATTCCATACACGTTATTCAATGCATATGAGTACATATATATCACATGTTGAGATAGGGAACGAGGCTTAACATGAATTTGAATACCTTAGTCTGGATTGTGTAGCTCAACCGTCATAACATACAATGCACCCACGGCCTATATAGTCCCAGCTGTTCCCCAGCTAGTAGGGCCCTAGTACGTGTGGCCGCATAAACCAGAGGGTAAACATATGCACTATAGGGGACTTAAACCTCCCTGCATATCAAGGTGACACGAGCACCAAATCATGTAATAAGATATGGCGGACTTGAACCTCCCAATCATATGATAATAATAATAAGGTAGCTCGAACCACCCGATCATATAGACCCTCATATCGGCAACCATAGTTTCCAATGTTGGTCTCTTGAACCTCCACTTTCATGACTCAACTACGCAACTCTCATTAAATCCCAATTAAAATAATTAAAACACAATCCCATTATTTGAACCACCATACATAATTAGGCATACATTATTGGTATATTCATAGAGACTACACTTGCAAGGTAATATCACCAAGCCAAAACAATTTCATTACGTTGGGAATTTACAACCCATCATGGCTTAATTATGCAATATCTTTTGAAAATACCAATCCAAAAGGTTCAATTCAACATCATAATGCAACAGTTCTAAAATAATTGAATTCCCATATTTCTCATAACTAAAAACAACTTCACAAAACGGGGTTGGGCTCATAACCACTTCGAAAGTCACAAGTTTGGAAAATCACAATACCTTAGTTTATTCACCATAAACATGCACCCACAACTTCAAAAACAATATTAAAACATGAGTAATGCACAATAAAACCATGGGAAAATAATTAATCAAGCATTCATGTCCAAACTGTCAGTTATGTCAAAACCCTTACTTTTAATCACGTAAATAATCATGTGCTTTCATGCAATAGATATATTAAGTTCAAGGGTAGAGTCACGTGCCTGAAATATTAAGTTTCAAGGAGAGAATTTAACTATAGATCCCTTGGATATCAAACTTGATGAAACCCTAGCTTGACTTTCTTGAGGGAATTTAGAGAGTATTTTGGAATGTTTGGGAAGTTACTTAGATTTGTTTATAAGTTGTAAGACACCCTAAAGGGGTTATAAGATGTGGGTTTCAATTTGATTAAAGAGGAAATGTCCAGAATGCCCTTAACTTAAAAGCTGAAAAAATACCATCGTTGACTACGGGTCAATGGTTGACTTATAGCCGCTCCTTACAACTCGTCACCACGAGTCATAACCAAGATAGTTTCTAGGACCCCCACCCATTGTTGACCCTACGACTCAACAGGTACCACTCGTAATGAGACCTTACAACTCATCGGGTACAGGACCCAATCGTAGTTAACACAGAACCTAATTGGGTAAACACTGGACATCCTTTGATTTGCAAATAACAGCTCGTAACAAGTCCTTACATCTCTAAGTGAGCCCTTTCTACACAGAGAAGAATCTAGCCACAAACTTACTGATTTAGTTATACTTGTCCCAATGACCCGACAGGATACCTTATGACTCATACGCCAAGGCAGTGAGTGCAAAATTTTAGGATTTTTTGCAAGGACCAAAACCCTAGGGAGTTAGATACTCCCCTCCCCCCTTAGGATCATTCATCCTCGTAAAATAGGACAAGACATATGCTAGCAGAATTTAACACAAGGAACCCCCACCATTACCTTTAACAAAAATAGAAAATAAAGATACCAAGGAAATCACAATTTTCTTTAGCAAAGTCAGAAAACAAAGATGTTTAGGAATACACATACCTTAAGCATGATTTTTTGAATTGGGGAACAAGAATGGATACATGTACTTCATGTTCTCCTCGGCTTCCCAAGTAGCTTCGTCAACCTTTTGGTTATGCCAAAGAACCTTATCAAAGTCACTTCCTTAGTCCGCAACCAATAGACTTGTCGATCCAGGATTTCCACCAAAATTACCTCAAAAGACAAGGAATCTGAAATACCCACCTATTCCAAAGGAACAAAATCTGAAATACCCACCTATTCCAAAGGAACAACCAGCGAAAGATCACCCACACACTTTCTCAACATCCAAACATGAAACATCAAGTGAACGGAGTAAAACCATAAGGCAACTCCAATTCATAAGAAACATTACCAACCCATTTAACAACCAATTACGGACTGACATAATGGTGTCTAAGCTTTTCTTTCTTCAAAAACTGCATCACTCCCTTCATGGGAGACACCTTTAGGAACACTAAATCTCCCACAATAAATTCTAATTCACTTCCCCTTACATTTGCATAGGACTTTTGGAAACTTTGGATGGTCTTAGCTTATCTCGAATCATCTTCACCTTTTCCATCGCTTGGTGAACTAAATTTGGGCAAAATATCTCAGCCTCACCAACTTTAAACCACCCAATAGTAAATCTACATCTCCAACCATAGAAGTCCTCAAAAGGTGCCATACAAAGGCTAGAGTGATAACTGTTGTTGTAAGTAAACTCAATGAGTGGAAAATGGTAAACCCGCCTACCACTATAGTCAATTATACAAGGCTTGCCTATCCGTCTGCGGGTGGAAAGAGATGCTAAGGGTCACCTTAGTCCCCAAACCCCTCTGAAACGACCTCTAAAAGTGAGATGATAACTAAGTACCTCCATAAAAAATGATGGATACTAGAACCCCATACAACTTCATGATCTCCTTAATGAACAACTTAGCATAATCCTCAGAAGATAAATTAATCCTCACTAGCAAAAAGTGAGCAGACTTAGTCATCCTATCCAAGATGACCCAAATTAAATCAAACTGCTGGTGAGATTGTGAAACACCAATAACAAAATCCATATTAATTATCTCTTATTTCCACATCAGTAGCTCAATCTCTTAAGATAACCCACCAGGTCTCTAGTGTTCCACCTTTACTTGCCGATACACCATGTACTTAGCCACTAAATTAGCCATATCCCACTTTATATTATTCCACTAGTAAATCTCATTAAGGTAATGATATATTTTCATTGAACCAGGATGAATAGTGTAACATGCCTAAGCTTCAGCCAAAATTCTCTCCTACAATCCATCAATATTGGGAACACACAATCTCTCTTGGTACCTAATGATACCATCACCTTTAATCTCGTAAATCATCACCTTTTACATGCCTGCATTATTCTTGATTTACATCTAGATAGGATCCAGCACTGTCTTCTCCTTCACCTCAGCTCCAAGAGATGACTTCTCTATCTTTTGAACAATCACACCACCATTCTCAGAACCCAAGAAATGAACTCCTAGATTGGCCAAATGGTAGATATCCTTCAGCAAATCCTACTTCTTCTCATTCATATGAGATAAGCTTTCCATAGATAACCTTCTTAGAGCATCAACAACCACGTTAGCTTTACTTGGGTAATAGTAAAGACTCATGACATAGTCCTTGAGCAACTCAAGTCATCTCTTTTTTCCTAAGATGGATCTCTTTCTGAGTGAACACTTACTACAGGCTCTTATGATCTGAAAAGATATCAACATAAACCTCATACAAATAGTGCCGCCAGATTTTTAGTGCAAACACCATAGCTAACAAATCTAAATTATAAGTCAGATAATTATTCACATGAACTTTCAACTACCTAAAAGCGTAAGATACCACTTTGCCACACTGTATTAGTGCACAACCAAGTCCCACCTGGGACGCATCATAATAGACTAGAAAACCATCAGTTCCCTTGAACAGGGTCAAGACTAAAGTCAGAGTCAAGTTATCCGTCGACTTCTCGAAACTACCCTCATAAAAATCCGACCATAAGAACCTCACCTTCTTTTGAGTCACACTTGGTCAAAGGGGCAGCATAGAAGAGAAGCTCTCCATAAACCTTCTATAATAACCGATAAAACCAAAGAAGCTCCAAATATTAGTTGGAGTCGTGGGTCTAGGCCACTTCTTAACCACCACAACCTTTTATAAATCTGTCATGATCCATTCAATAGAAATATCATGACCCAGAAAAGTCACAGCATTCAACCAGAACTCATACTTAGAGAACTGAGCATACAAATATTGATCCTTTAAGGTGCAACACAAGGCAAAGGTGATCAGCATGATCTGCCTCACTCTTGGAGTACACCAAAATATTATCAATAAAGGCTATCACAGAAAGATCCATGATCTAACAAAAAGCCTAATTCATATGATCCATAAATATTATCAGAGAGTTGGTCAAGCTAAAACACATCACCAAAAACTCAAATTGATCATACCGAGTTTGAAAAATAGTCTTAGGTATATCCATCTGCCTAATCTTCAACTGATGGTACCCAAACCAAATATCAAACTTGGGAAAAATTTAGCACCCTGAAGTTGGTCAAACAAATCTTCTATCCTTGAAAGAGGATAATTATTCTTTACCATCACCTTATTTAGCTGTCGGTAATCAATACACATTCAAAGGGAATCATCTTTCTTTAGCACAAACAAAATAGGTGCATGCCACAGGGACATACTAGGATGGATAAAACCCTTGTCTAGAAGATCCTTTAACAACTCTTTAAGCTCCTTCAACTCAGCTAGAGCCATTCTATATGGAGGGATAGAGATGGATAAGTGTGCAAAACAATATCAATCCCAAAATCAATACCCCTACCAGGAGGAACACCAGAAGATCATCACGAAAGGCTTCAGGAAATTTCTTTACCACTGGCACAGAATGTAACTCTCCAAGGTAGAATCTTTAACCCAAACTAAATGATAGAGACACCCCTTGAAAATTAATTTCTAGGATCTAAGAAACGATATGAACTTTTCCTTAGGCACTAGGGAATTACCTTCCCATTTAATGACCGACTCATTAGGGAAATTGAAGATGACCTTACGGGTCCAACAATCTAAAGAAGCATAGCATGAATGCAACTAATCTATCCCCAATATGATATTAAAATCAAACATGACTAACTCTATCAGATCTATCAGAGTTTCTCTTTCACCAATAGACACCACACAACCCCTATAGACTCTTCTAGCAACCACAGAGTCACCTACTGAGGTAGAAATAGAAAAGGGGTCCAAAATGCACTCAGGACTAAATCAAAAATACAATTCATAAATGGGGTTACATAAGAAAAGGTGCACCCCATATCAAGTAAGCGGTACACATCACATGAAAAGAGTTTCAAAATACCAATAACGACTTCAAGGGATGCCTCAAACTCCTGACGGATAGTAAAGGCATAGAGACGGTTTCGACCGGTGTCAGAGCCAGAAGTAGTATCAGCAGCTTTTGTGTAAGAGCTAATTCAGCAGCAACAAGAATCTTATTTACCCTGGAAGCAAACCTAGAAGGACAATTTCTCTACATGTAAACAATCTATCTATATTTAAAGCACTTGTTCCTCCTTTCTTCACAAACACTATGATACACCTGACCTCAGAATCTATAAGAAAGATATGATCGAGCTGACTGAGCCCCATTAGCCTGAGACTGGGCACCCTATTCCTTGGGACCAACACTTTCCTAAAAATGGTAATCACCCGACGGCTTTGGGTAGGGAGAACTAGTCATATAGTAGGAACCATAGTTACCCCACTTCTTCTTGGACCATTTTCCTCCATATCTATCACTTTCTACCTACTTTCTCCCTAATCTGAGTAGCCGAACTTCTTACTCTACCTTTCCCCAATTTCAGCCTTTATTTTCTTCTCTTCTTTAACTTATTGCATATAAACCACAAGATGAGAAATATCCATGTCCTTTTTTGATAAGGCAAACTTACTCTTAAAAATCAAGTCTCAAGAAACCTGAAATCAAACTTTCTCATCCTAGACCTCATGCTAGTCACCAACTCCAAATCATACCGAGATAACTGATGGAATTTCAAGGCATACTCCTTGACTAACATCTTGCCTTGCTTCAGGTGTACAACCTCCTTCACTTTTTCCTCCCTTAACTCTTGAGGAAACATGTGATCCATAAAAGTACTAGAGAAATTATCCCACAAAGAAGACTCAGCATTATTTCCCCTAGACTAGTCCCATTCCTCGTACTATTGATATGCTATATCCTTTAGATGATAAGCTATAAATTCTACTCCCTCCATATTAGTATCATGCATCACTTGGAAGATTTTTTCTATCTTATCAATGAAATATTTAGGATCTTCCTAAACTTTGGAGACAATGAAAACAGGAGGACTCAATCTCATGAATCGGCCAACTCTAGTGGCCTCAAAGGATGGAGCAACAAAAGCAACCCGCTCAATCTGAGAGGCCACAAACTGGGTAAGCAAATGAATCAAATGGCTAAACTCAGCATTAGACATGTCAGCCTAGGGTGCCTGGGGAGGGATGGGAGGAACCGGTAGAGTTTCATTAGGGCAATTAGAAGAAGCGGCCCTAGACCGGGTCTAAACTCCTAGAGTTGGAAAAGCTCCATCCATATTGACCTCAAATAGGACAGAAGAGTTTCCACGGTTATCAGATCTTCTTGGAGGCATGATCTGAAAGGTGAACAAATAGGATTTATACAGATTCAATACCTTATACTTTATATCTTAAAAATAGAATAACAAGAAAGGGAAACATTCCTAAATGCCTCATAGCCTCTCTCTTATAAGTAGTGCGATACACATCTATAAATGAGACTCTACTTAACATGTCTTTTTCGGACACCCAATGACACTAAACCTATGTTATGATATAATATTTGTCATGACCCAAACCAAGGCCAAGCCGTGATGGGTATCTCAAGTCCCACGTGGACCAGAGGCCACCCCCTGTACTTAACTATATAAATACAACATTCTTAATGTCGAATGAATTCCAAACATATAAAAAGATAGATTCAAGAACAATTAATACTTCTATGATCAACAACTAAACACTGGTCAAAACAACCAACCAACACTACCCAAATCCACAGTAATCCAACTAAGCCTTCTAGACACGAACCAAAACTATATATCAATAAAGTGTTGGGATATGCCCCAAACTATATCCAGAAACAAGTCTGAACAGTCTAAAACATAGGAGACCAAAACATGAAATATAGTCTTTTTATAAAAGAAAGGTTACTACTTTAATATGAACTTATGAGCTGATCCCAAAATCCTAATCATTGAGCAGGAAAAGTAGAAGTATGGTCAGTTCCTGCATCGCGTGGGAATGCAACGTTCAAAGACGATTAGTGGTTGGAGCTCTAGCATGTAACTCAAGGTCCTAGGATAACATAATGTCATGATCAACATCTCAAAATCATTCGAGATTCCATGCACATCATCTAGTTTATATACAAACATATATATATCACATACTGGGATAGGGAAAGAGGCTTAATGTGAATTTTAAAACCTTAGTTTAGATTGTGTAACTCAACCTTCATAACAAACAAGGAACCCATGGGATATATGGGCCAAGCACCCTCACAGCTAGTAGGTCCTCAATGCGCGTAGCCACACAAACCAGAGGGTAAACATATGCACTGTGGGGGACTCAAACCTTCAGTTCATATCAAGGTGACATGAGCACCAACTCATGTAATAAGATATGAGGGACTTGAACCTCCCAATCTATAATAATAATAATAATAATAATAATAATAATAGGGGGACTCAAACCACCTGGTCATATAGACCCCTGCGTCGGCAACCGTAATTTCCTATATTTGTCTCTCAAAACTTCACTTTCATAACTCAGCTACACAATCCCTTTTTAAATTAAAATAATTAACACACAATCCCATTCACTAAACCATAATATACATTTAGGCATAAATTGTTAGTATCAGCATACCAACTACACTTGTAAAGTATCATCATCATGCAAAAATAATTTCATTACTTGGGGAATTCACAACCCCTATTGGTTCAATTGTGAAATAATTTTTGAAAACACCAACCCACAAGGTTCAATTCAACATCATAATGCAATAGCTCCAAAATAGTTAAATTCCCATATATCTCATAACTAAAAACAACTTCACAATATAGGGTTGGGATCATAACCACTTCAAAAGTCACAAGTTTGGAAACTCACAATACTTTAGTTTATTCACCATAACCATGTACCCACAAGTTCAAAACCATAGTTAAAACATGCATAATGCAAAATAAAACCATGGGAAAATAATTAATTGACCATTCATGTCCAAACTCTTAATCATGTCAAAACCTTTACTTTTAATCATGTAAATAACCATGTACTTTCATGCAATAGAGATATTATAAGTAGAGTCAGATACCTAAAATATTAAGTTTAATGGAGAGAATTTAATTCTAGAGCCCTTGGATGATCAACTTGATGAAACCTTAGCTTGACTTGCTTGAGGGAATTTAGAGAGCCTTTTGGAGTGTTTAGGAAGTTACTTAGAATTTTTTTTTTAGTTCTAATGACACCCTAAAAGGGTTATAAGACGTGGGTTTCAATTTGGGTAAGAGGAGAAATGTTCATAATGCCCTTACCTTAAAAGCTTAAAAGGTATCGTCGTTGACTATGGGTCAACCATTGACTCATAGACACTCTTTACGACTCGTTACCATGAGTCATAACCAAGATAGTCTATAGGACCCTCACCCACTGTTGACACTACAACTCAAATGGTAGCACTCATAATGAAACAATATGACTCGTAGGTCCCAGCCATAGTCAACACACAACCCAATTGGGTAAACATTGGGCATCCTATCATTTGAACTTAACGACTCATAATAAGTCCTTACAGCTCTTAGTGAGACACTCAAACTCAAAGAAGAATCTTGCCACAAACTTACTAATTTGGTTATGACTTGTCCTAATGACCCATCAAGACACCCTATGGCTCATAGGCCAAATCATAGCCAAGGCAGTCAGTGCAAAATTTCATGATTTTTTTCAAGGATCAAAACCCCGGGGCGTTACATAACCCCTCATTTAGGCATCACTATAATGAATATGCAATTAAATAATTATATAAGACCTACAGTGTCAACTCAAGCCCCTACTCAAATGACGCAACAATAAATAAGGCATTTAATACACAAAACATCACTAACAACATCAAGTAATGCCCCCACTCAGGCATCACAATAGTATATCCTCTCCAATCAAAAGTAGTATATACATAAGCCCCAACTCAAGAATACGATCGTAAATAATTACTCAATTCCATAATGGAGTTCACATAAGCCCCCATGGAAAACACAAAATAACCAACAATTTTGATAACAATAAACCACGGACTACCCAAACCTAACTTGGTCTATACATTAAGCCTCAACTATTACAAGTGTATTCATACTTTATCTACTATCTAAACCTCAAATCCTCAATCATTTCATTAATAACATAATTAACTCCTAACAAGGCATTAATCCATAATCATCACAATAACGTTTGCTAAAAAGATTCATGCTCCAAAATAGGTATTCCAATAGCTATTTTTTGACATCACTGGATTATTTATCTATATTCTACTCTAAGGATAATTGCACTAAGTAATACAAACTAATCAAGCCAATAATTAACTACAATCCATTAAGGACTCTAGTATCCACGGAGATGCTCTCCATTTCACCTAAGTGGGACCCCCAATCCCAAGCGATACACAAAATACAACAAATAAGCATATAACATATTAAAACTTTGACAAAAGTCAAGGTACATCTCAACTTTCCTTAAATAAAGATTTACAAGCCCAAATGTAGTCCAAAACCTTGACTAGAAGACCAACTCTTTTGAATCAACACCAAATGTATCTAATATAATCAAATATTCCATCTACAAGTCAAAAAATACTAATGACACATATATTTCCCCTATTTAAGATGGGTCTAAAACAAACCCAAAAATGCATTCAAAAATTAAAAAGGTAAAACCAATATTTTATCATAGAAACACATTTTCCATAATTATTGAAACTTGCAACTAAAAATTCACGCGAAAATACATTAAAAATGAGGCCCATATCGAATACAACTAGTTTCAAGCTTTACCGGTAAAAATCCCAAAAATTCATCAAAAAATAAAAAAGGCAAAAAAAAAATTTTATTTGAAAATCATAATCGTCGAGTGGAAAGGACTCTATGGGTGAGCACCTAAGAAAAAATGATGAAAATTGAAGATCAAATTAATTAAATATTAATTTTTCAATTTGGTGGGAAAATCCAAAAACCTCTTTTGAGATCTTTGATTTAGAAGAACGTAGATAATAACGTTGATAGAAAATGACTTAGACTTGAGATAGGAACTTTCTCTCATGAACTTACTTAGACTTGAGATAGGAACTTTCTCTCATGAACTTACTTAAGAAATCTCCCCTAAAATCACCCTCCCAAGCTCCGAATATGATAAAAATGGTGAAATTGAGCAAAAGGTGGCTAAATCATGAAATAGGATTGTTTTCAGTAAAGTCAAGGGTCTGTTGACCATATGCATTATCCATGGACCATTTTTGACCAGTAACAAGCAATTTTAAAAACTTATTTTTGACCCTTGAAACTCATTTGGAACCCTATGAACTTGAATCAATAGTGTAAATTGATCATAAAATACGTTAGGAATCCGTTGAAATCATCAAATTTATGAAAAAATATCAGTTATAGTAAATTAACAAACAGGACCCCTTTAGGTCAAATACACTACTTTTTAAATGAATAATCGAAAAATAAATAAAGTTTTTAAATTTGAATCAACCACTCTAACAATCTAAAATCAATTTTTGGATCTAATGAAACTATTGAAAACTCATCTAAGACTCGAATCACAAAATATTGACCAAATCCAAACCTATCCGTTCAAGGATACTCAAAGTATAAATTTAAATAAAATACTTCCAAATACATTGGGGTCTATGGCAATCATTTTTGCAACTCATAAATCAAATGAAGCAACCACGAAGAGGAAAAAAATAGTCAAAACATAAGAACTTCTAAATATCAATGTGAGGATCATTATACCCTAACCCTAAAAAAAATGAAAAAGAAAACAGTAGACATTTTTGGGTGAAATAAGTTTTCAAGGTGGCTACCTTTCTAATTATTCTCATAATACTTGTATAAATACACATTAATTCACTATTCTACTGTTCTTCATTTTTATATTTTGCATCATCTTAATCTATGCACTATAGGTTAGAATAGATGAACTAAAGAATTTTAATGTTTTGTGTTATTTTCAGAAAGAAAAACATTTTTGCAACTATGAAATTTCTTTAGGATCTATAAATAAAACTATTTTGTGAAATGTGACAGAAGGTTAACAAGTTCGTCCTAGTTTTTTCACTATCTACAAATTATTTGTAATATAAAAATTGACAAAAGAATAAAATTTCTTATTTAAGTACAAATCGTAATGGAACATGTCTAACAAAGAAAAATATAAAGTTGTTTTACTTTACATACATGCCAAGATTTTCACTATGAATGAACACGAAATAAACACCAAAATAGAGAAAATTAACTTAAAAAAATTGGAGTAATTCTTACTGTATTGTGGTTCCTTTGGATCGAGATTCCATGAATAACTCCTCACACTTAAGAAGATGATATCATCTAGGCTGGCAGGCTTACATTAAGATTGTTGGGCTTCAAAGTGAAATCAAAAAGATTCTTATGATGAAAGAAGAGCCCAAGAATGGGTCCAAGAATTAAAGAGAAGCACGAGCTAAGTGCTATACATATTTCATGATTCAAGTCCAAGCCCAAATGGAAGAAGATGGAGTCTGTATAGGTTTAGATTAAATTTGAATACTTTTCCTTATTTCAGAGAATTTTTGGAATTATATTTACACGTTTGCCTAATTTAAATTTTCGTAGTTTTAAAGTTTCTCAATTTAAATTTTCGTAGATTTATTATTTACATAAAAGTAGGATTCAAACCCTATACTATTTGGGATAGTTTTTCCCTATATATAGGGATGAATTTTGTTGTTTTCAATAAGAACATCATGATTAATATTTTTTGAGAGATTTCACTTCTTTACACCTTTGTGCGTATTAACTATGAATTTATCTTGTAACCCTATAAGAATGATTCTTTAGGAGGTAAGATTAATTTTTAACTTGATATCTTTGATTTCTATTAAATTTAACTAAAGAAGGTGATTAGTCCTATACTAATTATTGTCTTTAGATTCTTCGAGATAGGGGTCTAGATCACTCCTGATCTGTATTCTTGAATTGACTCAATTAATATCATAATTAGTATTTAATCCACTAATTATGAATACTAAGGTCAATTAGGGTTCATTGCACTTAATCAAAAAATTAAAGATTTCATTCTCAAATTTTACGTATTTTTAATTTCTTATCTTTAATCTTAGTATTTTCACTTTCACATTAAATTTTTGTTTATTTAGGTAACCTGATTTTTATTAAGTGGTATCAGAGCGGTTCTATCAAGATTTCATTCTTGATAATTCTAGAGAGTTTCGTAGCCAACACAAAAAAGTTTTTTCCTTTTATTGGATTTAAAAAAAGCCACATAGTAGCCAAAAAATGATTTTTTTAAAAAAGGTTGCTTCCATATTAAGAAACTCAAAATTGATTGTGTTTCTTATTTTCTTGAATATTGTAAGATCTCTTAAAATTTTGGATCATTTTATTTTTTATCCTCCCACGTGCGTAATGTCAATTTTTAACTTAATTATATTTAAGGATGTTAAAAGGTTATTTGGGAAAAGTTTTGAATTTTTTTATTTTCAGACCCCAAGGCAGTAAGGGTATATGATAAGGTCGTGTCATGGAAGTTAACCACCGCGATATTGGTGTGGAACAGAAGCTAACCTTTACGATATTGGTGTGTTACACCAATATTTTAATTTTGTCCATTTTTTATTTTATTTCAGCTGGGGTGAGGGCCATTTGGTCTTTTTACCCCTTGTACGACCTTTAAAAATAAATAACTCCATTCCCTTCAGTTTTCAAAGATCAAATAATTCTCTTTCTCTCTCAAACTCAAAACCTAAGAACATTTAAGTGTTTTATAGTGCATTCATTATTCGGGCTCTGAACTTTGAATTGATTTCAATTTCTTGTATATTCAAGCATGTTTCTCTTTCCTAAACTTGAATTTTACATTATGGCATTAATTTCTATTGTATCTTGTTCTATTAACATTCCTTATCTTAAATTTCTTTATCTTGAACCAAGAATATATCAGAAATAGCCTCTCTGTCTCACATTTGAGGTACTGGTATGGGCGTACACTTACCCTTCCCAGAACCCACCAAGAGGGAATATACTAAGTACAATGTTTTGTTGTTGTACACCTTGTAAATTTGATTTTAATTCCTCTACATGTTCAAAGCCAGGTTGGCCTGGACTGGAGTTCCTTCATCCTTTCTTTTTAGTTGGATGGTTTAACTTATTTTTGTACCCAATACATTTTATTAATGCATAAATAGATATAAAAACAAATTATTATGGCCTTTGTGGCAAAGGTTTGGATTTCAAACCATAATTTATAGTCTAATGATTAAATAATTTTGGTTTGGCATAAATAGAATAGCTTTCAAGCATATTGGTATGACGATACCAAGTGGTAAATGCCATAATGAATGACTCTTGGGTTACTGGTTGGTTTTATGTGCAAATTAATTTAATTTGGGCTTAAAGGGGATTGCGTATCTTATAGTGAAGGTGTAAGTCCCGGCAAGACGAACAATGAAAACCACATTTGCTGGAATTGGGGTCTATATGACCATGTTCTTGATGTACACTTGATATATATATTTTGGGATATCTATTGCCTTGGAGGATTTAATTTTTCCCTTGATTTATACGGCTAACATGCACTTCGTCCTTTTCAGCAGAGAGAGCTAAACTCACATAGCCCATGGGTGCCTATAGGACGGATCGAGCTATACAGTTTAGTTTATATCTTTAAACTCTCATGTTGATGACCTCTTTCCCTATTCAAGACTCATATATATATATATATATATGCATATATATGTGTGTGTGTGTGTGTATGAATTTGTGCATGTGGTTTTGACTGATTTTTCACATAGCATTATTTTATCACTTTCTCTGAGTTATATGCCAGTACTTATTCCACTACATCTTTTCATAATGTAGGGTCCAAAGACTTTTCTGTTGCTCTTATATAGCATTAGATGGTTAAGAACATCTGTTGAGTTGTACTAAATTGGGGAGCCTCTATCCTTCGGAAGGCCTTGTCATTTCATTATTCATTCTTTATTATCGTAGTACTTTAGATTCTTTGGTCATAGTTAAGGGCATGTCCTAACTTTTTTGTTATTTCTAGTTTTTGATGCTTTCATGGACAAATATAGGTAGGTTGTTATTTAACTCTTAGTTTTATTTTGAGTTATCTATTCATCTTTTTATTACTGTTTAATTGGCTTCTCCATTATTATTATTGTTCTCTTAAGATTAGGCTAAGGGGGTGGTCTCTAATCCATGGTGTGCTTTAGATACCCGTTACAGCTAGGCCTAGGGTTGGTCGTGACAAGCTTGGTAACAAATCACGGTTTAGGGTCGTTGGGTGTTCATAAAGCTATATGGAGTAGAGTCCTTTTTATGGGTGTGTATAGCTCCATACTTATAAGGAGAAGACTACAAGGCATTTAGGAATATTTTTCTTTCATGTGTTCTATTTTGAGATATAGAGTCTAGTTTTATGAAACTTCTCTAACTCCTGACTTTCTTACATTTTAGATCATGCCTCCCTGAAGATCTGACGTTCATAGAAACTCTATGGGGAACTCTGTCCTACCTGAGGACAATGTGGAGTGAACTCGCCCTGCGTATCGAGTGCAGACCTGATCTAGGGTCCCTGCTCCTGATTATGCTGCTCCACGTAGAGTTTTACCAGTCCTTACTAGTCTTTCTCGAGCTTTTCAGGAAGGGGATACTTATGATCATCTGCCTTAGGGAGATATATCTAATATAGAGTTCTATTAGTCTATTCATATGCTTACTAATATGGTAACATCGCAGTCTTATCAATTTAATCGTGTTGGTTCTATTGCTTATTCATTTGAGTTCACTCGAGTTGTCCAGTTCATGAGGTTGAATCCCCTAACCTTTATAGGCTCTAAGGTTAAGGAGGATCTGCAGGGGTTTATTAATGAGATGGAGAATCTCTTTAGGGTGATACATGTTACTGATATAGAAGGTGTGGAGTTTATTGCTTATCAGTTAAAAGATATAGCTTATCAGTGGTATGGAGAGTGGAAAGCTATAAGGGGTGATGATGCTGAGTAGACAGTGTGGGATAACTTTTCATTGGCCTTTCTTGATCACTTCTTTCCTCAGGAGTTGAGGTAAGCTACGGCTGAGGAGTTTGTTAATCTAAAATAGGGTAAGATGAGTGTCAAAAAGTATGCTCTGAAGTTGTGACAATTGGCTCGTTATGCTCCAGAGTTGGTGTCTAACATGAGATCCAAGATAAGGACATTTCCTTTTAGGTTATCCACAAGTTAGTATTGAAGTGTAAGGCTGTAGTGTTGAATAATGCTATAGACATCACTAGACTTATGGTTTATATACAGCAGGTTAAGGATGAGAAAAAAAAAGGCAGAGATGAGAGAGAGGTAGAATAAAAAATTAGTAATTAGAGCAGGGTGGGGGTCACATAATGGGAGAGATGGAAGACAATGGACTAATAAGAAAAACTAGGGAAATTCCTATTCATCTACTAGTGCTCCTTATCTTAAGACTTTGGGTGATCATCTTCCTTAAGATAGCAGTGGTCCTAATGCATAGGGTGCCCAATCTTAGGCTAGTGGATCTCAGTCAGCCCCACTTTATCCTTCGCATCATTTTTGTAGGCAGTTTACCATGGATATTATGAAGAGGGGAGAGGTCATTGTTATAATTGTGGTCAGTTGGGTCGCATGCAGCGAGATTTCTCTTTAATCAGGGTTTCTACTGGAGCTAATAATGTTTTGGTCGCCACATCTTTAGCACCTACGCCAAAAGGATCTACTACTGGTACCAGCACTGGCTGAAACCATCTCTATGTACTTGCTACTCGCCAGGAATCTGAGGTATCCCCAGATGTTACTACTATTATGTTACAACTCTTTTTCTATGATATTTATTATTTGCTTGATCTAGGTTCTACCCTATCTTATATGACCTCTTATGTTGTTGTGCATTTTGGTTTTGGTCTTACAAATATTTTTGACCCTTTTTCTGTGTCTACTCTGATGAATGAGTCAATTATTGCTAGAAAAATCTATAGGGGTTGTATGGTGTCTATCTTTCATAGAGAGACATTGGTGGATTTGATAGAACTGGATATGGTGGAATTTAATATTTTCTTGGGGGTGGATTGGCTTTATTCATGTAATGCTTCTCTAGATTTTAGGACCCAAAGGGTCAGTTTTCACTTTCCTAATGAGCTGGTATTAGAATGGAAGGGGAGTTCCTTAGTGCCCAAAGGAAGGTTTATTTCCGATTTCCAAAGGGTGTCTATATCATCTAGTTTGGGTTAAATATTCTAACTCTGAAAGTCCTTTTTTGCAATTTGTCTCTTTGATGAATGAGTTTCCTGAAGTGTTTTTTGTTGATCTTCTCGAAATTCTTACAGACAAAGAAATGGACTTTGGGATTGATCTTCTATCGGATACTCATCCTATTTTATTCCTCCCTATAGAATGGTTCTGTCTTAACTAAAGGAGCTTAAGGAGTAGTTAAAGGATTTTCTTTATAAGAGTTCCATTCGTCCTAGTGTTTCTTCGTAGAGTACTCTTGTACTTTTTGTGCAAAATAAAGATGGGTCCCGTTGAATGTGTATAGACTATCATCAATTAAATAAGGTGACAATGAAAAATAAGTATCCTCTTCCTAGGGTTGATAATCTTTTCGATCAACTTCAGAGTTCTAGGTGTTTTTCTAATATTGATCTCTATTTGGGCAATCATCAATTGAAAAATTGGGAGGTTGACATTCCCAAGACTTCTTTCCAAATTAGGTATAGTCATTATGAGTTTTTAGTTATGTCATTTGGGTTGACTAATGCTCCGGTTATATTCATAGATCTTATGAATTGGGTTTTCAGGCAGTTTCTAGATTTGTTTGTTATAGTCTTCATTGATAACATCTTGGTGTACTCCAAAAGTGAGGAGGATCATGCCAATCACGTCTGAATTGTGTTGCAGACCCTTAAGGGCCAGAAATTGTATGAAAAATTTTCTAAGTGTGAGTTTTGGGTGAATTCTTTGTCTTTTTAGGGCATGTTGTTTCTAGTGAAGGGATCAAGGTGGATCTATAGAAAGTTGAGGCAGCTAAGAAATGGCCAAAACCTAAGACTCCAACTAACATTACGAGCTTCTTGGGCTTGGTTGGGTATTATAGGAGGTTTGTAGAGAGTTTCTCTAGTATTATTACTTTGTTGACAAGGTCGACTAAGAAGGAGGTTAATTTTTAAGGTCTGATGCTTGTGAAGGTAGTTTTGAGAAGTTGAAGGATAAAGTGACTTTTGTTCCAGTTTTGGCCCTACTCGAGGGTAATGATAGTTTTGTTGTGTTTTGTGATACATCCTGTGTGGGGCTGGGTTGTGTCTTGATACAGCATGGTAAGGTTGTGGCTTACGCTTCTAGGAATCTTAAGGTTCATAAGAGGAACTATGTAACTCACCATCTAGAGTTGGCGGTTGTGGTTTCTGCGTTGAAAATTTGGCATCATTATCTGTATGGGGTGCATGTGGATATCTATTTAGATAATAAGATATGGCAGTATGTGCTTACGCAAAAGAAATTGAATCTGAGGAAGTAGTGGTGGCTCAAATTTCTTAAGGATTACGACATGAGTCTTCATTACCATCCAAGTAAAGCTAATGTTGTTGTTGATTCTCTTAGTAGGTTGTCTATGGAGAGCTAATCCCATGTTCATGATGAAAAAAGAGAATTGGTGAAGGACATTCAAAGGTTGACTAACTTGTTTCATGACCCAAGACTCCCCACTAGTCATAACACGGTTCTTGTTACCACAAGTGATCCTAAGCTAACCCATGAACCGGCATACTGTTGAGAAACTTATTTGATATGTAAAAACAAAACTTAATTTGCTGAGCGGAAGCATAATCATGAAAAGTCTAATTGAAGGTAATACTGATACAGTTTTCATCGTGATAAAACTGTAGAAAGAAACTCACATTACATTATTGACTCTGACTGACATCTATGAAGCCTCTACTATGCTTACTATAGATAGCTGGGACATGCCTCCAACTACCACTAATCCATACATATGGAAAATCAAAAAAATAATGTGCATGATCTACAACTGTCTAGAGTTCTCAAAATAGGATAACTCATCACCTATTGGCAAAAAGCTACAAACTGTCTGACCTTAATGTAAGAACTATATATAGTACCTACACTATAAAGGATATAGCCACAAATGCATATATATGGTCCGTACGTTGTAATGTACTAAGTATATGGAGACATGCACTAAATAAGAGAAAATTTTCAAACATGCTATAAAACTGAGGATATAAGATATTTGCTGAAGTATATAATTAAAATGTGACTATACTAAAAATTGTAAATCATAGAGAATTTACAAATCATGAGGTGAAAATAATTCTCTAAGCTAGGAAGCGATAGGAACATAAATATTGTAAGCCATTCTCTTATGGGGCTTAATATGTTATAGAAGTTATACTGAGGATGATGTATGAGTACTGGGTCTGAAACTATGTGGTGGGAACTGACTTAACTCATGCATCATAATATACACATATACTGATCCTAAATGAATAAACTAATAAAACTAACATAACATGTATTAAGTAGATCTAATTAACTAAATAACGGATGTCTATGATTGAACTGAAATCTAAGAAAAGGGATAACTAACATCGGTATTTTGAGTAGCAGACATATGAATACTGATCATTCAAAAACTGAATTGTACTTAGTCTAAATAACTAGACTGAAACTATGAGGAGTTCATATGACATAAGGACTGACTGAACAATATCAGATAACAGAGCATGAATGTATGAAAACTATAATATCTGAGAATGTATGACCAAGTATAAACATATTTCTCAAATCATCTATAAACTGAAAGACAGAAATTTATATAACTGAATAATTGAGGATTTGTACACATGGTCAAGCAAACCTGAATTAAAAATACGTTGAATGTTGTACTAAGACAGGGGGAGGTATTATCCAACCGATATGCCCCTATCTGAGCTAATTGGGGTCTAACATGTAACCTAGTTATAAGGGTGTCTTTACCGTGACACGGTACTAACACTGGCTGTGTGGATCTGCTAATCTAATGTCCTAAAGGACAAGGGAGTCTGTCCTGAACTTGAAGCTGACCCCTAAGAAAGTGTCAGTCCTAAACTGGCAGGTGACATCTCATAATCCTACGATGGCTACGTAGTTCTGGAATTTAGGGACTAATAATAAGGACCTATTTCAAACTAGCGGGTGAGCCCCAATCCCTAGGTTTGGTCGATACTAAATCCTACTCCCAACTAAACTGACACTATAACTAAAATTGAACTGAGTTTAACTGAACATGATTTCACGACTGATAGTACTCATTTTGATTATAATAACTAAATAAATAGAAATAATCATGGTTTAACTGAATCATACTTGACAATCTGAAAATCATGTAAAACAGGTAGGTGTCGGGTGTTCATAACCCACAAGCACTGAATGGTCAAAAAACATGACATTTAAACTTAAGACTGTAGTATTGAATCATGGTTCAACCCAAGACATGGGCAATTCATCAAACATGTAGAAAGCATGGATTTTTACATAGGAATATTCTAAACACTAGAATTCAACAACATGAAATTTACTTGAATGAGACATGGGAAATAAAATTCATAGCATGAGGAAATCAAATCTTGCATGGGATAATACATGGGCTGAATTTAATTGAAATCACCATGAAAATATGAAATTTAATCTTTCTTGAACATATAAGATATCATAAAGACAGAAAGTCCATTCTTTAATTCAAAGAAAAAAGGGGCTTTGGGCTCCATGGGTGAAAAAGGACCCATAGATAAATACCCCACATACCCGAGTTTCTTGATTTTCTTGATTTCTTGAAGAAAGCTTGAAATTGAAACTTGAATTCATGAGTTCTTGAAGAAGATATCATGAATTTCTTGTTCTTGATAAGGGAGGATTGAATTCTTTTGGGTGAGGAACCCTAATCTTGATGTTCTTGATAGTCATGAATTTGAATCTTGAAACTTGGGAGATGATCTTAAGAAGAAACCCTAATCTAGTTCTTGAGAGTGGAATGAGGAGTTTATGTTGTTTAATCGATGGAAATAGAGGCAAAGTACTGACCCTTGGGGGTTAAATATCGTGGCTTGGGAGTTATAAGAGGGTAAAAGACTAAAAAGCCCTTAAACTAAACTCCACAAAAAATTCTCAACAGTCCTTACGGGTCTACCATACGACTCGTATGGTTAGGCTTGAAGTTAGACTTGGCAACCCGTATGTTGGACAGTGTGTGATACATATTGACAATACTTCAGTAATTTGGCCATAACTTTTCACCCCCGATGTTGGATTAAAGAAAAATTGGTATCATTGGAAATCTAATTCAATTATATTACTATTGGTGGGTCATGATCTCAAGAATTCTTACTAAAATAAAATTTATAATCATTTAAAGATGACTATACTTATGTACATCCCAAGAATTTAATCGCTAAGGGTGGTTTTGACTTGTTCATGAGCTAGGAGATGTTTGAGGACTTAATATATGTCCAAGTAACTTATAAAGCTATCAAAACATGAGGCTTGATACTTGGATTGCCTACTGGTTAGGGTGCGGTCATATTTTATGACTCATAACTTAGCATACCACTAGTACCCATGACTCGTATCTTGGACAGAACCTCAAGGAGTCTACACTAATGTCCTTACAACTTGGTTTCATACGACTCATACCCCTCTTGACGATTCTAAGTGGTTAAGTCATACCTGGAATTGAATGTCAATTCAAACACACTCTCTTGGATACGACCACCACATACGACTCATAAAAGTCTTTACAACTTTAAAGAATGAGTCGTAAACGATCCAAAAATCAAGAGAAATATGGGGTATTACAATATCTCACTCTTGGGAACATTCATCCTCGAATGAGACAGGTTAGACTGAGAATATTGGAGAAACTGAAATCATATGCTGAACACGCATGACTGGAAACATGATTACATAACTGATTCTAAAATATGATACATGAACTGAATTGACATTCGTGAATGCATGCAATGACATGATAATGGTTATAAGGCTAAGATAGAAATGATAGATTCAATTTAAGAGTAACCATTACCTCCAGCTGGACCTGATTTCGTAAAAAAAAGATGAGAGGTTTAGCACATGAAAAACCTTGAATGATACCAACTTGGCTGAAATACTAAGGAAAGACTGAGATAATGCACAAGACACTTACCGACTAAATCATGACTGAATATCTGGAATCTAAAACTAATGCATGATGCATGAACTGAGCTGATTTTGCAAACTACCTAGATACAAGCAAATTACCTCTTGGAATAACCATATTAATGAGACTCAGGATAGTATGACTAGATGGGAAGATGGAAAACCATAGGAACTTGTTTGTCTGACTGCTAGACCGGATTGCTGGCTATACGGACTGAATTATACTAAAAGCTTGTGCTTAACTGAAGT
The DNA here is from genome assembly GCF_002878395.1 of Capsicum annuum. Taxonomy (NCBI): domain Eukaryota; kingdom Viridiplantae; phylum Streptophyta; class Magnoliopsida; order Solanales; family Solanaceae; genus Capsicum; species Capsicum annuum. The sequence continues at coordinate 195,773,990 of NC_061113.1, forward strand.
ATTTTTCAACATTCATTCTACGAAGTTCTAATAACCTTAAGGAGCAAAGAATCTTGGGCATAATCTAGTCATACTATCCGTAGTCTCATTATTATGTCTATAATTCTGTGACATAAAACATAGGCCTATGAAACATAAGTTGGGGTAGAATTGTTATGCCTTAGACAATTTAACTGCTACTTCCAAGCTTAGACATACTCCTCAAATACTCTCTCAACTATACATTCCACTTCAATACTACACTTCACTTGAGGCTACTTAAAATATTCACATAGGCACTGATAACTCTATCTACTAAAGTTTGAGCTGAAACAAATTCTCTCACTATATTCAAGCTTACTCGAATCTACATAGTGCACACATAACACTGTAATACTAGTCTGAATCATGAATTTAATACCCCCTATATTTTCACAACTTTCATCTTATGCATATTATTACTACTTCAATAGCTACAGTCAACCTCTTACTAGGAATTCACTAACACGCAATGCATTCCTCCACTTATACACCAACATGATATTCAAGCCTATCTTCATAGCCATATATGAACTTCTAAACAAACTCCTATAAAAGTATCTTTCTCATAATCATCAAACCTTTATCATTAACAATTTGCATGCACTACCCCAAGAAACCCACATAGAATTCTCGACTAACCAAGACATATACAAAAAGCTTTGCCTCAATCTTTCTTCAACCTTATAGCTTTAGATAAAAGAAGCATAAAACAATGTTTCACCAACATGAAATATTTACTTTCTACTATCTAAAAAATTACTCACCACCACTATAATTTCATATGGAGAGGTCATTAAAGGGTTAGAACAGCAGAACCTGAAACATGAAAGGATGCCATATATGACTTTGACACTTGACTGAGGCCTGAGGAATAGAATATCATCATCATGGATTAGACAAGGAGATCTAATCTAAGAACATACATGACATAATCTGACTTTCACTGATCATTAAGGGTGTACCATGAGTACTTGGAACTGAACATACTGTAAAGCATGAGTATATGAGTCATGAGTTGCATGACCTGAGTTTGGAGTTCATGAATTAATGGAACATGATTTGTACTGCTGAGCAAATTGGAACTCCTTATACTAGTGACTGAAAGAGTACATGATTCTATGGAAAGGGCATGATGTCTATGATCATGGAGCTGACATATAAGGCATGAGTAAATATCCTGATATCGAAAGCACAAATACTAAAATAAGAATAGGTCGGGCATCTTCCTTCCTAGTGTTGTCCTATAATATACTGTCATACTACTGAATTATAACAACCCAAAATTGTCTCCCAAGATGCCACACGGTGCTTAAGGCTACAAGTAGCCCCAAGCTAACCCTTAGAGCAGGTTTTTACTAATAACACTCAATTCAAGATGAAATAGACTCAACACTCATATAGTCATATCACATGAAAGGAAATACAGGAAATATACTCGGTCCATATGACACAATATAGAGAAAACTCAACAAAATCACAATACCAAACCCTCGACACATCATAAGTATGATACTAGTCTGACAAAACCTCTATGAATCAAAAAGTAGAGAGCCATTGGGATAGGTCCTCAACAAACTTGAAATGAATTAAAGATAAAACATAGTCTCTCAAATGCAGAAATTATCTGAAGATCGGTCCTCAAACCATGAGGACTCACCACTATAGAAAACGTAGGCAGGGTACTCGAAGAATCACAGATGAGGCTGGGACTGAGCACCTGAACCTACATTATAAGACAATGTAGCACATAGACATATATGTGAATCGATACTTTGGAATGTACTGAGTATGCAGTGGTGATTGCATATGTATAAAAATAGTGCTGATCTTCTTCAATCAAATCATGTATGCAAAATAAGATAACTCACATGGCTTGAACAAGTATAAAATATAAAGCTCATAAATTATGTAGAATGAGTCATGCAACACAAATCTTGTGAGTCATCACTCTTTAACCTTAAAAATTAGAAATCTTCTCTTATTCTCAATACCCAAAGGCTAACGTACTTTGAACAATACTTTCAACTCATGCATATGTCTCATGGAGAGTAAAACCTCTTCATGCTCAACATTTTATAATTATTTAGAACTTATATACTTGGATTTCGGAATCATATGTCTTGGAAACATATTTAAAGGCATTTCATTCACCTTAGGAAAATATCTCATTTCAAGCTTTAGGAAAATCATTCTATCTCAAATGGAAAATTATTCTAGCTAAAGGAAATAACTTATCACAAAGCTTTATGAAAAGTACTATATCAAGGGCAGATGCTTTCATTTAGGGAAATAACTTACCTCAAGGAAGCACTTTAATTAGGGAACAACTTTGCGATTCCACCATTTAGGAAAATAACTCATAGGAAGGGAAATAAGTATCAAATTTCAAAGTTTAAAAGGGCAAGGGAGGTTCTCATAACCGACATAAACTATGCGAGCTATATGGAGTCCAACATTTTGTCTTCCTAAGGAGGAGACCCCACGTTAGGGAGGAGCTTCATACTCTTGCCAGGGAGTATAACCTAGGTCTAGTGATCACTAAATGAAACTCGGCCTCAGGCTCAATCATAATCATCATAAACTCGACCTCAGGCCCAACCTACTGTGGTACATAGTTTTAGGGTAAGAAACCGTAGTGACTTACCCGCTCGATGCTATGTACTACTCCCTTTAGATTATCTGCGCTCATCTCATAAAAATCGACTTTCAAAATAATCTCATGGTTCACCACGAACCCAATAATCAAATCGATAATCTCATATGATGAAGTGAATTTCAAAGCTTTTGGACCATTAGGTCAATTCATTTCTCAATCATCTCAAAATACTTAAATCATGGGTCCTTATAGAACAAGAGTTCAGAATTTCACAAGTATCAAATAGGACTTACTAACTCAGAGTTCAATCTCAAGTTGAAGCTCATCAAAAGCATAATATATAGCATATAGATTCAAAAATCATGTGGAAATCTCAAAATTTCAGCAATTTATCGCAAAATCTCAATATAGTCATATGCTTCAATATCTCAACATTGAAAATTTTGGCTTCTCAAGGAGTAAAATCATGGGGTTTATACCCAGCTGTAAATTCTCAATAAAACATGCAGAAATCATGTCATTTGACTCTTAATTCATGAAAAATATCAAGATAATGCATTCAATAATAATGGGTGAAAACCCCCAATTCAAATTCATGTAAAAACCTCATAGATTTTAGGAAATTTATGATGTAAATAAGCCTTTTGGGCACAAGGGTGAAAGGGTTACCCTTGTTCGAAACCCCACATACCTTGAATTAGAAACTTTGGATGAACTCTCACTTTTGGAACTCTATTCGTACTCTTAAATGAGGATTCTTGAGGCCCTTGACTTGGGAACCTTGAATCTTGACTCAATTTAGAAAAACCATGGTGGATTCTTGAGATTCTTGGAAGAGGTTTTGGATACTTAGGGTTTTTTATGAGAGAAAACTTGAGAAAAACCTCATAGGATGCTTGCAAATGACTTTGATTTGGTGTTAGCACAGTTTTATAGGCTTGGAAAAAGTCCAACGTGCCCTTTTTAACATCTGTACAAAGCTGAAAAAATTGAACTGGGAACCCCATTTCATAGGCCACCATGATGCGCCACTTATCGCGATGGCTAACTAGAATTGACAATTGGGAAATTAGGAGTTCCCGCGATGTGGAGCCATCACGTTGTCCTACTGGTTGGGACCTGGACCTTCAGTGCGACGCGCCACTATTGCAAAGTTCCACTGGAATTTGACAATTTCCAAATAAACCCTCTCCGCGATGCGCCAAGCGCCTAAATGATGTTTTTTACGACTAAGGTTTAAATTAGCCATAACCTCTTACTCGGGTATAGGATTTGGGCAAATCTTAAATCGATGGAAATATTATTAGATTTCTCACATGATAAAAAGTCGAAATTAGGGAAATTCTATATAGTTAACATGATACTCACTTAGGAAGACACTTCTTAATCTTTTAGGGCCAAAATCATGCCTCACTTGACACGCCCTACGGCTCAAACTATGAGGGAACTTTACGGGGCCTTACAATATCTTCTCTTGGGAACATTCGTCCTCTCATGTCACTAGTTAGGCTAGGAATATAGAAAAAATAGAGTACACATAGCTGAAATAATTTCTAAACGGTTCAAGATCTCTCTAAACTCATGAATACTCCAGAAAATGCAACAACTCATACAAGGATAGATGCTTAGCTGAACTTTAGATTACAAGAGCTGAATCAAGGAAGAATAGTACCGTTGGCTTGGTCTGAACCCGTGGAAAAGAGGTGCGGGTACTTGGCTCGCATGTCTGCTTCTGCCTCCTAAGTAGCACCCTCAACAGATTGGTTCCGCCATAATACCTTGACCAAGGGAACCTCTTTGTTCCTCAGCCTACGAACTTCAAAGTCAAGGATCTCAATAGGAATTTCATCAAAGGAAAGACTATCCTAAATCTCAGTACTCTCTGAAGGATCAACCACAACAGAACGACCAATATGCTTTTGAGCATGGAAACATGAAAGATAGAATAAACGGTGACAATTCTGAGGGAAAATTAACCTTATAGGCCACTTTACCAACACGGCTCAAGACTCTATACGTGCCAACATAATGAGGACTAATCTTTCCCTTCTGACCAAACCTCTTCACCCCTTTCATAGGAGAAATCTTTAAGTTTACCAAATCACCCACCTCAAACTCAAGATCTCTCTTCCTTATATCTACACAAGACTTTTGATAACTCTGAGCAGTCTTCAACCTTTCTCTAATCAGCTTCACTTTCTCCATAGCTTTAAATACTGCATCAGGCCCGCACGCTATAGCTTTACCCACTTCAAACCAACCTATAGGTGATCTACACCTCCTACCATACAAGGCCTCAAACGGTGTCATCTCAATGCTAGCATGGAAACTATTATTCTAGGAAAACTCTATCAATGGAAAATTCTCATCCCAACTATCTTTGAAATCAAGAGCGCACGCCCTCAACATATCCTCTAGGGTCTGAATGGTCCTCTCAGCCTGACCAACTATCTGTGGGTGAAAAGTTGAGCTTAAAAGAACTTGGGTGCCAAGACCCTGCTGAAACGCCCTCCAAAACTGAGAATTAAATTGAGTACCCCTATCCGAAATGATAAACTAGGGAACGCCATGCATCCTGACCAACTCCCAGATATACAATCTAGCATAATCCGCAGTCGTATAAGATGTGTGCATGGGCAAGAAATATTTGGACTTATTCAACCTATCCACAACAACCCAAATGGAATCATGATGACGACGCAAAAGAGGTAATCCAGTCACGAAGTCTATATTCACCATCTCCCACTTCCAAGTGGGTATACTAAATTTTGCATCACACTATCTGATCTTTGGTGCTCTACCTTAACCTATTGGCACGTTGCACACTTTGCTACAAACTCGGCTATATCTTTCTTCAACTGTTCCACCAATAGATCTCCCGCAAGTCATGGTACATCTTGGTAGTGCCTGGATAAATAGAATAACGTGCGCCATGCACTTTAGCCATAATCCTTTGCCTCAATTCATCAACACTAGGACACATAACCTACCATGTAGTCTCAATACACCATCCCTCCATTTGGAGAAAACCTCTACCTTTTGGTCCTTAACTGACCACTTTAATTTGACCAAACTAGGGTCTCTATCTTGTTTCTCCTTCACTACTGAAACTAAAGAGAATTCGGAACTACTCTGCACCAATGTACTCCCCTCCACTGAATCAAGTAATCTAACACCCAACCTAGCCAGACAGTGCACATAATGAGCTAACACTCTCTTAACCTCCTCTATATGCGCAACACCAACCATAGATAATCTGTTAAGGGTGTCCTCCACTACATTGGCCTTGTCCGAGTGATAGAACACACTAATCTGATATCCTGAAGGACTAAAGAGTCGGTATTAAATTATAGGGTGACCCCTAAGAAAGTGTCAATCCTAAACTAGTGGGTGACATCTCATAATCCTATGCTGGCAATGTAGTTCTAAAACTTAGGGACTACTACTAAAGACCCAGTCCTAACTAGCGAGTGAAACCCTATCCTTAGATTCGGTTGATGCTAAATCCTACCCCTAACTTAACTGAAACTAAATTGAGTTTAACTAAATATGATTTTAGGACTGATAGTGCTCATTATGATCATAATAACTAAATAAATATGAATAATTATGGTTTAACTGAATCATACTTGAAAATCAAAAAATCATGTAAAATATATAGGTATCAGTTGTTCATAATCCACAAGCACTAAATGATCATAAAACATGACATTTAAACTTACGGCTATAGTATTGAATCATGGTTCAACCCAAGACATAGGAAATTCATCAAACATGTAGAAAGCATGGACTTGTACATGGTAATATTCTAAACATGAGAAATCAACAATATGAAATTTACTTGAATGAGACATGGGAACTAAAATTCATAGCATGAGGAAATCAAATCGTGCCTGGGATCATACATGGGATGAATTTAATTTAAATCAACATTAAAACACAAAATTCAATCTTTCTTAAACATATAAGATATCATAATGATAGAAATACCATTCTTTAATTCAAAGAAAAAGGAGTTTTGGACTACATGGGTGAAAAGGGATCCATGGATAAATACCCCACATACCCGAGTTTCTTTATTTTCTTGATTTCTTGAAGAAAGCTTGAAATTGGAACTTGATTTCATGAGTTCTTAAAGAAGATATCTTGAATTTCTTGTTCTTGAAAAGGGAGGCTTGAATTATTTTAGGTGAGGAACCCTAATCTTGATGTTCTTGATGTTCATAAATTTGAATCTTGAAACTTAGAAGATGATCTTGAGAAGAAACCCTAATCTAGTTCTTGAGAGTGGAATGAGGAGTTTATGTTGTTTAATCGATGGAAATTGAGACAAAGTAATGCCCCTTGGGGGTTAAATATCATGGCTTAGGAGTTATAAGAGGGTAAAAGACTAAAAAGACCTTAAACTAAACTTTACAAATAATTCTCGACAGTCCTTATGGGTCTACCATATGACTCGTATGGTTTGTATACGAGTTAGACTTGGCAACCCGTATGTTGGACAGTGTGTGATATAGCTTGACAATGTTTCAGTAATTTGGCCAGAACTTTTCACCCCGAGGTCGGATTAAGGAAAAAGTGGTATCGTTAGAAAGATAATTCAATTATGTATCTATTGATGGGTCTTGAGATAAAAAATTCTTAGTAAAACAAAAGTTTTAATCATTTGAATATGACTATTGTTCCAAGAATTTAATCGCTAAGGGAGGTTTTGAATTGTTCATGAGCTAGGAGTTGTTTGAGGACTTAATATATGTCCAAGTAATTTATAAAGCTATCAAAACATGAGGCTTGATTCCTGGATTGCCTACTATTCAGGGTACGGGTCATATCTTACTACTTATACCTTAGCATACGACTAGTACCCATGACTGGTATCTTGGACAAAACCTCAAGGAGTCTAAACTGATGTCCTTAAGACTTGGTTTTATATGACTCATACCCATCTTGACAAATCTCAGGGGTCAAGTCATACCTGGAATAGAATATCAACTCAAATATACTATCTGGGATACGACCACTACATATGACTCATAAGACTCTTTATGACTTTAAATAATGAGTCGTACATAGTCCAAAAATCAATAGAAATATAAGGTATTACAACTTGGTAGTTCTTTTTTTGAACTCTAAGGATGGGGGAGTTATTATTCAAGAAATGGCAAAATTATCTATTGATATTAAGGTGAAGGAGAAGAAGGCTTTAGATCTCATACTTATATAGATTAAGGATAATATAGGTCAACAAAAGGTTATTTCTTTTGATACTGGGGGAGATGGAATATTGAGGTATTAAGGTAGGTTCTGTGTTCTTGATGTTAATGGACTATGTGAAATAATTTTGACTGGGGCTCATAAGTCTAGGTAAACAGTTCTCCTAGATTCGACTTAGATGCATCATGACTTGAAGGATATCTACTGGTGGAACAATATGAAGAGGGATGTGGAAAATTTTGTTGCCAAATGCATGGTTCGCCAGCAAGTTAAGGTTGAGCATTTGAGGCCTGGTGGCATGTCAAAAGGTAGAGAGTTGCCTATGTGGAAGTGGGAGATGATCATTATGGATTTTATTATGGGTCTTCTACAATCTCGATATCAGTATGATTTGATTTAGGTTATTATGGATAGAATAATTAAGTCTACTCACTTCTTTCTTGTGAGGACTAACTACTCAGGAGAGAATTATGCTAAATTAATCATTTAGGAGATTGTAAAGTTGCATGGTTCACTAGTGTACATTATTTCAAATTGAGGTAAGCAATTTTCATCTCACTTTTGGCATTTGTTTCAGAAAGGTTTGGGTGGCCTTGGTGGACATGGTTTAGAATTTAAATTATAATTTGGAGTCTAAAGGTTAAATAATTTTGATTTGGCATAAACGGAATAGCTTGCAAGCATATTGGTGTGACGATACCAAGTGGTAAATGTCTTAATGAATAACTGTTGGGTTATTGATTGGTTTTATATGCAAATTATTTTAATTTGGATTTTAAAGGGTATTTTGTAGCTCACTGTGAAGGTGTAAGTCCTGAGGCTATGAATATTTGAAATCACATTTGCCGGCGTTGAGGGTCTATATGATTGTGTGCTTGATGCACGCTTGATATATATTTTTTGGGATGGCTATGGCCTTGGTCGCATTAGTTTTCCCTCAGCTCGTGCGGCCTACACGCGCACTAGAGCCCTTTCAGCAAGGAAAGCTGAACCCATATAGCCTATGGGTGCCTTTAGGACAGATCAAGCTACATATTTCAGGTTAAATCTTTAAACTTATATGTTCATGGCCTTTTTCCCTATCCCGATATCCTATATATGTATATATGAATGTGTGCATGTGGATTTGACTGATTTTGGACATGGCATTATTTTATCATTTTTCTTGAGTTACATGCTAGTGCTTATCCCACTGACCATCCTAGGATGCTACATCATTTCATGATGTAGGTTCTGAAGACTTTTCTGTTACTCCTGTCCAGTATTAGGTGATTAAGCATGTCTGTTGAGTTGTCATGAAGTGGTAAGCCTTCATCCTTCAGAAGGCATTGTCATTTCATTATTAATTATTTATTGTCATAGTACATTTGGATTCTTTGATCATAGTCGGGAGCATGTCCCAACTTATTTGGAATTTTTCATTTTAGAGACTTTCATGGAAAAATATGGATTGGTTGTTGTTTAACTCTTAGTCTTCTTTTGAGTTATCTATTCATCTTCTTATTACTGTTTAATTGGCTTTTGTATTATTATTATTATTATTATTATTATCATAGCGCTCTTGAGGTTAGGCTGAGGGAATGGTCTCCGATCCATGGTGGGCTTGAGATACCTATCACAGCCAGGCTCAGGGTCATTACAAACATCAATAAGAAAAATCCAAGCGATAAAAATTTAGGGTTTTTTTGCTCAAATTGATCTTTTTCTTGTCTTACAAAATCCAATCGGACTGGGAGTTGGTAAATTTTTTTTCTCTATATCATACTTCTAAAGAGATTACTACTAGTTGGGTTATATATCCTAAAGAAATCAGACAAAGATTGTACTTTGAGTGAAAAAAGGCAAGAGATGTGAGATCAATATACGAACAAAAGAAGCCAAATTGAGAGATATTTTATCTTTAAATTTTTGGAGATGTCTCAAATAGGAAAGAATAGTAATGTTGGGACTCCAAACAATGACATAGCTAAGGCACTTAGAAGAATTTTTGCTTGACTCGTGTGTTAGAAGTCACTCAAAATCCACCTAACTTTGTTGAAGTGTCAATCACACAATTGAATGACATGAATGTCACCGTAGCTGATTTAAGGACAAAAAAAGCTTTTCATACAAGGTGTCGAATAAAAGGTAATATTTGCTTTATGATTATTAATTTTGAAAGTGGTGCTAATATGATAAGTTCATACATTGTGGAGAAGTTGAAACTTACATGAAGTAAACACACTACTACTTAAAAACGGCAATGGTTGAATGTAATTCATGAACTTAAGGTAACTAAGCAGAGCATGATTTCTTTCTCTATTGATAGGTATTCTAATAATGTTCTTTGTGATGTAATTCCAATGCAAAATTATTATATCATGCTTGGATGTTCCTGATAATTTGTTAGGAATGTAATTTATGATAGAAAAAAGAATAAATTTTTTCTTAAGATAAATCAAAAAAATATGGTCTCGCCCATTTAACTTTATCCCAAATTTATGAAGATCATAGACGTGTGAAAGAAGCAATAAGAAATTTTAAAAGGGAAAAATGAAAGAAGTAAGAGAGTGCATGTTGATATTCCAAGAGAGGAAAAGAAAGAGGTTGTGTTGTGTGAAGAAAATGGAATCTTAAGTGAAAAAAAATGAAGTCAAGAGAAAAGAAAAGAGAGATGTTCCTGAGAGTAAAATAGAGAGGGATGGTACAGAGAGAAAAGAAAGATAGTTTGAGTGAGTTTATTTCTTATTCTAACTCTAACATTCCTACTACTTCTTCTAGTTGTTTTTACTCTCTTGTAGGTACTCATGGAAAATTTTGCATTGAAAATCCACATTGAATGAGCTTAACCCTAAGGTGGTTGAAAGTACATGTCTCATAGAACAAGTGTTTGATAATGATATGGATCTAGGTAAAGAGAATTATTTTGAATTTATTCAAGATAAGACTCATGACAAAATGTCCAACAATGCAATAGTGAATCTAATGCTCATACAAATGGAGCGAGGTGGTGTTGTTCTTTTATCATATAAGATCAAGTACAGTATGTATGATTGATTTATCCATATTCTTGAGATTCCTGGAACATCTAAGATCTATTTGGAGTTAATGAACAACACTCTTAATTCTTATGTTGGTGACTTTATTATGTTTGAGGATGATGATATCTGGTTACATGATAATTCATTAACTATAATCACTAAGTTCACTAAGTGTAAGTTGTTCCCCTCTGAAATTAATCACGACATTATTGAATATAGATTTTTACTTGTTTAAATGAGGCATGATGTTTGTGGATGGAGAATATGGATTATGAATGAGTTAGATGATTCTTCTTCTTTGATTCTAGTGTTAAAATAATTTTTTGTGATGGCTTATAAAAATATGATTCTTTATATGGGATAAGACACAATTCTTCGAGTATTGGTTATTGTAAGGCTAAAAAGGTGTTTACTACTAGTGATGAAGAAATATATGACTATTATGATACTAGTGATGAAGTACCTTTTGTTGAAACTATTCATGATTCCTTGTTGGAGAATTTGAAAAATTACTTGAAATTTAATGGAGAATTTATTTTGATATTGAAAGGTATTGAAATCTCATATGCTTATGTGAATAGATTTTATGTTGTAAAATATTGGGAAGTGTAATTGAGGATACTTGGATATATTACAAAAATATTTATTTTGATGCATATGTTTGAATCTTATGTCGTTTTTGTCAAGCCCATTGGAGTACTTTATTGATAGAGCTAAATTTGAGAGGCGTATATCATTCCCTATGATATCTGTATGTGAATTTTGTTGTCCTTATGCAAGAAATTAGAGAATTTTCAATTGAGATGATGATGTCTACCTACTTTATAAAGGTATATCTTTACATGTTAGGATGATTAAGTTAAGTGGATACATGGCCACTATCTTATTTTGTCCCTACCATCGTTGCTTTCAAGTAATGGATGTTGTTTACTATTGTATGTCTTCTTAATTCTGCGAGATTCAAATTCGAGGATGAAATATTTTCAAGAAGAAAAGAAAGATAGTATCCAGGCTGGCCCACTTGCATGAAGATTTTTTAGTTTCAATGTGAAAATCAAAAAGATGCTTATGATTGAAGAGGATCCCTAGAACGAGTCCAAGAATTATGGAAAGGACTGGGCTAAGTGCTACACATATTTTATGATTTAAGTTCAAGTTCAAAAGAAAGAAGACTGGGCTCATATGAGTTTTGATTAAATTTAGAAATTTTTCCTTATTTCATTAGGGTAGAATTTTTGGGATTATTTTTCATGCTTTCCTAATTTAAAGTTTCATAGTTTATAAGTTTCCTAGTTTAAAAGCTTCCTCTTTTAAAGTTTCCTAGATTTATTTATTTATATTAAAGTGGTATTCAAATCTCATGCTATTTGGGATAGGTTTTATTTATATAGGGATGAATTTTTTCATTTTCAATAAGAACATTATGATTAATATTATTTGAGAGATTCTTTTTTGTAATCATTGTATGTGTTGACTATGGTTATATCTTGCAATCTTATAAGAACGATTCTTTAGGGGATAAGATAGATTCTTAACTTGATATTTTTTATTTCTATTAATATTAATTAAAAAAGGTGATTAGTCTTATACTAATTGTTATCTTTAGTTTATTCGAAATAGGGTCTAGATAACATTTGATCTAAGTTCTTGAATTGACTCTTTTAGTATCATAATTAGTATTTAGTCCATTAATTTTGAATATTAAAATCAATTAGGGTTCTTAGCACTTAATCTCAAAATTGAAGAATTTTTATTCTCAAATTTCACCTATCTTTAATTTCTTGTCTTTAATGTTAGAATTTTGACTTCCACATTATTTTCTTGTTTATTCAGGTAAACCAATTCTTATCATAAGCTTTTATCCTTTTCCTTAAGCAATTTATCATTCAATAGATCTTCTAGCATTTTGGATTTGCCTAATTTGTTACTCTAACAGGCTTTGTTCGGACACATACAATATATTAATTTCGGGTTTATTTGGGTGTTAACAAGAAACTGGGTTGATATAAATGTGACTTTCCGTGAGTTTATCTGCAATATTTATTTTCTCACAAATTATCTATAACTTGAGTGATTTTATAATTCGTAAATTATATGACACTTTCTAATTTTTGAGATCTAAATTATGTAAATTTAGATCAATACTTAAAATATATTTTTTTTTCATTATATTGACATGATGAGAAAACAGTAAACTCACTAATTATTTGAGAAATTAACTCTTCCCTAGCAACACTCAATGTTATTCAAAAACAAAATTGGGACTATTTCAAGGCTCGGGACTAATGTAAGGCACGTTAATGGCTCTAATAAACTACTAAGATCATGAAATTACATGGAATGGCCCCCATAGTGGGTGACTTTGATTTTTCTCCCTAGTGAGAGAAGTCTTTAAAGACTAATCGTCCTTTCTTTTATGTATAGTACAAGTACATTTTTGTATCTCTATAACTCATATGATTTTAAACTTTCCATGTCACTTGTCTCTCTACTTTTACTTTAATTTTTTTGCACTTTTTTATTCTTCCTTAATTTTTTATTTTTTTTCTTGTTTTGATTTATTTGTCTCAATGTTTTTTACCTTCTTTTTCTTTTTTCCCTCAAACATTATTTATTCTTCATTTTATTTTTTTCTAATTCATTAGTCTCAACCTTTTCTTTTTATTTTATTTTTTATTTTTATCATTTCTCAAACTGTATTATATTTTTTTCTTCTCATTTTTGTTTTTCTCAATTGTATATCGTTTCTTTTTTCTTTTGTTTTTTATTCTTTTCTTTTCCTTAACCTTTATATTTTTTCTTCCCTTTTTCTTCTTTTTTCTCAATCTTTTTTTCTCAACTCTATTATATTTTGCTAATAAACAGAAAGTTGAATAATTCACAAATGGATCTTCTTTCTTTGACATCAAAGTAAATTTAAGGGCATTACTTTTTGTTTGGAAGTCCTTTGGGATAAGTCTTGTCTTTGAGGCAAAAGTTACATAATATCTCATAAATCAAGACACAATGTGGTAGTAACAAGTCTTGTTCATAGGGCATAACTTGTTGTTTGAAAATCTTTGTGTTAAATATTGCCTCTAAGGCAAGAGTTATAAAATATCTCATAAATCAAGGCACAATGTGGTAGTGTCAACACTTTCCCATTTGGCATAACTTAGTTTTTTTTTTTTTGGAGGTTCGTGGGATAAGTCTTGTCTTAGAGGCAAGACTAATAGAGCATTTCATAAATCAAAACACAATGTAGTAGTGTAAACTCTTGCCCACGAGATATAACTTGTGGACTAAGTTTTGCATTTAAGAAAAGAGTTATATAACATCTCATAAATCAGACCACGATGTGGTAGTGTCAACTTTTGCCCATGAAACGTAACTTCTTGTTTAAAAGTCCTTGAATTAAGTCGTGCCTCTAAAAAAAAGGTTATAGAACATCTCTTAAATTAAAAAATAATGTGGTAGTGTCAACTCTTGTTCTTAGGGCATAACTTGTTGTTTAAAAGTCCTAGATTTATAAAACATCTCATAAATCAAGACACATGTTGTTAGGGCGTAACTGGTTGCTTAAAAGTCCTTGCGCTAAGTTTTACCTCTAAGACAAGAGTTATAAAGCATATCATAAATCAAAACATAATGTGGTAGTGTCAACTCTTATCCATAGGGCGTAACATATTGTTTAAAGTTCTTGGCTTAAGTCTTGCCTCTAAGGCAACAGTTATAGAACATCTCATAAATTAAAACACGATGTGATAGTATCAGATCTTGCCTATGAGGCATAACTTGTTGCTTGAAAGTCCTTGGTCTAAGTCTTGCCTATAAGGGAAGAGTTATAGAACATCTCATAAATCAATACACAATGTGGTATGTCAACTCTTGCTCATAGGACATAACTTGTTATTTGATGGTCCTTGGGCTAAGTCCTACCTTCTAGCCAAGAGTTATAAAAAATAATGTGGTAGTGTTGACTCTTACCTAATGTACGTAACTTGTTGTTTAAAAATCCTTGGGATAAGTCGTGTCTCTAAGGCATGAGTTGTAGAATATCTCATAAATCAAGACATAACAAGGTAGTTTTCACTCTTGCCCGGAGGGCATAACTTATTGTTTGAAAGTCCTTGGGCTAAGTCTTGTCTCTAAGATAAGAGTTATAGAACATTTCATAAATCAAAACACAATGTGGAGGTGTCAACTCTTGCCCATAGAACATAACTTGGGCCTTTAAAGCAAGATTTATAGAACATATTACAAATCAAGATACAATATAATGGTGTCCCCATGGAGCGTATCTTCTTGTTTGGAAGAAATCGAAGAAAAGAAAAATAATAGAAATCGAGGAAAAATTAAAAAATTAAGAAAAATATTAAAAAGGAAAAAAAAAGTTGAGAATAAAAAAGACAAAAAAAATAAAGGTTGAGAAAAAATTTAAAAAAAAAAAAAGAAAGATAAAAAAGATAATTTTAAAAAAAAATTAGAAGTTGAGAGGAGAAAAGTATGGGTTGAGAAAAACTAAAAAAAAAAAGAGGATAAAAAAAATCGAAGTGAAATAGAAAAGAGAAAAAATAAAACTTGAGAGGATAAAAGAAAAAAAAATGGCAAGGGTTGAGAAAAACTAAAAAAAATAAAAGTAAAATAAAAAGAGAAAAAAAATAGAATTTGAATGATAAATAAGTATGAAGTTGTTTAGAAATATTTGTGGTATTCAAGTATAAATAGGTATTGGACTAGTTTTGTAGAACTTTTCTTATGGAGAACAAAAAAATAAAGTCACCTACCCATTATGAGGGTCACTTATGTAGTTTACGTTTATCAACCTCGTATGCCTCTGAACGCCTAGTGCATACTGTCCACTCTACCCCTAAGCCTCAATTGGAAAACGCGTTTTAGATTATCTACTTTTCGGGTATATGCATGTTTTTAAAAATAATATATATTTATATAATACAAGTCACTTTAAAATCGTTACAAATCACAAGTTCCTCTACAAAAAAAAAATTCCTTTACAAATAGTAATTGTGATTTTTTTAAGGGTGTTTTACATAAATCCTGACTAGTTTATCTATAATTACACCCTAATTTAACTTTTTTAAAATTTCATAAAATTTTGATTTTTAGTTTGCACATAATATTAAAAGAGATATATGATTGATGTTACATCTTAAGAGACAACTAATACGTTGTAATTATGAAAAGTAACGGCAATTAATGCATTTAAGGAGTAATTTAATCTGCAGATCTTCTAATTAACATGTAGATATCCCCAAAAGATAGCATTTAGTCAATAATGCAATTTTTTTGAAATATTTATCTCCATATTTTTCTCCATGTTCAACTTTCAGATTCATTCTTCTTTAACTTTTCTCTTTTTCTCTTGGTGTTAATTTTCTTTTTAAATTTTTTGCAATGAATTTCATACCCTGCAAAAAGCAATACAAATATTAATTAAAAACATATCATGGAAAGACATAATGTATCAATATAAAAAATGCGATTTGAAATACAAAGGTATAAGAGATACACAATACAAAAAATGTATCAGGTGCAAAGAACTATATTTTAAAAGAGATACATACAGAAAGCGTCTAACTATATGGATGTATATAAAAGAGATACATATAAAAAAAAAATTATCAGTCATACAGATACAAGAATATGCACCTAGAAAATGCATATAGAACTAAGCTAAATTATGTATCTTTAACTAATAAAAAATGTATCTCAAATTAAAATATTCAGATAAAAAAATAGGTATCTAGTAAAATCAATTCAGATACAACAATTCTGAATTAAGAGTTCAATTGGAAACAAGTTATTTTAAAAAATAAATTGGAGAAAAATGAAGAATAATTACATTTTTGAAAGAGAGAGAATAATTAATGTCTCCGATCGTTGAAGTTTTTGTAGTCCAGAGTTATGGAACTCCTCCAACATGAGCTTCACAAAGCATAACGAGTATAAGGGAAGAGGGATCCGAGAATTGTTGTATCTATACTACAAAAATTTCCTTTAATTTTTATCCCCAGTTGTCTATTGAATTGTTGTTTGCTTGGTTAAGGATTAATGGTGATTGGAGACACCATACGACGTCGTCGTTTTTTGTTTCTCCGGTGGATACCCCGATGGAGGATAGGGTGACGCTAGTTTTCTGAAAAATACTTTTAAGGTTATACATTAATGATATTAAATTAGTGAAAAGAAGATATTAAGATAAATTTTTAGGGGCAATAAATATAGGAAAAATTTCACAAAACCACAACTTAAGATATCTAAATTACTAAAAATTTCTTTACTTAATAAAAACTATAAATATCTCTTATTTACATTCTCTCTCTTTAAATCTCGAGATACATAACTTCTACCCTAAAAAATTAGGATATATTTATTACCCCTCTAAATCATGTCAAAATATTTTTAAAAATTAAAAAAAAAAAGTAAAAAAGGCATTTACTTTTTTAAAAACACAACACAATGGTAGACATTTTCCTTTGACACCCTCATCTTCCCCCCTTTCCCTTCTTCAACCCCTTCAATCACACCATAAACTCCTTTTTTCTTTTTCTTTTTTCAGACAAATTCAAATTTACACCGAGAATATAAATACTGAGACTTTTTTTTTTTTAGATAAGTCCAAACTTACACAACACAATGAAACTTCGTGAACTCCGTTAACCCATTCCGTCGAAGAAAAGGAAATCTGACACTTCTAGACGAAAAGGTGCTGTTTCGAAAAGAAAAATTGTTGAAGTCACAACAAGACACATCTTACCAAAGATTTAACAATTTGTATATGAGCATTTTAATTCGAGGTACACTTTTTATTAGTTGAAGATACATAATTAAACTTAATTCTATATGCATGTTCCAGGTGCATATTCTTTTATCTATATAATTGATACATTTTTTTTATATGTATCTTTTCATATACATGTTTATAGTTAGAATGTTTCTGTGTGTATCTCTTTTAAAATATGTATCTCTACATCACAATTTTTGTCTTGTGTATCTCTTATACCTTTGTATGTCAAATCTCATTTTTATACTAATACATCATGTCTTACCATGATATGTTTTTAACCATTATTTGTATCTCTTTTTTCAGGGTTTGAAATTCATTGCAAAAAGTTGAAAAAGAAAAATAACACCAAGAAAAAAAAAAGAGAAAAGCTGAAGAAGAATGAATCTGGAAGTTGAATATAGAGACAAATTTTTTTTTAAAAAAAAAACTACATTATTAACTAAATTCCGTTTTTCCGAGGAAATCTAGATGTTAATTAGAAGATCTGCAAAGTAAACTATTTCTTAAATGAGTTAATTACCATTACTTTCTATAATTTCAGCGAATTAGTTGTTTCTTAATATGTAACATCAATCATGTATCTCTTTTAATTTATGTATCTGAAAAATTAAAGATCAAATTTTTATAAGATTTTGAAAACAAAAATGGAATGAGGTGTAATTATGGATAAATTAGTCGGGATTTATTTAAAATATCCATATTATCATAATTTTTAGGATAGAAGTTATGTATCTGGATATTTAAATAGAGAGAATGTAAATAAAAGATATTTATAATTTTTATCAAGTGAAGTAATTTATATATCTTGTGGTTTTGTGAAAGTTTTTCTTTTTTTAACTCTACACGTAGTAATTCGATCACACAAGTTGACGAAGAGATACAAGCGCATGTCACATGTTCATTGGATCAATAAACATGTAATTTGGTTTTTTCACTTTTTTTTCCCGGTTTCAACTGTGGCGTCACTCAATTTGGAAGGGGACATTTTTCCCCAATCGATCAAAGAAGTGACAGCAACCATTGTTAACCATTTCCGGAAAATGCAACTTTTTCTCATTTCGGATGAAAAAAGAAATTTAATTCCCTATACCATGGCACAAAAATCCACATGATGAAGTTTCATTAGAACGTAAGCTTTCAGGTCACAAGGCGTCTTGCCTAAGGCATAATTATTAAGGTTTATGCTCATCATAAAAGATAAAGTAACGCAGCCTTGCAAACGTTTTCGGCAAGTAATTTCCACTTGCTTCTAGCTAGAGATATCGCCTTCTCTTCCGCAGTGTTTTGTGCTGTCATTTTTGTTAAGTTTCTAGCCACGTTCACGCATTAACTTCTTTAGTTGAATAAACAATTACTTATTGGGCCATGCTCTGTCAAGTTTCTTATCTAGGGGACCTATATAACATAGTGTGCTTATGTGCAATAGTAGAATATTGGATGTGTAATTGATGTATTTTAAATACGTACTCCCTTCCATCTTAAATTATCCGTTTTAAATTGAGATGACATATTGATTAAAAAAAATAATTAATAACATGAGCAGTTCACCATAGTAAACCTATTAAATGATGTTTACATTTTAATTTGAAGAAAAAATAATTAATGCAAAGGATAAATATGAAAAAAAAAATTGTCTCTTCTTAATTAATGAAAAAAGATAAATAAAATAGAAAATCAAATTAGAAAATTTGAGACGAATAATTTAGTGGGAAGGAAGTATATTAGAAGTTATAGATCCGCCTTAGATCTCATACCTTGATAAGTTGACTTTGCGGACAGACTTCAGATGCTGGAATTTCCATGTGATTGCCGTAGTTGGTGACGGCGCAAGATAAGCTGATACCGCACTACATTCACAACTCATTTTTGTGCACCAATTTTATTGTAGTATTTCATAAGACTTGAGCAATCAAAAAAAGATTGTTCCCCTGCCAATTAGATCACTATAAATATATTCCCAACCTCTATATTCACCACACATTCAACTTAAACATCTTTTAACACGACAAATGGAGGCGTCTAGTTGCAAAAGCTTGATTTTTCTCCTTTTTGCAGTTGTTTTATTCATCTCACAGACACAGCCGCTAGTCACAGCTGCCAAAGACTCTGGTGGGCAAGCCAACACAAACTTTGTCAGAAAAAAATGCAGCATCACCACATACCCTTCACTTTGCCTGAACAAACTAATGCCTTATGCGTCATCGGTGAAAGCCAACTCCACAAAGCTCTGCAAAGAAGCCCTTAATGTAGCAACAAAAGGTGCACGAGATGCCTCTATCATTGTCTCGAATCTGAAAAAACAGAAGGGAATTTCAAAATATGAAGCCGCGGCTATTAAAGACTGTATAGAAGATGTGAAGGATGCAATGTACGAATTCAAGCGGGCTATTGAGGCAATGGGACATCTGGGTGATGGAGATAAGGAATTTCAATTGTCTAATGCAAAAACGTACGCAAGTGCAGCTATAACAAACGCAGACTCGTGCACTGATGGGGTCTCCGATAACCGTAAAGTAAATCCAAAAGTGAAGGATGCGATAAATAGAAGTATGGCGGTTATTATCAGACTTGGCAGCAATGCCTTGTCACTCATTAACCATGTTTATGAATACTGAATAGTGGAATACTGTCACTTTGTATTGAAAAAGTGATATCCATCTTATTGCTATAATTAACATTGACTTTTAGTAGCATTTGCAAAGTTCGACTAGGATTTGTGTAACAAACCAAACGTAAAAATAGCAATAAACCACTTTCAAAGAAAACAAACCAAACGTAAAAATAGCAATAAACCATTTTCAAAGAAAACAAACTCCTAAATCAAGTGCAAAAATCAAGCTACTGACTTGTGCACGTAACATGTTTAATGCTTCAATTTCCATGTGACTACTTATCCCGTTTGTGACCGCAAGGTAAGTTGACATCGCATTCGCACGTTCACAACGTGGGGACCACTTTTAAAATATTCAAAATTTAAATTGAAAAATGGTAGTATAAGGTAATTTAAGCACCTATATTTATTATTCTAGCGGAATGGTTTTAGGAGTATGACCCTATTTATCAAAAATGGAAAGCACTCCATCGTCTTCTTTTCCTTTTCATTACTTTCTGTTTTGCATTTTTCACAATACCATTCAGTACCATTGAAGCAAGAAGCAACCTTTCACAATCACCACTTTTTAGAATAATTCTTATGCTCCATTCTAATTATATATATATACATTGATGTATGTACAAATAATAGTGTCCAAAAAAGTTTATTCTCTTTGATGAATGTTTTTATGTATTCTAATTTTTATTTTATTTTTGAATAAGTTATAATCAATCCTTATATTACCACATAAAACAATAACATGACATATATTTAATATAAGATATTGAAATTATCAATAACAAAATTTTTGTTGAAAACACATATAAGATCTTAAAATTATTATGTATAATATGCATATTTGCAAATATATAATAGTAAAAAATTATATAATGAATTGGTTGTTATTTCTTTGAAATATTATAAAATTTTAAGGATGTAAAAATCAAATCAAACCAAATGAAAAAGGTTAAATATTTAATCAACTTGGTTCGATTTTCAGTTTAGTCCAACTTTTGTCCAAATAGTAAACACCCCTGGTAGGATTTGCGAGAGTCAAATAGAAATTTTTTTACACAATTTCTTTGTAACCATGTCTGTATTGGTGCAAAAACTAAAAAGTAGTTCGTGAAACAAAAAAAAAAAAAAGCCATTTTGAAGGATCTAAAGCGGCAAATTTAAAAATATCTCTCCAAAGAACAAGGTAAAATCTTAGCAAACTTAGTGTCGAATCTTGCAATTTTGTGTTCAAATGAATAGATAGATTATATATTTATGGATAATTTGATATAATTAATTAGAAGAATGATAGAAGTCATAGATGAAGACGGAAGAGAGATACTCCCCTCGTTCATTAATAGGGCAATTTTACTATATTATCCTTTGAGTATAATAAATTTAATTTTTTTGAGAAATGCATTAATGAATTGTACTTAATGCTAAGAACAAAATGGATAGAAATACTATTATATATTGATTTTTTAAATTGGACATCTATTTGTCGTATAGTTAACCCTACTTTTGATAGAAGAATAAGGGCACAACTTATCCCTAGTAGTATACTATAACATCTCTATGGAGTCATTTGATTGGAAAAGAGTTATCCCGAAATAATTAAACCCCAAATTAGCTATCCTGAGATTAGTTATCCCACCATTTATATGGGATAACTTATGCCTTAACTATGATATAAATGGTGGGATAAATGATCACGGGACTAGGAGTAAATTCTCTAGATGATCACCAGTGGTGGAGCCAGAAATTTCAGCAAGGGTGTTCAATAAAATAGAAACTAACCCACCCTTTGGCTTTTAGTGAACACCTACCTCCACTTAAGCTACATCCCTCAGATATGTTAAGGTTTTTCAAACCTTTATTTTTAACCAAATAGAACATCCTTTTATCTATATACGCGATATAATTTTTCGGCAAAGGTTGTTCATCTGACCACCCTTGGTACAAGGTGGCTCCGCCCCTGATGATCACCAATGTTTGAGAAATTGCCTACAAATATCATTTTTGTTTCATTTAAGACAAGAATATCACCCAATTCTTTCCATTTTCTTTAAAATATACTTAACACCTCAAAAACCTTCTCTCTTTTTTTGATAAATAGATTTATTTAACTTATCAAATTATTTAACTAAAGTTTTATCCTAATTCTTTTTTTTTAAATACACATGATATATTAATCATTGAAGATTAATTTAATTGCACAAAAAGCTTGAATTATTTTATTTGATATGTACTTTTCAAAGTTTCTTTTATTTACTTGTTTATTTTACCACTTAATACAACAACAACAACAACAACAAACCAGTGTATTCCCACGTGGTGGGGTCTAGGGAGGGTAAAGTATATGCAGTTCATACCACTACCTTCGGAGAAGTAGAAAGGTTATTTCAGATAGATCCAGGCTCAAGACAAAGAATAGTAAACAAATTCATAACTAAACATAAAACAAGATGAAATAACAGAAATAAGACACCCACAAAGTAATACCTCTACACTAACGAACCAAAGGCACCCCCTACCCCCATACCCTCCTACTAGTAGCTCCAACCTATGGACCTAGCCCTAAGACTACCGGCCCAGCTACCCCAAAGCTCTCCTAACTATAGACTATGACCTACCCACAAGAACTAGCCTTCTAACCTATTCGTGTTCCTCCATACCTTCCTGTCTAGGATCATGTCCTCAGTAAGTTGTAACTGCTTCATATTACGTCTAATCACCTCTCTCTAGTATTTCTTTTGCCTATTCCTATCCCTCCTGAAACCATCCAAAGCTAGCCTCTCACACCTATGAACTGGGGCATCTGTGTCCCTCTTCATCATATGTCCAAATCATCTCAACCAAACTTCTCGCATCTTGTCCTCTACCGAAGCCACTCCCACTTTTTTCGGATAGTCTTATTACTAACCCTGTCACCCCTAGTAAGCTCTCACATCCAACGCAATACCCGCATTTATGCCACCTTCAATTTTTTAACATGGAAGCTCTTGACTAACCAATACTCCGTTCTATACAATATGATTGGACGGACTGCCACTCTGTAAAATTTGCCTTTAAGCTTGGGCGGCACCTTCCTATCACACAACACTGCCGAGACGAGCCTCCATTTCATCTATCCTTCCTCAATACGGTGAGATACATCCTCATCAATCTCTCCATTTTCCTGAATTATATACCCAAAATACTTAAAATTATCCCTCTTATAAACAACCTGGGAATCCAACCTTACTACCACCTCATTCTTCTGCCTCAAGTCATTAAACTTGCATTCCACATACTCTGTCTTGGTCCTACTCAACCTGAACCCTTTAGATTTAAGGGTTTGTCTCCAAACCTCTAATTTATCATTCACACCATTACGCGTCTCATCAATCAAAACTACATCATATGTTATTTATATAAGAATAAAAGAATAAAATCCATTTTGTTGGGTTATACAAAAAGAATTCTTGGATTAATATAATCCAAAGATATTATATTACCTTCAAATATAGAGTAATAGAGAATAAAAGAATATAATTAGTCATTTAAAAGCATTGATGGCAAACCTATGACATTTTTTGTTGCCAAACAAAATTCAATAAGAAAATTTTATTATGTATTATTACCTGAAAAATCTAATTTGGACATAGATTACTTGCAACTTTTAATGCAAGATAATTTTTGATAAATATATAGTGAAAAGATAATTTTTTTTCTTGTAGATTTTTTACAAGTTATTCCCTATAAATAAATTAAATAAATCAGTAAGATAATACATAAAATTTAGAAAACAAAATATTATTTTAATTTAGTTTCTTCACTTTTTTTGTGATCATTATATTTATATTTTATTTTATTATCCAATTAAACACTAATTTATATTCGTACTTCATTCTAAATCCATCAAAAGCAAAGACCAATTGATTGAGTAATATTTTAAAAATCCATTTGTAATAGCACTGAAGAAGGTATCATTTTGTTAATATTTCTCAAAAAAAATAAATTCAAGACTACATAATTTTTCTTTCCTTAAAAAAAGGATATTTTATTCTTTTATTCTCGTATAAATAATAAATTTAATATCTAAAATATGAAATCCATAGTTTTATTTGTTTTACATTCTAAGAATTTTTAGTATATAAAATAAACGACAAAAAATTATTGTACCAATTCGTATAAGTACTTGTATTTTAAAACTATTATTAAGTGGTGAAATAAATTAGTAAATAAAATAAATTTTGAAGATTACATATCAAATAAAATAACCCAAGCTTTTGGTGTAATTAAATTAATTGTCAATAATTAATATATCATGTGTAATATTTTTTTAAAAAAAGAATTAGGATAAAACTTTAGTTAAATAAGTTTGATAAGTTATACATTTTTTTTTTAAAAAAAGAAATTTTAATGACATGTCATTCCAACTGGGAGAGAGAAAGATTTTGAGATGTTAAGTATATTTTTAGGAAAAAAGAAAAGTTGGATGATATTCTTGTCCTAAATAAAAACAAAGTTATATTTGTAGGCAATTTTCCAAACATGGGTGACCATTTAGGAAATTTACTTTGGGACTAGTTAATACCTCCAATCAAATACTGGATAAAATAATCTTACATTTTATCCTGAGACTATTTATTCCATATATCTCAGACTAAATAACCCATTTATGTCTTAGAATATGAGTCTCATAAAGAAATTTGCGATAATCTTATTAAAAAATAAAACGATGAAGTAACATATGAAAATGGATTTGGACACATTTAAGGGAAAGAGAGTGAGTGGGTGAACAAATTATGGAGGTAGGAGGGAATTACGGACGGGAGTTCAAAACAGCTAAAAACATAATTAAAAGTAATGGGTAACGACTACTCTTGGTAAAGTTACATGACGGTATAAATAAAATGTTGCACTATTTTATGTTAGTTAATCTCTTCAGAAGATTTAGTAAAAGAGACACCTTACAAACTTAATTGAAAAAAGAGACACTATTTTATTTTTGAATTTATTTTCTAATGTTTGGAGAGAGAAAATAGAAAAGGTGTGGGGTATGAGTCAATTTGTAAAGTTCAAAAATTATTGCCACCCTTTAAGTCCTTTTAAAATACTTTTCACACCCTACTTTTCTTTAAAATACGTATATTAATTTCCTCGCTCATCACTCTTACTCACAAAACTCTTTGACTTTCCTGCTTACCCTTCTCCAACCTTCATTTTTTATTTCTATCTTCTCTAAAACTCTAAGATCTTTCATATTTTAATTCAGGTAAATTCTCTCCATCTCCCGAGTAATTGGTGCTTCATATTGATGAAATTTTTTTTGCATTTTTTCATTTTGAATTTGTGTTGATTGAGTTGATTTTGGATGATTTTTTTTAAATGAATCTTGATTTAACTGAAAAACTCTATTTTTAAGTTAATATTTATTTAATTATTGATGGATATTTAATGGATCATGATTGTCCTTGCCGATTGCATGGTGACTTTTTTCGTATATTTATCAGTTAGTGTGCCTAGAAATTTGAGTTTTCTTCAAATATTTCTTCAATGTAATAGTATTTTAGATGCATGTTCTCATAGGTTATTATTGTTCTATTAATAGATCGTTTGGTTGATTAGGTATTTGTTTGATTTGGATGAAAAAATTTAATTTTTTTTTAAAATGGGGTTTGATTTTACTAAAAATCTTTGTTTTTAAATTGATATTGTTTGATTGTTGATGGATATTTGATAGATTATGATTGTTCTTGTCGATTGCATGGTGAATTTCTTTTCTGAATCAATTCGTGTGCCCAGAAATTTGAATTTTCTTTAAATTTTTCTTCAATGTAATGGTATTTTAGATGCATTTTCTTGTGAGGGATGGCTTGATCATACATTATTGTTGTTATATTAATAGATCATTCAGTTGATTAGGTATTTATTTAATTTCTGAATTTGATCGTTAATTATGTTTGATTGTAATGGTGTTTTAGATAGGATTTCTTCTTTTTTTTATTCCACATTCATCTGTTTGTGTTGTTGTCCTGTTAATAGATTATTAGATTTTCTAGGTATTATTTTTTCTATATAGTTGCGAAATCATATTTTTTGTACATAGATCATAAAAATGGCTGGAGGTAACAAATGCAAAGTTGTAGAAGTTGAAAGATCTTGAAAAAGAAAAAGAAGGATAGTCGATAAGTCAGAGAATTGAAATTATAGATGTGCAGGAGGAAATAAAAATTTAGTACAGTATAGATAATGAAGCATTGATCGTGCCCCACTGTGCATGATTTATTTCGGTTGAGAGGTATGACCTCACCACAGCCATGAATGATGTTGGATCATTTTCAGCTAAGATATCTGTTAGATCTCATTTAAAATTATTTTATGAATTTAAACAAGTCGTGATTTATCAGTGTCTCAAGTCGATGTTTAAGAATTCTTGTTTTGGTTGTTTATGGACTTGGTAGAACATTTGAAATTCAATATACACTTCTTCATCGAGTTCAACAAGACATCATGCTGCATGAAATATGTTTCTGAAGGGGTTTGATCTAATCATGGGGTTAAATAGTGGGTGCTATTCCCGTAATTCAAAATATGTCAAAGTGATCAAGGATGGAGAACCTTTTTTTCAAAAGGATTGGGAGAAAGAAGAGTGTAAATGCTAAGAGATTGTTAAAGCTCATTAGAGGTGGAAGGGTAGACAAGGAGGACAAGTTCAAATTCTGCTTGATTTGGTTTGTGTATTGCATATTTCTTTCACGAGATTTATCAAAAACCATGGAGATAGATATCATTAAGATGGTAGATAACTGAGCTTATTTAAGAGATATCCTTGGAGTAAAGAATCATTTACATTGACTCTACACTATCTAAAGAAGTGGATAAACTTCATCAAGCGAAAGAATACATATGTAATAAAAGGAGTTTCATCTTATGCGATCTATGAATTTCCTTGGACATTTCTGGTGTTGATTATAAATCATTAAAGTAGTTTATTTGATACTGTAATATATTTATGGTATCTATAGTACACTGACTGATTTATATATTTGTGTTTTCTTTTGATAATAGATTTGGATATTACCGAGCTCAGTAGAAAAAATGATAAATTAATAGAAGATCCATTGCCCATTTCTCGATTGCTCAGATGGCATACCTCAGAAGCCGATAAACTAATTGAAGGTGATCCATATTTGAATGAAAGAAGCACAAAGGTATGAAATTATTTTTTTTAAGAATACTTTTAACAATACTGTGTTTCTTAATAATCATATTTTCATATTTGTATGTGGAGAGTGAACTTGTACCTTATCTCACGATCCGTGAAATGAAACAGCAATACATAAAAAAGTTTAAAGTATTTCATCAATGGCTTGAAGACCCATCTGCATGGTGTAACTGTCATCACCGTATCAGGGGATAGTGAGAACGAGTACAATGACCAAGATTTGGGTGAAAATTCTGTGTCAAGACATGTCACTCACGGTGCGGGGATAAGGAAATTGAGAGCAACAAAAAAGAGATCGATAATCAAAAATTTGAAAGAGTGTGTGCTTAGGCAGGAGGAGGTAATGAATGATATTGTTGATTTTGTGAAACAAGAAAGGCTAAGGAGAGCAGAAAAGGAGAAGCTGAAGAGAAAAGAAGAAGATCAAGGCAATATCTCCTATGTTTATTGTAGAAGTTGCATATTTTTATTAATCAATTTTAGTTATAATAGAATATATGTCATGCTTTATTGACCGATAACATAGTTTATTATAAACACTATATACTTGAAAATATAGGTATGGAGGTCCAAAATCAACATTCATCAGTGAGAATTGTCTGCAATGACAACGACATTAAAAAAGTGGTCCTTGAGATAGCAGCTTTAGAAATGCGTCAATCAATGCTGGTGAGGTGATGGTGCCTGATGAACCAGATATTGCAAAGAAGGATAATTTGGATGAAGGCAATCAAGAAAAAGAAGAAATAATGAAAAAGTTGTTTGTGAAGAAGAAAACAAAGTTGACGAACCAACTATTGTAGAAAAGGATAATCAGGATGAAAGTAAGAAAGAAGAAGAAGAAAAAAATAAAAAAATTATTTGTGAAGAAGAAATAATGAAGAAGATAGAGAGAAAGCAGGAGAGGAATAAGAAGAAGGAAAAAAACATTTGGAGAAGAAGTGGAGAAAGAAGAAGAAGAAGGAGAAGAAGAAGAAGGAGAAGAAAAGACACCAGCAGTAGAAGATAGAGAAAAGAAGAAGAAAAAAATCCAAGGAAGCAACAAAAGGAGAAAAAGATAAAGAAGAACAAGATAAAGAAAAAAATAAGGCACCAGAAAAAAATCAATTGTGGGGAAGAAAAAAAAATGTATCAGTGGATATAGACAAGTCTCCTAAGAAAGACAAGACAATTGAGGAATCACAAAACAATATAGAAATTTTATTTGGGTGATGTTTATTTGGTTGACCTTTGAGACAATTTTTTTTATTTGATTTCTGTTTGTGATAAGGTAGGGTTTGAATCAATGAATTTTAGTAAATGGTGGGGACTAACAATCCAAAAAAAAAAATTAGTTTTAGATGTGTAGAGCTGAACAATTTTATTTTCAAAATCACTTTATGATAATATGAAAATTTTACAGTATGTTTATTATAAATATTTTACAATTTATATAATCAATATTACTTTTAAATGGTTGTCATCATTGATTATATACTTTGAATAAAAGGTAAAACATCTATAATACAGTTTTGAGTAGTCAATGAATGAAAAATGGTAAAGCATATTTAATATAAGTCAAAAGTAGTCGATTAATAAAAGGCACACATAATACATTCAACCCCACTACACTCATTACACCTTTTTAAAAAGCCAATACTAATAGTAAATCATACACCATAATTTTTAGGCCCTTCTCTTTTTCTTCGGCCACAACCAACGTATGCTTAAGTTGATTCAACAATCTTTTTAAGTGATCAATCTTGTGTTTTAATTCTCTATATAATGTCATAATGAGATCCTTATTTTCTTCAGATTCTCTAAGTCGTTCCAACATTTCAAACTTTGCAACGTCTTGAAATTTTAATTCCTCGAAATCAAAAGAAATCCACTTTAAATAAGAGCATCAACTATTATCCTAAAATAACAATGATAAATTAAAAATTTTTATTATGTAATGCACTTAAATAATTTTTTATTTAAAAAATATGTCTTTTCAACTGCACAGTTGTAGAATTTTTTATTTAGAGTTTTATCGGTTCGTGATGCCTTTAAAATAGTGGATTATCATAATGACAAATATAAGTACTTTTCGACATTTGAGGTGACTGAGATATTGTTTTTTGAAACAAAATGAGAAATATATGAGTAAATAAACATGGATGAGTTCAAAGAGGTCCCTTTCATTTATATAGTAGGGCTACCAAAAATGTGACTGTTGGAGAATTATACCTTGTTACTGTTGAAAAATGATCAGATTGTTATGGAACGATCATACACCATACAAATGGTTTATCATTTACTTCTAAGGGGATCTGAATAAGGTTTACTATAGACCTTATCATTGTATGACCTAAAAGAGTTTTAATTTAACAAGATACAGTTTGAGCTTCTTAAAGTTGACGAAGTAAGAAAAGTTGAAGAAATACTAAACTATGGAAATTTTTTATTATATACTGATACCGTTGTTGATTTCTATACATGTACAATAAATTATCAACTTGTTGACTAGTCGATTGCTGACCAATGCAAAGGTCTATTATAGACTGACTGATATATGGACAAGTTAAAATAATGACAAAAAATTAAATTAAATAAATTAAAGTAGGCCATTTAACTTCATTCAAACATTGTAAAGCAATTTGGATGCATCAATTATAACACCAAATCACTTTTGAACATGAACAAGTGATATTTAAGGCATGCTATAGTCGTAAATCACTGAGATGAGACTAAAATTAGGAAAAATAAAATAAACTAAAATAAAATAAAATAAATAAGCATCATTCAAGCAATGCAAAATAACTAGATATCATCACATAAGGTTACCTATGTGTCATGATTTCACAGAACTTTCGATGCTTAAACTTAGAGAATATGCATGAACTTAAGGTCATTTTATTGAATTTGATGTATTTTTGAGAAAATTTTGCAGAAACTAGGTTCATGGAGATAACCGGGAGAAAAATTAGTTAAAATATAAAAATTAACCACTTATGATGGAACCTACTTGGAGTAGGTTCCACCTACCGAGAGTAAGTGACAGACCATAAGTGTCAGAAGGCTGAAGTATAGAGAATCAGAAGCAGAAGTTTTGACTCTGTCACCTATGGCCAGACTATAATACCCCAATTTTCAAGATCTAGACCCATCAAAAGATATACCATTGATTTAGCTTCCAAATGCCACTGGTCTCGTTTTAATCTCATATCGTGGCATAAAGTTATGAAAAAATTCCTAAGGGTATGTCAACTGCCAGAGACAACGACTCTGGCAACAACCCGATATCAGTCATAACGAGTCATTCTGTGGATTTATTGCCACAATAGTAAGGATCCCAAATTTTAGCCCGATGATAACGAGTCCAGTATACGACTCGTTCTCCTAACGAGTCATTAGTTGAACTCGTCGTCACAACAGAAAGAAATCCATAAATCAAGCCTATAACCACAAATACTTATAACGACCCATGATCAAGCCTAACAAGCCATTAGGAGGGGATTCATTGTCATAACATAAAGGACTCAAAACTCAGGACCTTAGGTCATGAGTCGTGACTAGTCGTGAATTCTTTGAACATTTTAAAAAGGGTTGTTTAGTCTTTTCCCATTGTATTAACTCCTAACCCACATTGTTTAGGATTCTCCAAGAGTGGTATATAAGACTAAATTTCTTCAAATTAACCATTTAGTCATAAAATCAATACACAACAAGAAAAGAAGTGATTCACTTATCTCCAAAAGCAAGTTAGGGTTTCTCAAGAACAAGATCAAATTCCAAGGATTTCTCCAAGGCTTCCACTTCAGGTATGTGGGATTTTATCAGTAGGTTCCTTCCACCCATTAACTCCTAAAAGATTTCTCTATCCTCAAGTTTAATTTCCTTCTCTAAGAATTTAGTTCTCGGTCAAATATAAATCTACTTAATCCCTTCCATTTATTTTTTTGTAATGAAACCATGAGTATATGTTTTCCAATAGGAGTAGCATCCTTCTATGATCAAAATCCTAATTTCTCATAGGATTGATAAATTATTGAGTTTTGGCTTTAAGTATGAAATTCTCCTATTATTCTCAGCTTTTAATATTATCATGTTGAGATGCATTAGTCAGTGCTGGTGGGTTATGAACACCCGATACCTAGGGATTCATGCATTCATTAGTTTTATGACTTTGAGAACTTTAGATTATTTACATTTATACTTTTAGAATAAGTTCATGATGAGAAATTTAGTTCATATTTTAGTGTTATTAAGTTTGGAGTGGTACTTAGCACCAAGTGAAGGAGGGAATAAAGGCTCACACGTCAGTTTTGGCTTGATACCTTTAGTAGCAGTCCCTAAGTTCCAGAATTATTGTGTCATCATATATTATAAGGGGACACCCATCAGTTTAGGCATTACATACTAGTCCTTTGGGACATCAATTAAATAGGTACACACCAGCCAGTATTGAGGTTATAATTAGGACCCTGATTTGCTCAAATTGGGGTATGTAGGTTATCGTTAGCTCCCACAGTTCCCAGTTTATGTTCAGTTCATATTTTCTTGATCGAGTATTTAGTTATTCAGTTTATCCAGTACATATTTATACTTAGTCTTGTATTTTATTTTACATGTTCATGCGTTCATCTTCAGTTTGTACCAATTAGTTTCCCATATTACATACTCATTACATTCAAAGTACTAATCGCATATTTCATCACGCTATATTGTCTCATCATATAGGTACTAACGCACAGTACCCAGATTGCACTTAGCAAGTTTCCGTACCACTTAATAGTAGTTTGTTGAGTACTCATCCTTTAAGGACTAGTTATCAGCTATCTATTTCAAAATTTTATTTTATTTTAGTTAGTTGGAGTTAGTTGGGGTCTTGTCCCAACAACTCATTGTGATTTAGATACTTTCAGACAACCAATCATGTTTTCAGTTTGTTGAGTATTTAAGATAGTATTAGCAATAATTCCATGACTATTTATTATTAGTTTGTTTTCAGTTTAGCTTCCACCCAGTATTTTTTTAATTATCTTCAGTATCCTAATGTATTCCGGGCCATGGCCTAGTGTAATGACCCAAAAACCTAGTCCCAGGATGTCACACTATGCTCAAGATTACGAGTAGCCTTAAGCTAACTCTATCTGCCTTCTACTAAGTCTGAAGTGGAAATATAGGTATAAAATTATACTAAATGCAAAAATCTGTCTGAACTAACTAAGAATATCTGAATCATAACATCTGAAATAATAGACTTAAGAGTCTGGACAATCAAAATTAAATAATCTTAATTATATCTAGCATTTTGACAAGCCTTTACTACTAATATCTAGAGAACCATTAGGACAAACCCCTAAATGACTCGAACTATTTGAAAATCTAAATAGTTAAGCCCTGAACTATGAGGACTCACCAACTGGTAGGATGCAGATGAAGATGCTTGAAATTACTATCCCTACTAAAACTGAGCACCTGAACCTATATTATGAGACAATATAGCACATAGACATATATGTGGATCAGTACTTTGAGGATGTACTGAGTATATGGGGGTAAAATGCATAAGTAAAACAAAGTCTCAATAATTATCATAATTTTTAAAACACTGCATGCTAAATGTAAATGACTCACATAAGTTGGAATATCTGAAAGCTGAGAATCATAATCATGAGAATAAAATCATACTTTATAAATCAAGTGAGTCATAACATTTAGTTCAAAAAGCTGTGTTAGTGATCTGTCTATAAATATGTTGTCTAAGTGTAGAAAGGACTCACTTTGATAACTGAAATCTGAAAGCTGAAGTCTATAGCTAATATCTTTCTATAAAGCATAGTCTTAATAAAGTTATGAACCCTTACACTTAGTTTTCTAAAAGCTTTTCTTTACTAGTAGGGAATTATCTTAAAAATTGTTCTGTAAGGGAGGTTATTCTAACCGATATAAACCATATGAGCTAACATAGAGTCCAACGTCTTGTTTCCCTATGGGAAAAACCTCACGATGGGGAGAGGTGTCATACTCTTGCCAAGGAGTATAACCTAATCTAAGTGATCACCTCTGTATCTATCATCCTTATAGAAATGGGAATAATCTGGTAATATGTACCTATGTTGGCTACATAGTTCTATGGAAGATAGGGCACGCTAATTCTACATTTCCTGTTCGGTGCTAAATACTACTCCTTTTTAAATCTGTATGCTCATTCTATTGAAAATCCACTTTAAAAGCTAGCATAAGGGTTATTACGAAACCAATTATGCATTTATCTAATTAAATCTGTAAGCAAAGCTAATCTGATTTCCTCAATCTATAATGAATCTGTAAAGTGGATTCCAAATCTTATTTGAGGATCAAAAGACCAAATCTTTACTGAAAATCTAAAAATAAACTGATCATTTGATGCTTTAAGCATAATCATTCTAGAAATAATAATATAAAATTATGGGATAGTAACCCATTCATTAATCTCATGTCAAAACATCATAATACTCATGCTTGGTAATAAAAAAACGATTATTCATCTCAAAATTTGGAAATTTCTACAATAAGCAGGAAAATATTAGAATAGTCATGCAATTCAATTTCTAGAACACTTGAAATCTCATAATCTTGCAAATAGCAACATGGGGTATGATCCCTAATATAAAACTCATGTATAATCATATAAAATCACGTAAATTTATAGTTAAAAGCTAGTTTTGTGCACAAGGGTGAAAGAACTATCCTTGTTCATAAACTCTACATACCTTAATTGATGAAATCTCTAAGAAAGCTTGAATTTGAATCCCTATTTGTGCTCTTCAGGATGAGTTCTTAATTGGGGAATCCTCAATTTAAATTTTTCTTGGAGAAACAATGGAGGAATTTGATTTCTTGGAGAGTAAGCTTTGAGCTCTAGGGTTTTTCTTTGAGAGAGAATGAATGAAAAAAAAGCATAACAGGCTTAGAATGGGTTTAATCTTGTGTTATTCACGAATTGAGGGCTTGGGAATTTACCAAAGTACCCTTTTTAAACGTTAATAAAAATTGGAAAAAGGGAACAAAAATCCTGATTTAACCTTCCACCGCGACACGCCACTATCATGGTGTCTCACTGGAAACTGATGACTGGGAAATTGGGGACCTCTGCGATGCGAAGCTATTGCGTTGCCCTACTGGATTTTGATAATTAGGAACTGGAATTTCTCCGCGACGCAGGTCAATCGTGGTACTCTATTGGAATGCCATTTAGGCCATCATCGCGATGCGGTACCATCGCGTTGGCCTACTGGAAATTGAAAAATAGGAAATTGGACCTCACCGCGACACAAGCTTATTGCGGTGGTCCACTGGAATTTGACAAACGTGAATTTAACCTTCACCGTGATGCGGTGTTTGCCCAGGTGGTGTACTACTTTACTAAAATGTCATAACTTCTCAACCGAGTATCAAATTTATGCGAATTTGGTATTAATAGAAAGCTTATTCAATTATTTACACAATAGAGGGTCTAAATCTGGGAAATTCTACATGCAATAAAAGTTATTCATCTTTGAAGCTAACCTTTAACAATTTAGGAACAAAATTAAACTAGAAAAAAATACAAGGTATTACAATATCTCCCCCTTGGAAATATTTGTCCTCAAATGTGGCTAGTTAAGCTGAAAATACTGAGAAATCTGAGGCTATAAGATATCATGCACAACTGAAATAACTGTATGACTGAAGCAAAACATACTGAGCTACTGAACTGATCTGTAAGTGCATGAATTTACATTAAAATAACTATATGGCTGAATATGAGATTGGAAATGGACTGAATGAAGGAAGAATATTACCTTCGGCTGAAACTAAGTTCGTGGAGAAGAGATGAGGATACTTGGTACGCATGTCTGCTTCCGTTTCCCAAGTAGCACCCTCAACGGATTGATTTTGCCATAAAACTTTGAACAAGGAAACTTCTTTGTTCCTTAGCCTACGGATCTAATGATTAAGAATATCTACTAGAACTTCTTCATATGAGAGGCTATTCTAAATATTTGTAACTTCTAGAGGAATTATAGCAGTTGAATCGTCTATGCACTTCTTCAACAAGTACATATGGAATACAAGATGAACTGAGGACAAGTGTGCAAGTAGCTCAAGCTCATACGCCACCTTTCCAACACGACTCAAAATTCGGAAGGGGCCTACATATCTGGGACTAAGCTCCCCCTTTTTGCTAAATCTCTTCACCCCCTTCATGGGTAAATCTTTAAAATATACAAGGTCATTAACCTCAAACTTAAGATCTCTTCTTTTTACGTCTGCATAAGATTTTGAAGACTCTGGTCTATTTTTCAATCTCTCTCTAATCAAATGAACTTTCTCTATAGCTTCAAACACCATGTCTGGCCTGATCAAAGTAGCCTCACCTATTTCGAACCAACCAACTGTCGATCTACATCTCCGCCCATAAAGAGCTTTAAGCGGAGCCATTTGAATACTTGCAGGGTAACCGTTATTATAGGTGAATTCAATCAATGGCAAATTATTATCCCAACTACCTTTGAAATTAAGAACACATGCCCTCAACATGTCCTCTAGAGTCTGAATGGTCCTTTCTGCCTGACCATCTATCTACGGATGAAAGACTAAAATAAGATGAACTTGGGTACCAAGACCCTTCTGAAAGGATCTCCAAAATTGAGAGATAAACTGAGTACCCCTATCTGAGATAATAGACAAAGGAACTCTATGCAATCTAGCTAACTCTCTGATATACAAATTAGCATAATCATCAGCTGTGTAGGACATGTGAACTGGTAAGAAATGCACTGACTTAGTCAATCTGTCTACAATAACCCAAATTGAATCATGCTAATGACGCAAATGGGGTAATCCAGTCACAAAGTCCATATTCACCCCTTTCCACTTCCAAGTGGGGATACTAAACTTCTATAAAGCGCCACCAAGTCTTTGGTGCTTTACCTTAACCTGTTGACAAGTTGCATACTTGGCTACAAACTCTGCTATATCTTTCTTCATCCCATTTCATCACTAAATTCCTGCAAGTCACGGACATCTTGGTAGCACCTGTATGAATAGAATAACGCGCACCATGTGCTTCCGCCATAATCCGCTGCCTCAAATTATCAACACTTGGCACACACAATCTACTCTGGTACCTCAACACACTATCTCTCTTTTGGGAGAAAACCTCTATCTTTCGGTATTTTACCGACTCCTTCAGTTTGACCAAACTAGAATCCTTATCCTGCTTCTCTCTTACTTTCAAAACTAGGGAAGATTCAAAACTACTCTAAACCCAAATATTTCCTTCAGCTAAATCAACCAATCTAACACCCAACCTAGATAATCGATGAACTTATCAAACTAACTCCTTCTTATCATTCTCCACATGAGCAACATTACCCATGAACAATCTACTAAGGGCGTCTTCCACTACATTGGCCTTGCTTGGATGATACAACACACTCATATCATAATATTTCAACAATTCTAACCACCTTCTCTGACGAAGATTTAACTCTCTCTAAGTAAATACATACTGCAAACTTCTGTGATCCATAAACATATCAACATGTACCCCATAAATATAGTGCCTTCAGATTTTCAAAGCAAACACAACAACAGCTAACTCAAGATCATGGGTCAGGTAGTTATTTTCATGAGGCTTAAGCTGTCCAGAGGCATAGGCTATAACCTTACCCCTTTGCATCAAAACACAACCCAAACCAACTCTAGAGGCATCACAATACACAATGAAACCATCTGTACCATCAGGTAACGCTAAAACTGGGACTGAAGTAAGTTGAGTCTTCAACTCCTGAAAACTCTTCTCGCAGGAATCTGACCACTAAAACTTAACTTTCTTTTGGGTCAATCTAGACATAAGAGACACAATAGATGAAAAACCCTCAACAAAACTTCTATAATAGCCAGCTAAACCTAAATAACTTCTAATGTTTGACGGAGAGATAGGTCTAGGCTAATTTCTTACTGCTTCTATCTTTTGGGGATCAACTCTAATTCCCTCACTGGAAATAATATGACTAAGAAAAGCTACTGATCTTAGCCAAAATTTACAATTGTTGAATTTGGCGAATAATTGATGATCTCTAAGATTTTGCAACACAATTGTAAGATGGTCTACATGATCACCCTCACTACGAGAGAAGACAAGAATATTATCAATAAAGACTGACAAACATGTCCAGATACTGTTTGAACACTCTGTTCATCAAGTCCATAAAGGTTGCTGGGGAATTTGTTATCTTGAAGGACATAACTAGAAACTCAAAATGACCATAACAGGTTCTGAAAGTTGTCTTTGGAATATCACATTCCCTTACTTTAAGCTAATGATAGCCGATATAAGGTCTATCTTGGAGAAATAACTTGCACCTTGGAGCTGGTTGAATAATTCATCAATACTAGGAAGAGGATATTTGTTTTTTACCATAACTTTAGTCAAATGATGATAGTCAATGCACATAAATCGTTCTTTCACACAAAAAGGATGAGAGCGCCCCATGGAGAAACACTAGGCCTTATGAAACCTTTATCTAAGAGATTTTTAAGCTGCTCTTTTAACTCTTTAAGCTCGGATGGAGCCATATGGTTTGGAAGAATAGAGATAGGCTGAGTATCTGGAAGAAGGTTAATACCAAATTCTATTTCCCTATAGGGAGGTACCTTTGGCAAATGTTTACGAAAGACATCAGGAAACTCATTGACTACTTTGACTGACTGAACTGTCGGAGTCTCAAACTTAGTGTCTTAACTCAAACTAGATAATAGATACAACTTATGGTGATCAAATGTCTATCTTTAAGATAAGATATGAAATGACTCTTGGAAGATACTGAATTACCTTTCCACTCAAAGACTGGCTCATCTGGAAACTGAAACTTCATTACTTGGGTGTGACAATCTATGGATGCATAACAGGAATAGAGCCAATCCATACCAAGAATAAGATCAAATTCAACCATATCTAGATCTATTAGGTATACCAATATGATTTTATGAAGGACAGCAATAGGACACTTCCTATAGATCTGTTTGGCAACAACTGACTCACCCACTAGGGTAGAAACCAAGAAGGGCTTAGGGATATTTTCAGGACTTATTTCAAAATCCACTGCAACTAATGGGATCATATAAGAAAAATTCAACCCAAGGTCTAACAACTCATAAACATCAAGATGAAAGACACGAAGCATACCAGTGACAACATCTGGAGAATCCTTCTTCTCTTGATGGGATGGTAAAGCATAAAACTAATACTAGCATTGACCATCATTAGTATTGGATGATATGCCCTGAAGAGGGACTAAATGACCTAGAGAAGTTGGTGCACTAGTAGCCTAAGTTTAGGGATGAACATCTCTGTTCCCCTGCTTTTCATGTGGACACTCTCTAATTCCATGAACTAACTTACCATAACCATAACAACCTTTTTGTCCCAACTTACACTCACAAGGATAATTCTTACCACACTTAGCACATAGAGGGTAACTGGGTCTTCCACTCATACTATTCTGAGATCTGGATATAGAAGACTTACCCTACTACTCCTTCTTGGAATTGGGAGCAGGAGCACTAGATAAAGATGGTGATGGCATATATGAACAATTCTAAAACTATGAATGATTTCCCCTCTAGACCTAGCCTGGCCATACTCAAACTGCCATGTTCTAGCCTTCTTATTTCCCTCTCTCTTCCTTTTCACTTCTCTGCCTCAATCTGCTGAGCATGAATCATCAATCTAGCAAGATCCATGTCTCCAATAAGTATGACAGTCCTACACTCCTTGACTACCAAACCAGATACTCCAGTAACAAACTTACTCATACTTGCCCTAGGATCAGCCATCGTATCAGGGGCATACTTACACAATTGATTGAACTTAAGGCAATACTCATTCACTGTCATTGAGCCCTACCTCAAATTTACAAATTCCTCTATATTAGCTTCTCTCATCTCACACGGGAAGAACCTATCTAGAAATGTGTTTTAAAATACTTG
Organism: Capsicum annuum; assembly: GCF_002878395.1. NCBI lineage: Eukaryota > Viridiplantae > Streptophyta > Magnoliopsida > Solanales > Solanaceae > Capsicum > Capsicum annuum. Next base: position 195,813,419 of record NC_061113.1, read on the forward strand.
CCAACTCATAGGAGCTGCATTCTCCCCTCTACCATTCTTCTACATAACCACCCAATCATAAATATGCATAATCTAGGTTATTTTCTTTACCTCATCTAAATAAAGCTACGGGTCTTCACCTGCTTTTGACCCAAAGAACTCTAGCAGATTCATTCTCATAAAGTCTCTAATTTTGGCTACTGCTAAGTTCCCATTCTGCTGAAGTAGAACTATAGCCTGATGGTTGCCTTGAACATTGGCAGTCATAACTTGGGCCAACACCTCAAAGGAAGCCCAAAACTCAACATGAGATATATTCTTATTCAGAGAATTGGCGGGCTGGGGTGGCTGGTTATCATTTCTGCGGGCGTTAGCTCGACGAGGAGGTATATTCAACTATCACATAAGAGCATGATTTAAAAGCAAATAGTGATATTGTAAGCATGATAGATCACAAAAGAAATAGATGATTTCCTAAGAACGTCCTGTAGCCTTTTGCTCATAAATATGGAGCGCTTCATACCTATGATCAAGACTTTATATAACGTGGCTTGTCTGACTCCCTAGGACTCTTATAAACCTTATGCGCCAATACAAAGTTTGTAACTCCCTAAAAACCTGGTCCCCGGATGTCACATGGTGCTCAAGACTATGAGTAGCCTTATGCTAACCCTATCCACCTTTTACTAAGTCTGAATCTCATAATGGCAGAAATATAAGTAGAAAATTATACTAAATACGAAAATATGTCTGAACTAACAAAGAATATCTAAATCATAACATCTAAAATAATAGACTTAAGAGTCTGGACAATCAAAATTTAATAAGCTGAACCATATCTAGTAGTCTGACACGCCTCTACTACTAATATCTAGAGAGCCACTGGGATAAACCCTCAGCTGATTCAAACTGTCTAAAAAGGATATTGAATTATCTAAGCTAAAAATCTTTGTATCTAAGTCCCCAAACTATGAGGACTGACCAACTATCGGGATGGAGATGGAGATGCTAGAAATTACCCTCACAGCTGAAATTGAGTACCTGAACCTACATTATAAGATAATGTAGCACATAGACATGTATGTGGATCAGTACTTTGAGGATGTACTGAGTATATGGGGGTGAAATGCATAATTAAAACAACATCTCAATAATCATCATAATTTATAAACAATGCATGCTAAATATAAATAACTCACATAAGCTAGAATATCTGAAAACTAAGAATCATAATCATGAGAACAAAATCATACTTTATAAATCAAGTGAGCCATAACATTTAGTTTTAAAAGTTGTACTAGTGATTTGTCTATAAATCATGTTGTCTAAGTATAGAAGGACTCACTTTTATATCTGAAATCTGAAAGCTAAAGTCTGTAGCCAATATTTTTCTATAAAGCATAGTCTTAATAAATTTGTGAGCCTTTAAACTTAGTTTTCTAAAAGTTTTTCTTTACTAGTAGGGAATTATCTTAAAAACCATTCATTAAGGGAGGTTCGTCTAACCGATATAAACTATATGAGCTAACATGGAGTCCAATATCTTGTTTCCCTATAGGGAAAACTTTACGATGGGGAGAGGTGTCATACTCTTACCAATGAGTATAACCTAATCTAAGTGATCACATCTATATGTCATCCATATAGAAATGAGAATAATCTGATAATATGTACCTATGTTGGCTACGTAGTTCTATGGAAGATAGGGCACGCTAATACCAGACTTCCCGCTCGGTGCTAAATACTACTTCCTTTTAAATCTGTATACTCATTCTGTTGGAAATCCACTTTAAAAGCTAGCATAAGGGTTATTACAAAAACAATTATGCATTTATCTGATTAAATCTGTAAGTAAAGCTAATCTAATTTTTGCAATCTGTAGTAAATTTGTAAAGTGGATTCCAAATCTTATTTGAGGATCAAAAGATCAAATCTTTACTGAAAATGTAAAAATAAACTGATGATCTGATGCTTTAAGCATAATCATTTTAGAAATAATAATATTAAATCTTGGGATGATAACCCATACATCAATCTCATGTCAAAACATCATAATAGTCATGCTTGGTAATGAAAACAATGCTAATTTATCTCAAAATCTAGAAATTTCTGCAATAGGCATGAAAATATGAGGAGTCATGCAATTCAACTTCTAGAACACTTGAAATCTCATAATCTTATAAATAGCAATATTGGGTATGAACCCTAATATAAAACTCATGTATATTCATATAAAATCATGTAAATTTATAGTTAAAAGCTAGTTTTAGGCATAAGGATGAAAGAAGTATCCTTGTTCATAAACCCCACATACCTTAATTGATGAAATCTCTAATAAAGCTTGAATTTGAATCCCTATTTGTGCGCTTGAGGATGTGTTCTTGATTATCTTGATTGGGGAATACTCAATTTAGAGTTTTCTTGGAGAAATAATGGAGAAATTTAATTTCTTCGAGAGTAAGCTTTGGGTTCGAGGGTTTTTCTTTGAGAGAGAATGATTGAAAAATAAGCATAATAGGCTTAGAATGGCATACTGCTTTACTAAAATGTCATAACTTCTCAACCGAGTATTGGATTTAGGCAAATTTAGTATTGATGGAAAGCTTATTCAATTATCTATAAAATGGAGGGTCTAAATTTGGGAAATTCTACATGTAATAAAAGTTATTCATCTTTGAAGCTAACCTTTGACATTCTAGTAGCGAAATTAAGCTAGGAAAAAAATACAGGGTATTACAGCTAGCTTGGTGTAACTTCTGGCTCTAGGCACGGTGTTATAACTAGGGTAGTTTTGGGTCATGACAATTTTGGTATCAGAGTAATAGGTTTATAGTGTCCTAGGGTGTCTGAAAGCCACTTTAAGTAGAGTCTTATTTATGGGTGTGAAGTGCTCCACACTTATGATCAAGAGGCTTTGAATTATTTTAGGAAAGTCTCACATCTCTCATGATTCATGTCAAGTGATAAAGTGTGAACTCTATTAAAATTCTTATCCTTAACTTATCCTCTATCCATTTATAGAAAATATCTTCTAAGATAACCAACATAAGAAGAAAAGGGAAGCAGAAAGCACCATCCCCAGTTCTCGAAGATCCTTTGAATGAGCAGGCCTCACATACTGAATTCAGGGTTGCTTTCACTGAATTAGCCCAATCTATAACTACGCAGAATAATTAGTAGGTTATTTCCCTATTCGACCCAGTAGTGAATACGATAGCAACTAAAATTTGGGAATTCACTCGAATGAATCCTTCGGTGATTTGTAGATCCAAGCCAAAAGAGGATCCATAGAAGTTCTTAGTCTGTGTTCAAAAAGTGACTAAGATCATAGGTGTAACTTCTACTGAGAGTACTATCTTGGCTACTTATCAATTGCAATGAGTGACTTACACTTAGTTTAAGTAGTGAAAGAAAGATAGCGGTGCAGATGCAAGGCCAGTAGAGTGGGATGAGTTTTTACAATATTTTAGATAGGTTCTTCACACTTTATATGAGGGAAGCCAAGGTATAAAAGCTCATCAACCTAAAACAGGGCAATATGAGTGTGAAAAAGCATTCTTTTAAGTTTACTTAGTTAACGAGGTATGCTTCGACTATGGTGGCTGATCTAGAGCCCGAATGAGTAAGTTTGTGTCTGGAGTTTCTGAGGATATATTTAAGAAGTGTAGAATGACTATGTTGGTTAAGTAGATAGATATCTCCCAGTTGATGGTTCATGCCCACAGATCAAAGAGGAGAATAATAAGGAAAGGTAAAGGGAAAATAAGAGGGATAAAACTAGTAGCTTCAATTTCTCTAAGTGGAGGTCAGATGGTGGAAATCATACTTAGTTCTACAAAAAATCTTCGTCTCCAGCCCCATTCCCTACTAGTGCGCCAATCCCTAAGTTCATATAAGATACTTATGATAGAGCGCCAGAATCTAAGTCCCAGGGTAGTGTGAATAGTGGTTGCACCAACCCAATTTCCAAGAAACATGGTAGAAAGCACAAGGGTTAGTGCATGAATGGTAGTGATGTTTGTTTTTGATGTGGCAAGTCAGGCCACAAAGTAAGGGAGTGTCTAGTGGTTGCGAAAATATGTGTAAATAATTGTCAGCACAGTCAAACTAAATCTTCATTAGTTCCAGCAAGTTCCTGACTCAGCACGGTGCAACCTCCAATGTAATCGATAAACACTGGCAGAATAGGCTTTATGCCCTTCAGACTCGTCAGGATAAAGAGGATTTTCCTGATGTGGTTACTGGTATATTATAAGCTTTTCACCTCCATGTGTATGTATTATTAGATCCCAAAGCCACACATTTCTTCATGACTCCTTCTATAGCAGTAGATTTTGGTGTCAGGCCCAAAATTCTCACAAAACCCTTCTAAATTTTTACCCCCATCGGTAGTTCAATCATAGCCATACAGGCATATAGAAATTTCTCAATCACAATATCCTAAAAACTCACTTTAATTTATCTTGTAAAGTTAGACATGACTGATTTTGATTTTATTCTTGACATCGATTGGCTCCACTCTTGCTATACCTCAGTTGGCTATAGGAGTAGAGTAGTCCAATTTTAGTTTTCAAATAAGCCTGTCTTAGAATGGAAGGGTAGTACCTTAATACCTATAGGTTGGTTTGTTTTGTTCCTTAAGGAAAGAAAAGTGATCTCCAATGGATTCATCTATCATCTTGTTTGATTTAAGGACTCAAGGTCCAAAATCCAGAGTCATGAGTCAGTTCAATTAGTAAATGAATTTTTAGAAGTGTTTTTTGAAGATTTTCTCGGAGTTCCTCCCGAGGGAGAAATTAACTTCGGAATAGATTTTCTTCTAGATACATAAACTATTTTAATTCCACCTTATATAATGGCTCCAGTCGAGCTCAACGAATTGAAGAAAGGGTTAAAAGATATCTTAGGAAAGAGTTTTATCAGGCCGAGTGTCTTTTCATGGGATACTCTAGTTCTTTTCATGCTTAAAAAGATGGTTCTCTCAAAATGTGCATCGATTACAATTAGTTAAACAAAGACATAATCAAGAATAAGTATCCCATCCCTAGGATTGATGGCTTGTTTGACCAACTTTAGGGTACCAACTATTTCTCTAAGTACACCTCAGATCCAGTTGTGACATTCTGAAATAGCTTTCAGGACTCGGTATGGTCACTTCAAATTTGTAGTTATGTCTTTTGGACTAACAAATGCTCCTGCAGATTTTATGAACTTAATGAACATGGTGTTCAAGCAGTACTTGGACATGTTCATTAATGTCTTCATAGATGATATCCTTATCTATTCTTGGAGTAAGGTAAATATGCAGATCACTTGAGAAATGTCTTGCAGAATCTTAAAGATCACTAGTTATTTGCTAACTTCAGCAAGTGTGAATTCTAGTTAAAATTAGTAGCATTTCTTGGTCATATCATTTCCGGTGAAGGCATTCAAGTTGATCCTTAAAAGATCAAAGCAGTAAGGAACTGACTAGACCCATCTCGCCATTAAACATTAAAAGTTTCTTGGGTTTAGCCGGTTACTATAAATGGTCTATTGAAGGATTTCCTCTATTTCTACTCCCACATTCAAAATAACTTAGAAGAAAGTCAAATTCCAGTGGTCCGACTCCTGCGAGAAATTTTTCAGAAATTAAAGACTCGACTTACTTCCGCTCTAGTTTTGACTCTACCAAGGGGCTGAGATGATTTTTAGTTTATTGTGATGCTTCCAGGATTGTTCTTGGTTGTGTATTGATGCAGCAGGTCAAGATTATAGCATATGCCTCTGGAAAATTCAACCTCATGAAAAGAACTAATCGATTCATGATCTTAAGCTATCAACAATTATTTTTTCGTTAAAGATTTAGAGGCATTATCTTTATGGGGTTCATGTTGATATGTCACTGATTATAAGAGTCTTCAGTATGTTTTTAGTTAGAAAGATCTAAATCTTTATTAGAGAAGGTGGATAGAGTTGTTGAAGGATTATGATGTAAGTGCCTTGTATCACTCGAGTAAGGCCAATGTGGTGACCGATGCCCTTAGAGGATTGTTTATGGGTAGTGTTGCTCATGTGGAGGATGATAAGAAAGATTTAGTTCATGAGGTTCAATAGTTTGCTAGATTGGGAGTTTGGTTATTTAATTCGACCAAAGGTAGTGTTTGAGTTTAGAATGATTCAGAATCTTCTTTGGTCACCAAGAGAAGGAGAATCAATATAGAGATCCTATTTTGCTAAAGTTGAAGGAAGTAGTTCAGAAATAGAAGGCAGAGGTTTTCTTGCAAGGAGGATATGGTGTTCTTCATTATTAGGGTAGATTATGTGTTCCAGATGTAGATAATTGAGGCAGTAAATATTAGCAGAAACTCATGATTCCCGATATTCTATTCACCCTAGAGACACTAAAATGTACCATAATTTGCGAGAAGTCTATTGGTGGAATGGCATGAAGAAGGATATTGCAAAATTTATGGCTAAGTTTCTAAATTACCAGCAATTAAGGTTGAGCACTAGGGGCCCAGTGGTACACTTTGAGAATTCAGTATTCCTACTTGGAATTGGGAAGTAATGAATATGGACTTCATTACAGAGTTCCCTTGTACTCGACGACAGTACGGTTCTATTTAGGTTATTATAGACTGAATGACTACGTCGGTTCACTTTCTGCTATTAAATACTTTAGATTCAACTGAAGATTATGCTAAAATCTATCTTAGGGAGTTGGTTAAGTTTCATGGGTCCCCTTGACCATTATTTCGGATAGAGGTACCCAGTTTACCTCTCAATTTAGGAAAACTTTTCAAAAGGATTTTGGTACCCAACTTCATCTCAGTACAACTTGTCACCCGCAGACAGATGATCAGGCAGATAGAACCATTCAAACCTTAGAGTATATGTTGAAGGCATGTGTGATTGATTTTAAGGGGCACTTGCCTTTGATTGAGTTTGCTTATAATTACAGTTATCACTTCTGTATTCAGATGGCCCCATTTGAGGTTCCTTATTATAGGAGGTATAGGTCTCATATTAGTTAGTTTAAGGTTGGCAAAGCTGCCCTGATAAGGCTAGAGTCATTGTATGAGGTGATAGAAAAAGTTTAGATTATTAGAGAAAGGCTAAAGACTGATCAGAGTCATCAGAAATCCTATGCAGATATGAGAAGGAGAGAGCTTGAGTTTGATCTTGGTGATTTTTTCTACTTAAAAACTTCACCCATGAAAGGGGTGAAGAGATTTGGTAAGAAAGGGAAGATCAGTCCCGATTGTTTGGTCCTTATAATATTCTGAGTCTTTATGGTAGGGTGGCTTATGAGTTGGATTTTCCCACAAAATTGGCATCAGTTCATCCAGTCTTTCATGTCTCCTTGTTGAAGAAATGCATTAGTGACCCAACATCAGTAGTTCCTTTACAAAGGGTTGGCATGGAAAATAACCTCTCTTATGAAGAGGTCCCTGTTGAGATCCTTGGTTGTCAAATTAATAGGTTGAGGAATAAAGAAGTCTCTTTGGTAAAAGTTCTATGGAGAAATCAGTCAGTCGAGGGAGCTACTTGGGAAGCAGAGGCAGATATGCTAGCCAAGTACCTCTACCTTTTCTCTTCGAGCTCAGTTCCAGCTTGAGGTAATAGTTTCTTTAATTATTAATATTTTATTTTTATCTCAAGAAATCTAGCTATTTCCATGTCATATCATGCATTCATGAGTTTAGTTCAGTCCATGCATCAGTCACAAGTCAAATATTAACTCATGGTTTAGCTTGTAAATGCTTAGTGCAAAGTCTCTATTTTTTTCTTAATGCTTCAGCTTAGTTAGTTGTATTTGGGATGAATGATCCCATGGGGAGATATTATAATACACAAATTTCATTCTCTAGACCCATCAAAAGATAGGCCATTGATTTAGCTTTCAAAAGCCATTGGTCTCGCTTTAATCTGATATCATGGACAAAAGTTATGAAAAAATTCCTGAGGGTCTATCAACTACTAGTGACAGCGACTATAGCAACGACCGAATATTAATTATAATGAGTCATTGTATGGAGTAGTTGCCACAACAGTGAAGGATACCAAAATTTTAGCCTAGTGGTAACAATTCTAGCATACTACTCGTTACCAGTCCTAACGAGTCATTAGGTGGACCCGCCATCACAACAGAAATAAATCTATAAATCAAGCCTCTGACCACGACTTATCCTAATGACTCGTGAACAAACCAAATGATTCATTAGGAGGGGATTCTTTGTCATAACAGAAAGGACTCAGAACTTAGGACCTCAGGTCATGACTCAGAGAATGACTCGTGATCAGTCATAACGAGTCATTACCCGAATAGTAAATACAGTATCCCAGAATTTCCTGAACATTTTAAAAAGGGTTGTTTAGTCTTTTCCTATTCTATTAACTTCTAACCCACGACATTTAAGCTTCCCCAAGAGTGGTATATAAGCCTAAATTTTCCTAAATTCACTATTTAGTCATAAAGTCAATCCACAATAAGAAAATAAGTAATTCTCTCATCTCCAAAAGCAAGTTAAGGTTTCTCAAGAACAAGCTCAAATTCTAAGAATTTCTCCAAGGCTTCCACTTCAGGTATGGGGATTTCATCAGTTGGTTCCTTCCACCCATTGAGTCCCCAAAGATTTCTCTATCCTCGAGTTCAATTTCTTTCTCCAAGAATTGAGTTCCAGGTTAAATATAAGTTTTCTTAATCCCATCAGTTTATTTTTGTAATGAAACCATGAGTACATGTTTTCCCATAGGAGTATCATCCTTTCATGCTCAGAATCCTAATTTCTCCTATGTTTGATAAATTTTTTGGTTTTGACTTGAAGTATGAAATTCCCTGTTGTGCTCAACTTTTAATAATATCATGTCCAGATGCATTAGTCGGTGCTGGTGGGTTATGAACACTCGATACTTAGGGATTCTTGCATACATTAGTTTTATGTCTTTGAGCACTTCAGATTATTTACAATTGATATTTTTAGAATAAGTTCATGATGAATAATTCAATTTATGTTTCAATGTCATTGAGTTAAGAGTAGTACTTAGCATCGAGTGAATGCAGGGATGAAGGCTCACCCTTCAATATAGGCTTGAGACCTTTAGTAGCAGCCCCTAAATTCCAGAACTATGGTGCCACCGTGGGTTATATGGGGTCACCCGTCAGTTTAGGCATGACAACCTCGTCCTCTGGGTCATCAGTTTGCTGGATTCATGCCATCCAGTATTGGTACCCCTGACAAGGTACTAGCACCCTTTCAATTGGGATTACAGGTTAGACCCCGATTTGCTCAAATTAGGGTATGTTGGTTATTCTTAGCTCCCACAGTTCCTAGTTCATGTTTCAGTTCAGGTTTGCTTGACCAAGTATTCAGTTATTTAGATAGTTTATTCAATACATGTTCATATTTTGTCTTGCATGCAGTTTACATGTTCATGCAATCATGTTCAGTTTATACTAGTTAGTTTCCCATCTTACATACTCAGTGTTGACACCTAGTTTTTGCCCTCCATAACTAAGTTTAATTCTGAGTTTCTTTAATTTTAAATAAAATAACAATATTTCTTTTATTCGGATAAAAGTTTTTTCAAAGTATTTATCTAGGTAATTTTATCAGTTTAAGTAATGATTATATATTTTCGTATTCGTATATACAAAATTGTATAATTTTGTTATTATTTTATAAAAAAACAAATTTAATCATGCTTGTCTTGGAAATTAATTCAAAGGGGTAACATCTAGACTTAAATATAATTTTTAATCAAAATAATTTATTCGGAGAAATATTTATTTGATTTTATTGAATCAAGAAACTTGAGATTGAATTGGTTGTTAATTTAATTCAAATATTGTGTTAATTTAGTCAATTTATTAAATTGGACATTAATTGAAATCAATTCGACCATAATTACAATGCAATTGATCAATTTAATTTTAATTAGACTAAAGTTCAAATACAATTGTCTAAATTTTTATTTGTGGGCTATGTAATAAATTTCATTTCCCTAATTAAAAGTCATACCCTTTTGAATTAATTAACGTCATAGCAGGCTACTCCATCACCAGCCCCAATCAGCCCAACACTGGACCAAAATCCCACTCCACCAGCTGACCTGGCCCACAAATTGACCCATCACCCTTTCCCTTATCTTAAAAAAAAACTCGACAATAACCTTAGCAAACAGCAGCTGAACGTCAACATTAACATCAACCAACAACAACACAGCCAAAAACTACAATTCCAGCGATAAACAACTCAAATTTCAACCCATCAAAACCCAAACAACCCGACGAAACAACCCAATGACTCATACCCAACGAACCCGACTCCAAATCAAACAGCAAATCGCGTCTTGATGATTAAGTTTTTTCAAAATTTGAATTTCAAATTCAATACTAAAGCAGTACAAATTTTAGCTCATTCAACAAACCTTATCCTCAATTTAAAAATTCCAAAACACCTCTCAAAGGCCTTTATCACACATCACTATTTTCTTTGGAATTCCATCCCAAAAATCTCTATAAATATGTTACTATCTTAGTGTTTCAAGGGTTGGAGAGGTCGGATAGCGGGAACCTTGAAAAGCATGGGATTTTGTTATCCGAAGAAGGCTTTCGGTGCAAAGAAATTTGATAAGACTCATTTGAGCTCAAATTTCCATGCTAAGAATCCTATTTCATTCCAATGTGGCGAGAATTCAGATGAACTCAAAGTCCCGGTTCACTGTCCCTAAAGAGGTAAATTTCTGTCTTTTTCTTTTCTTTTCTTCGCGCGTGATTCTGTCTACTTAAATTTATAATAGTTGTATTTAATTATCCTTCTGCTTGTGGGATTTGTTGTTGTAGAAACCTAGGATTTTATTGTGTTTTCTGGTTGTTTTGGAAATATTAAATCTCACTTTGATTGAAAATAAAATGGAATAATTGATAAGGTCAGGAAGACCACACTTTGATCTTGTGTCATAACCCTGTTAATGTTTACAATCTATTTGTTTCTTTCATTTTACAATTTTTGTTCTCTTTTTTTCTTTGATATTTGCAAAGGTACTTTCGATCATTCGTTGGACGTATAGAGTCCCACGGTCCATTATATGACTAGTCTTGTTTAAATAGTGTTTTTGATGTTGGGAAGATTTTTAAATTGAAAGCTAAAACAGTTTGCATTCGAGATGAGTTTTGCTTGTGTTTTCTGAGACATGATTGAGTTTTGGTGTGTAGACTATAGTTTGATTTTTCATCTCTATGTAGTGGTCTAAATTGAGTAGTAATTGTGTTGACATCCCTTGTTATTAGTGCTCTTGGTTGGACAACCTTCTTCGCGTTATAGTTTTTTTTCAATTTCAATTTGGTTCCACATAAGTCCTGATAATCCTCCACTCTCTTTACGTTTTCCTGCATTTTCATTGGAATATATACCATGTATGAGGGTTGATGTTTCAATTTTTCTTTCTATATCACAATTTATGTCGGAAGCAAAGTCAAATGTGTTTTCTAGTCATTCGGTTCATCATCTAAAGCATGCTATTTTCAAAGTGTTTAACTTCTGTTCTTTGAGATTTAGGCCAACTCCTTAGTTTCTATATTAGTTCTTTATTCAAAGCATAAGCTACTAACCTCCTATTTTCACTAACTCTGTGTACATGCTGGTGTGTGGTAGTGTTTTAAAGTCATCTAGGCTACTTCTAAATATATTCATATGCTTAATTTTCTTTTGTTTGGTGTACGACTCAAGTTAGTAATGTTAAATCTTGAGATTTATTCCCTTTCCCTTTCCTTTAAATGCCTTGTGCTATTAGAACTTACTTTAGATGATAATTTAGTTTGAACAAGGGATACACTATAATTTGTGATGTTTCCTATTTCAATCTTGATTGCAACATGCTCTAAGTGTTGAAACTTATTTGAATTTCCCCTTTAGCATCTACTAATTTTTACTTCTTTTCCGAGTCCCAATGGACTCTATCTCTTCTATATTTCCGCAATGGGCAAAGGAGGCCCATGTCATTCGAGTTCAAGACTCAATGTAGTCCAAATGGGACTGGTACACTTGAAGTATACATGTGACATACAGCTGTAAATGAAGGCAAGGAAGTGAAGATAGTAGTTATTATACACGGATATACAGTGTGTATACAAAACGCAGCAGTAAGAAGGCTGATATACAATAGTATACAGCTGGAATACAAAGCTGAAATTGGACCAAAGTCCATGAATTTTCAGCCAAAGAGTTGGGCAGATTTAAAATGGGCCAGATAAGGGGCCCAAGCTTCAACTTTCTTTCTTTATTCTTGCAATTCATACTTGATTTATGTTTTTGTAACTAATTCTTAGATTTGGTTAAATTTAAATAAATTTTCCTTCAATTTGTCTTTTTTTTTTATCTTAGTATTTCTCTTTTTCTTATTTATTTGTCACATAACACATTTTAGAATTAAATAAAAGGGGAGCTTTTTCATGTTTACTCCTAAAACGAATTTTTGAAAAATAAAAAATGGCCTTTACTTTTGATCATGTGTGAAAATTGAATTATTTGAGTTAAAGAGAATTTTCCCTCAACATAAAAAATCAATTTTTCTGGTAAGAATCGAAATCTTTTTCGAATTAGTTAAATATTTTATAACTTGTTCAAATTGTTATTTCCCTTGAAGATAGAATTTTCTATTTTCAAAAATGATATTTGAAATCAATTTCTTTCTCTTTTAATTGAAAATAATTTATTTTTTCTTAAATTGATAAAATAATTGGACTTAGATAACATTTTTCTTTTGAGAGAATCTTTTCTTAATTTAGATAAACAACATTTCACTTGAAAGAAATAAATGCTACCTTTGCAAATGAATTAAGATCTTACAAAATTAGCCACATTTTTAAAATTAGTCATTTCTTTATAAATCAGTCAAATTGTCTTTTGTTCAACCGTTTTTTAACGGATGCTCTTGAGTACCTTAAAAACTTTCTCAAGGCATTACCTGAATTCTTACCCATTTTCTCTAATTTTAAAAATTTATTTTTGTTTTCAAGTCTTTAAAATATTCTTCGTTTTCCTTGATATTTTCTTCATAAATCAAGTGGCGACTCTTTATTTTTTAAACTATTTCAAACTTTTCTTTATAATTTAAAATAGTTTAAAAATTCAAAAATAAATTATTTTCAACGCTTTGAGCCTAAAAGGGATAAAATAGAAATGAAGACTCTACTGAAAAATATTATTAAGATTCTAATCAAATTTTAGACTGTTTTGATTGATTATCTGACTTTACTTAATTAAATATGGTGGTAATCTTGCGATTATTTCTATTATTTGCATTCATGGCATACTCTTTCTCATTTGATATATCAATTGTTTGGAGTTTTGCGAATGTCCCCGACCCTATTATTCAATTTCAAACCATGTGTTGAGAATACGATGGTTTATTGACACATTAGGCATTCGATGGTTGTTTGTATTTCAAAACCCAAGTTGTCCACTTGGAACCTGGTCAATGTCCATTCTAGATACTTAGGATAAAGCGAAACTAAAATCTATTTTAGACATGAGCCTAGGATGACCCAATACCTGAGGGGGTATTGGGCCCATTATAAAATCTACCCTACGTCTATTGACCATGAGTCAATTACAGACAAATCATATTTATGTGTTGATGGAATTTTATGTCAATTAATATAAATTTGCTATCATTTGGAGCGGGGAAAGATCACTTTGTTTGCTTTGTCAAGTATGGATCAATCAATCCACTAAGAGGATTCAAAATAATTATCAAGCCAGATGATTACTTTAAAAGATTGGTGGAAATATACAAGTACAAAGCCAATAAATCACATATGACATAAGGTGGACAAAGCCAAGAAGGCGAAGACTGTCGAAGGATCGTCTGGACGCTAATGTTTCTATTTTATCCTCTGCATGGGACTTTTTTTCTCTTATGTTATTTTCCCTTTCCCAAAAATTATATCCCTCATTTGCTACTTTATAAGCATTTATGGGTGTTTTTTTAATTCCTGCGTGGGACGGTTTTTCTCGCATTTTATTTCCCTATTCCTAAAAATTATATCACTTATTTGTCACTTTATAAGCATTTAGGAGCATTCTTATTTTTATCCCCTACGTGGGACTGTTTTTCTTGCATTCTGTTTTCCTTTCCTCAACCATTGCATCCCTCACCTGCTACTTTGTAGGTATCTACGTCCTTTTTTATATTTATGGAAAAGATTTTCGGGGATAGTGAATTAGTGTTAAAAGGCATATACTTCCTTCAAACTCGATAATACAACTCTTGGCTCAAAAAGGTCCCCTATTAGAATGCACATTTATTACAATATGCTTGTGTGATATAACTATTTTATGTGCTTATATGTGTTATGTTGCTTCATATCAGATGTGAATTGATCCAATCTCATTTTTCATAAAGCACCTCTTAGCAGAAATATACACCCACTATACAAAAGCTCGATCAAACATACTCTAAGTCTCTCAGGAAAGTCAGCCATCATTCTTGAAAATTTCTAAAGTTATTCCGACTATTTCGGGAAGGTTGACTATAGACTTGGAAGAAGCCATTGTAGAAAGAACTGAAAAGAGCAATAAGAGAATTTCTCAAATCAAGACAAAATTGGCGGAGTTAGACCAAACAAAAGATAAGCTAAAGGCAAAAAATAAGAAAGTGGCTAAGAAAATTATTGTGGCCAAATAGACGTCACTTCTCACTTGTATGGACCTCACGCCATGTATGAGTGTGATAGGGTTGATCTAGGAGTATCCATTACTAGTGATCCCGCAATTCATCATTTGTACTTTACAACTTTTAAGGATAGTTATAAGGATATTTACTCCAAGTTGGACCAAGCAAAATCCTCCATCCAGTTGAGAGAAAAGAAAGGAAAGAGTTTGTCAAATAGAGGAAGGGTAATGACATCTGTCATTATCATAATGGAACCAAAGATCATACAATTGAGAAATATCGTGCTTTCCACTTTGATTTGGAGCATTTGATCAGAATTGGAAAGATTCAATTGGAGTTCTTCTGGACCATCCATGAAGTAGAAAAAGGCTCGAAAGAATAAAAAAACATTCCACTATCCAGAATCAAGCTTTAACTGTAGCAAGTTTTGTTTTCCTTATATTTACTTTTCCTAATGTAATGAGGTTTAGTGAATGAAATAAACTGAAAACAATCCTTTTACAACTGTTCGAACCACATAGGGCCTAATTTCTCTTCTGTGAGATACGAAGGCAGCCTTTCGACCCACTCCTATCTTCAAAACCTCTATTGTCCCCCACATCCTTGAAAGAAGAAATAAGATTGAAAAGAAAAAGAGGTGAATCTTCCTAATAAATTCCACTTATTCAAATCAATGAGAAAAATCTTGTTTATTGAAATTGTTGAGTCATCATTACCCCATAGATCAATTCACATGAGAGGAGAAACAACTTTATGTGTTTATATCATGCCTTATCATCTTGAATTATTTATTACTAATAGAATCTAACATGTAACCCTTTGAGTTGTTTTTACTTTACAGGTCATAGAAACTACTTTGTATTGACATAAAAAAAAAAGGCAAAGTATCCCTACTTCACTAAATCAAAATGAATAAAGATTCCTCTTTTGACTATTGCTTTGTTATGGGAAAGAAAAAATGACTAGTAGTAAACTTAGACTCTACTAGTCATTTTTCAAAACCTATAAGAGATGATCTCAAAGATGGAATAGGAAAAGTGTGATGCTACCATGGAGGAATTCTCCAAGATAGTCGGAATCAAAGAAGATGAATCGAAGGAAAAGTTGCTAAACTAGACTTCTACTCCACTTATTACTCCTTGGTCAATAGGGTAGATTAAAAGATTCTATAAAGTCGGTGGAAGTACAGATGAAGCCCGATACCCACCCTTAAAGTTTATTTTCTTCTTTTTTGCTTTTTATGTTTTTCAAAAGGCATAGACTTACACTCGTGTGAGTTATGGCTAGAGTTTGTAAATATTTTCTCAAAACTCAACATAAGCCTCCCCTATTGCAAAAATCTTTATTGTGTACTTTGTTATCTACTTGATATTATCGAATATGTTTGGTGTTTGATAAAAGTAATAAACATCTAAAACTTATTAATGTCATAATATACCAAGAGTGAAATGAACAAATCAATGACATAATGACAAATAGAGATAATATCCATAGAACAGTCAGAAGAACCAAAGATTTTAAGAATCAATAAAAACCTAACCTAGAAGAAACCAAAGAGGTTAACAGGGGAGGTAACGACAAGTTTAATGGAACCAGGTTCAATGTCTATCTAGAAAAGACAAGGAAGAAGGAATCTTATAAATTCTCTCATCGAGAAGTGGTAAATTGATCCTTCCTTCCATCAAGACAAACACAATGAAAAGCGTCACGTCATCCATAAAATACCACCTATAGAAGCCTTAATTCCATCCTAGTGGGTGGATAAGAGTATCCAAGGACAGTTAACCCTGAAGATGGGTATTCTTACTAACTACGTTTGACCTGAATTCTCAAGAATAAGATACATAGGCAACCTATGTCGGCTTTGGTCAATCCTATAGGAGAATTTACTCTTTTCTTTTATGTATGAACTATATAATGACCTGAGTTCTCAAGAATGAGATACATAAGCGGCCTAAGTCGGCTTCAGTTAACCCATTAGATTTTCTATATATATCCCTAGTGTTGTGACCAAGCATACGTGGTCTACAAAGTAATATAGTGGCCTCAAAGAAAAATGGATATCGATCCCTCAGAGACTTGTTTTAACACCTATTCAATTCCAGCTTGACTATTAAGATTAAATTGATGCAATGTACCCAAACAAGTTTTGAAAGTTAGAAACTAAAAGTAAAGTAAATAGTGCATAAAAGTAAAGACTTTTGACAATCAATGTACAGAAACCCATAGATAAAGCACTACAAATAATTATACTACGCTATTGAAATTTGTTCATAAGATTTCTTATCTTAGTTGTTGATTCGTAGGGTTTATCGGATGATCATGGTCTCCCGACATCTAATCGTCTACCTAAGTTTGACATTACAACCACATCATTGAATAGAGATCTAATAATCCAATTAGATGCATGAAGTTATCATCCGACATATGAACTGAGCAAGGCTTCTAGGTATATTCTTATCCTAGTCGCTAATTTAAATTCCTTATTTTATAAAAGAATAAGAACCTTACTCTATTAATCTCCATGCTATATCTTCCTATTCCCCCTCTTAAGATCACAAGGTCGACAATATATATATTCTAAGGGTTGAGAATCCTCATAATATATAAAACAAGGATGAAAAAACTACCAAATATGACATGCAGTCCAAACAAACTCAATTCAAAGCGAAAGTAAACATATTCTTGGCCTTAACCTCGGAAAGGGGGCGTTTAGCCACTAAATAACCATAATCAACATAGTTGAATACATGATTAAATCTATTAAAATCTAAAGTTAAAGAATTAAAACCCTAATTAACATGTGCAGCAGCCTCATCAATTGCTCCAAGACGTCTAAGAGTATGTAACATAACGTGTACGAGTCCTATTTATAGTGGACAGCTTTTGCCTTGTGAGAAATAGACCTCGTGTCGCATTGGGAAGCAACCAATGAATGGAGGTCGCAACAAGAGATGTAGAAAGGCGAAGTGGAGATCGCAACACAAGCTAAGGAAATGAGGTCTTGTGGTCGCGACGCACTAGTATCGTGAGAGTTCTCTAGAATTTGCCATTTGACGTCTACTTAGTCTTAAGTCTTTTCCCTTTAATTACATGACTTGTGTATTCTTTACCTTCAATTTATAGATTATATATCATAAATATATCCTCAAAATCAACTCACCAAGAATACACTATCAACATACACCAGAGATTAGAGCTCAAAGTAACACAATACACATAACGACGAGCTAGAAACACAAGCTAAGACTAGGCTTGCCCACATTGATCTTACACTTATTGTCTTGACTCTTTGCTTGACTCAGTTACCTTTTGCACATTACAAAAAAGTTTTTACACTCATAAATAAATAATAAAAAAATTAGGAACTCATTTGACACGTTAGAATCTATTACAATAGACTAGAAAAATACCTAGCGTAAACTAGTAAAACTAGTTTTCTCGTCTAAACTCTAGACAATCAATTTGAATCCAAACTTGTTTGAAAATGCCTCCAAACCATGTAATCACACACTTGACCACTTATATGCTTATTTATATCATCATTAACACATAAAGCACACGAATTATCCTCAATACAAAGCTAAATAAGCTAGGTTAGCAACACTAAAGTGCATAAATACACACAACATCGCCACCCCATAATTAAAGCCTTGTTCGTCCTCATAACTCTTCACTATAAGAATCATAAAATGAGGAGAATCTACACTTATACTACATTCAAGACACTTAAGCTAGTACTACAATGATAACACAAAATGTAAGTTTCTACACTAAGCATGTTACATACACAATTGACAGTTCAAGAACACCACTTTAAAACATCCTAGCCTCAAGAATTGACTCACCTAGTTGAAAAACTCATACATATTGTTCAATCAAAGACATCATACAATTCCCCCAGCTATCATTAAACATATGCCCTCACAATAAGAGAGTTACCCATAAACACTCACATAAATGCAATTTATAATAGAATGGGTACAAAATCAAGTTTCGCTCACTCTCACAAAGAATTCACAAGTTACATATATGAACCATAAGCTTGCCCTTAGTATAGTACTTAAAAAATATCAGAATATTAATGTTTTGGATCAAATTGGTCTTTAATGGTTGTAATGTGGGCTAAGAGACGAGTAGGAATTATTTTGGACAAGAATATTGACTATCTTCCCTAAGTTCTTAAATACACACATTTTTCAATTAAAACCAATCTCTAACAACCAACTTACACAACTTTTGTCTACCCACATCTTTTGTTTTTCCCCATCACATTAAGCTCATTCACATACAATATGGTGGGAGTATGCTATGTACACATCATTTGAGTTTACCCTTCTTCACACCCATTATATGTTACGCACCCCTATAATAGCCACCCTCAACTGAAGTAATTGCCTTAGTTGAGGTGCATAATGTCCAAGGAAAACCTGGGCTAAAACAGGTTTATTGTAACACCAATGGGGTAAAAATAGGAATTTCTTTAAAACAAGTTTCTCTAACTCCCAACCACACCACATTAATTGTACATACCAATAACATCTACTTTGGGGATTCATATTCACATTTCCTCCTACTCGAATTCAAACTCCTTAACTCAATTAATTTTACACTAAAGCACTTAGGAGCTTTTTGGTCAAATTAAGGTCAATCAAAGAAGAGATTAGGCTATATATGAGGCTGCCAAAGAAAAAGCTAAAGGCTCAATAGGGCTAACTAGGATTATGTACAAGGGTAGGTAAAAACAAGGTATAACCTTGGCTATCAAAGAAATTCCTATATCATCTCCTAAACCCCACACTCTTTATTTTACTTTACACTCATACTAGGCAAGTTCTAGACATCACATGCAACAAGGAATATACGAACAACATCATATCACAAATGGCACATGATCAACTCAAGTAGAGTCATCATAAACTCTTAACCAAACAATCACATGAATTCACATTAAGCCAATAAGTACAAAAGACATAAACATGAGCCTGAGAGTCTCAATAGTAGCAATTCACATAATCAACATGATTTTTCCATCAAAAAACTTGCATCATGCAATCAAATATTGCACCAACAAGAATATCTCACTTATTCCTAACATAAAAAATTTAAAATTACCCTAAAAATAGAAATTTCCCCACCCCACACTTAAAAATCTACTTTTTCTGAAAGTATACTTTAAGAGGTAGAGATAGAAATACTCCCTGAGGCCTCTAGGCCTAGCTAACAATATTTTTATGCATTAAGGGGGTCCAGGGACCCTGCACTTAGTCTTCGCCCTGCTTCTTAGCTAAGTTTTTCGGTACTTAGACTTCCCAACAACCTGTGACTCAGTAAAAACAAAAACTAGTGTAGTAAAAACTAAAATACTGAAAATAAAACATACCTTAACTTAACTTGGGTTGCCTCTCAAGCAGCGCCTAATTTAGTATTGCGGCATGACCTAATATCTAACTTATTTATATTCCGTCATTCTTTTTCTCCTACTTGGAAGCCATCTTCTTATTCGTTTTTGACCTCTTGAGTGTGAACTCTCACGGTCAACATCTCTCTCAACTTTAGCCTTTTTAGGCTCATCAATCTACATTATTTTAGGCTGCAGTATTTGTGACATGGGTTGCTCAATGAGAAAGTCTGAAGAGGTTTTTTATGGAATAAACTCCACTACCCTACACTTATCTCCTTCAATCACAGTAATCATGCATAAGTCTTTATAGTGGGATAGTCTGTAAAGTGGTTTGTACACTTTAAAAACTACCTCTTCATCATCCAACCTCATTGTGAGTGTGCCCCCTCTCATATATATTAACGCTCCTCCCTTCGCCAAGAATAAGCATCCCAAGATAATCGACACCCTGTTATCTACCTTAAAGTCCAAAATAATAAAGTCACTAGGAATAATAAACTTATCAGCCTTGATAAGAACATCCTCTATGATTTCTTTCGGATGGGTTAGAGTCTGATCGGCCAATTGGAGTATCACAAAGTTTGGTCTTGTCTTTTCCTAGCACAAAGTGTTAAACAAAGAGAGGGTCATCAAATTGATGCTTTCCCCCAAATCACTAAATGTATGGACCACCTCATTATTCCCAATTTGATCGAGTGTGAACTTCTCAGGGTCCTTGAGCTTTTGGGGCATCTTCTGTGTCACCACAGAGCTACACTCCTTAGTTAGTGCTATTGCCTTCATATCTTTTAGCTTAATTTTATTAGCGACCATATCCCTTAAGTACTTAGAATACTTGGACATTCCTGGCAAAACATCTAAAAGAGGAAAGTTAATGTGAATCTCTCTGAATATGTCAAAGAACTTCTTGAAGCATGCATCCTCCTTTGGTATCAGCCTCTACGGGAAAGGTGCTGGTAATCTCCTCTTTACCTCTTCAACAACCTTGGTTCTTGAGTACTTAGACTTTCTCAAATTTTCAGCAGCCTGTTATCTACCTATTTAGGAACCAAATTAGCATCTACCTCCTTAGTTTTCTTTGGAGATTCTTCACTAAGCTTTTTACCACACCTTAAAGTGATTGCCATGACCTATTTAGGACGTTCAGTATTCCTTGGCAAACTACCTTAAGGCCTTGAATTTTATGCCTGTTGTAGCTACCTCAACTTCAATTCTAAGTTCCTTATTGTAGCCTGCTGACTTTTAATATTTTCTTACGGACTCTTTATATCTGCTGCTAACTATGCTTGTCTAGCCAAAATTTTCTTTAGCATCTCTTCCATATTGCTAGTGTAAGTTATGGCCTAATTATTCTGAACTTGTTGTTGTTGGTTGTTCCATGATTGATTTAGTGGCTGAGTCTACCACTCAGGTTGTAGGTGTTCCCATAATTTAGTCTATGAACATTACCCATAAACAACACGAACTCAGTATATGCAACACACATAACCTCTAAATGCCCATTGTTACCACAAACCTCATATCAACCTGCAGTCTGTTGGATTGCATTAACTGTGGCTGCAAGCTGTGCAACCCCCAACTTTATGTTGTTTATCTAATTTTGTAGTGTAGAAACTTGGGTAGATATAGTAGTAAATTGGTCCACCTCCAATATATCTGCAACCTTCTTTGTGGAATTTCTTGAGTCTGAATACCACTCGGGATTCCCCTGTGCAATACGGTTCAACAAGGTATAAAACTCATCATATGTCACTCTAAAGCTTGACTCCCTGCAGCTGAATCTAGCAGAATTTTTGTGTTATGGTCAAGTCCCTCAAAAAAAGTGTGAGCTAATACCTTATTAGACTGCTGATGATATGAACAGTCCTGAAGAAGAGCCTTGAAGCGCTCCCAACCATTATATAAATTCTTATCTGGCTTCTATTTAAAACACACAATCTCACTATGAAGTCTTCCAATCTTGCCATATGGGAAGAATCGGATGAGGAATTTCCGAGCTAAGTCATCCCATGTTGTGATTGAACTTGCCGGCTCAGAGTTCAACTACTTTTTTGCTTCCCCTAATAGTGAAAAGGGGAATAATATTAGCTTAACATAATCAGTTGACACACCCGTAGGGATGAATATGTCACTAATCTCCAGAAAGTTTTGCAGATGGGCTTGTGGATCTTCATGTGAAAGCCCCATAAACTGTCCACTCCTAATCAACAGCTGCAACATGTTCTGTTTCAGGTCAAAATTACCTCTAGCAGTAGGTTTATGAAAAAAGGGAGGTCAAATTAGTCGAAAGTGGGATTGCCACTTCACGAACTGTCCTGCAGGCTAGTTGTTCTTCAGCCATGAGAGCAGGATTTTCTTGTTCTTATATAATCTGCAGGATACGAAGAGAAGGATTACTTCTCTCCTCAACTGATGAAAGCATTGCTCGAGTTCAGGGCCTGGTTCAACCAATTCCTATCCCTTGCCAGCTTACTGGTCTGAAACCCTATTTCCTACAAATTCAATACAAGGACCAAAAGTAAAGCACCACAAAAATCTAAAAAGTAAAACTAAAAATAAAACAGTTGCCAAATTATAAATACCCGGCGACGGTGCCAAAAACTTATTGTGCCCAAGTGCACATGTAAGTGTACGTGGTTCACCAAGTAATATAATGGTCTTAAAGAAAGAGAATATCGATCCCTCAGAGACTTGTTTTAATAACTATTTAGTACCAGTTCAACTAGTAATATTAAATTGATACAATGTAACCAAACGAGTTTTGAAAGTTATAAACTAAAAGTAAAGTAAGCAGTGCGTAAAAGTAAAGACTTTGGACAATCAATGTACGAAAACCCAGGGTTAAAGAACTACGAACAATTATACTACGCTATTGAACATCATTTGTTAGATTTATTACATTGGTTCTTGATGCGTACGGTTTATCACATGATCATGGTCTCCCGACCTCTAATTGTCTACTTTACTTGGACCTTACAACTATATCATTGAGCAGGGATGTAATAATCTAATTAGATACATGAAGTTATCATCCTAAATGCGAACCAAGAAAGTCTTATAGGTATATCTCTATCCTAGTCGCTAATTCAAATTTCTTATTTTATAAAAGAATAAGAACCTTACTCTATTCCACGTTCTATTGTCCTACTCCCCCTCTCGAGATCACAAGGTCGATAATATATATATTTTAAGGGTCACGAATCCTTAAAATAATTAAAATAAGGATAAACAAACAACCATATATGATAAGCAATTCAAACAAACTCAATTCAAAGTGAAAATAAATATGTTCTTGGCCTTAACCCCGGAAAGGGGGCGTTTAGCCACTAATCAACATAACTGTAATCAACATAGTTGAATACATGATTAAATCTATTAAAAAAATAAAGTCAAAGAATTAAAACCCTAATTAATGTGTGCATCCTCCTCCTCAATTTCTCCAAGACGTCCAAGAGTATGTAACATAATGTGTACGAGTCCTATTTATAGTGGACAACTTTTGCCTTGTGCGAAATGGATCTCATGTGGCATTAGACAACAACCATAGAGTGGAGGTAGCGACATGAGATGTGGAAAGTTAGAGTGTATATTATAACACAAGATGTGGAAAGGATATCTGGTGGTCACGATGCACTGCTATTGGGAGAGCTCTCTGGAATTTGCCATTTGACGTCTACTTAGTCTTAAGCCTTCCCCTTTAATTCCATTCCTTGTGGTATTCTTTCCCTTCAATTTACAGCTTGTATATCATAAATATATCCTAAAAATCAAATTATTAGGAATCCTATATCCACATACACTACAGATTAGAGCTCAAAACAATACACAACACATAACGACGAGCTAGAAACATAAGCTAAGACTAGGCTTGGCCATATTGATCTTACACTTATTGTTTTGACTCTTTGCTTGAATAAATTACCTTTTGAACATAACAAACAAGTTGTTCCACTCATAAATACACAATTAAAAACATTAGGAACTTATTTGACATGTTAGAATCTATTACAATAGACTAGAACAACACCTAGTGCAAACTAGTAAAACTAGTTTTCTCGTCTAGACTCTAAATGACAATTTGAATCCAAAATTGTTTGAAAACACCTTCAAACCATGTAATCACACACTTGAAAACTTAGATTCTTATTTATATCATCATTAACACTTAAAGTACACGAATTATCCTTAAAACAAAGCTAAATAAGCAAGCATAGCAACACTAAAGTGAATAAATACACCCAACATCACCTAACATAGTCCTGAACTGTGTTTGACCTAATTCCTACTTCAACATGATACATAGGTGCCCCAAAATCTCGGTTATATCACCCAAGAAATAGAAACTAGGGCAGAATTTTTGAGAAAGAATCTCAAAAATTTAAAAGAAGATCATCATCCAATAAAGAGAATGACGACCGACAAAGAATTCGGATCCTCTCAAGCTGAGAATATCTCAACAGTATTAAACTGGGGAAGAAATTTTGAGGAGGTCCTCAAAATTTCCACTAATCTAATGGAATATATTTCAAATTCCCCAGCACCAGAGGTCAAAGTAAATCTTTAGAAACCACTAGCTGCGACAAAGTCTAGATAGACCAAATCTCCAGCTATCAAAGAACTTTTGGTAGAACTCTCTAGCAATAATGATGAGTTTTTTGAAATTCTCCATCGGATGTCAAATATAAACGAGACTCAAGAGGAAGACATTCATTTAACTAGTACATGACATGACTGCCAAATTTTTTAAAAGATTTTCACAGAAGTTTTTGAAACTAAGCTTTCAAAATCAAGAATATTCTTGGAAATCTATACACATCTTTTTACTTAGTTTTTCCAAGACTTCTATTGAAATGAGGAGTCTGGGAGGAATTCTAAACATGATGGAGCACCCTAAAGATGGCAAGGAACAAATCTATGATCGAAGAAGGTCAACACAGACTAGTTTCACTCAAACTAATAATTTTTCCGTGGATGCAGGGATCAATGCCAAAATGAGGATTTTATTCAAAATAAACCCCCAAGTGAATTGAGAACTGCACCAAAGCATATAAAGCTTATGAACGGTATTTTTGGGTACCTATAAAGACAGGTTCAATACCCATTTATCAAGGACCTTTTGAATTGTCTATCTTATTTCATGAGACAATGGATGACAAACAAAGGTGTTCAATCCTCTTTATGAATATTTTATTTAGAACTTTTCTAAAAAATAGTCTCTAACAAACGTGACTTTGTGTCTACTAAATACTTACTTTGAGTGTAGGTACGTTCAAAGGAGTCGATGCAATAAGGACATAATCAAAGGATTGATCAATAGGAGGAAAAGCAGAAAAGTCATCCTTAAATTCACCATGAGGCGACACGAACGGTATCCGAGCAGTCACTCAGAAAGGGATTTTACCTATTTTTTACATTTGGTGAATTTGTTGTTTAAATACTTATCTAAGAAGGAAGCTCTAACTGACTAAGGCATTCAAATTAGTCATTTAAACCATCATGATATTTGAATGTGGTCACCAACGAGAGTGGCATTATGTCCACTAAATGTCTACCTAGAGTATAGGTACATGTAGAAAGCAAAAATGCAGATAAACGGACTCGGGTGAAACTATTTTCAAATCATCAAAAAAGCCATTTAATATCATTTCATCGCCAAGAGGGCCATGCCAAGAGGGTTATTTCACGCTATTACTGAGAGGGCCATTTCATTCCATTGTTATGAGGGTCATGCCATTTTATTTCATTACTTCATTCCAATTTGAGAGGGACATTTCATATCATCTCATTGTTGGGAGAGCTATTTCATTCCATTGACTAAAGGGCAATTTGATTTCATATCATCGCCAAGAGGGCTATCATGCCATTCAACTAACTCTCCATAATCGCTTATCATGCAAGACGATAAGGTCTGTCCTTGGAAGAAGCTTTGGATCATCAATATTCATTGACTATGAGAAGATAACATAATCTGACATCGAGGATTGATAACGCTCAATCTACAGCTCTCGTGGGAGTGTAAAGCGGTCGTTAGCAAATATAGAACCCAACCTGGGTTGGGTATCGATCCCACAGAGAATAGCTTGGCCAACAAGCAAGAGAAATTACTAGACTTTTAGTGCAAGTTTCGTAGGAAAGGGGGGATTGTAGTATGTAACCAAAACAAAAATGTAAGAACTGAAAATAGCAAAATAAAGAGAGATTGTCACGTGTGTTGTAAACAATGAGAATTGAGGCGTTGGGGTTATGTCCACCTTCTGAGGTATACGTCTCTATTGGCTATGAGTGTGTAGAGTCTTGACATGTAATTGCTTATAGAGAATTGTAGTCGATGGTAAATCCAAGCGTCTCTCGACCTAAACAAGGACTATTTCACTTTAACTCTCTCGAGCTTAAAGCGTGACTAACGGTACGAATTCTCCAAGAAGTTAGTCCAGGTACGGCACTAGCTTTTTAATAGGAAAGGGTGTCCTACTACCTTGACATTATCTCTTTTCCAGACAAATAACTTTTCTCTCGAACAAGTCAGATGTTAGACTGGCGTTGGTCTATGCGTCTTCTTTTCTAGACAAATAACCTTTCTCTCGAACAGGTTAGATGTTAGAATGGCGTGTTCTTGTGTTTGAACCGCAAAGAATGTAGATTTAAGATGAAGAGAATAATGATATAAGCAATATACTTGTCTTGAACTCACAAACTCATAGCTATAGATAGTAACTCATTCGGCTTCCATAACCCCAACTAAGAGATTTAGTTACCCATGAATGCGAAGGATATCACGCTTTGCATGGTGGATGGCGTGAATAGTAGGTGTTTGGCGTGTGGTTTTAGTGATTCCGTAGCAAGTAACGATTCTCTTGTTGTGGAATTTAAGAGTAGAAGAATGAAGAATTGAGAATGGGTTGTAGGAAGATGTCTTAATTGTAAGGAGATGAATGAATTGTCAGAATGTCTCCCCCCCCTTTAAAATCTCTAACATGATAGGGTATTTATAATACTCCTATCCTACTCCTCCTAAACTAATAAAATAAATAACCAAATCCTAATATACTAATGAAATCCTTGACCCAATTGTACTAGGGTAAGGTTACAAAATTATAATCCAAATAGAATGATGAAACACATAACCTAATTGCACTAGGTTAATGTATTATGGCAAAAATCCAGCTTTGTGTCTGTAAGTCCCAAAGTCTTCAGAAATGCTGTTTTAGCCCGGGACAGATTTTCCATGCAGCAGATTTAGTCCTTTATGCGTCCAGCTCCTTTCCATCTCGTTTGTGAGCTTTCTTTTGCGTCAAGTAAGCCATAAATTGCTGTATTTTGCATCATTTATACCTGAAACTTTCCTAATCACATTTGTTAGCTCATTTACAGGAAAAAGGACTAAAAGTGTACGAAATAGATAATTAGTTCTCGAAACTAGGCTAAAATATGGGCAAAATATATTGATATAGGCGCGTAATTTCGCCTATCATCAAGGATATCTCAGTCTTTTATATTGTTGACCACGCAAAGGCCATATAGCCCAACGCTAAGGATATCTCATTATTTTATAAATCAACATTTGAATATATCAAAAGCATATGATTTGAAGGGATGTCTTTAAGTAGCTATCTGAAAGCGAACAACATATGAGATTTCCCAGAATTGACAATTTGAGGCTCATCTATAAGTCACACTATTTGAAATAGGATAATATGCGAGATTACATATGAATTGATAGTCCATAGATTATTTGTATGTCGAAACAGCATCCTAATCGGATAGTGTGCAAGGTTACCCATGAATCGATAGTTCAAAGGTTATCCATAAGTCGTAAATAAATCCTTACCAAATTGATACATCCAGGGGCTTTCTATAAGCCGCGTCATATCCAAGACAGATTATGCGTAGGATTACCCAAAGACTATTAATTTAAGAGAAATCTATAAGTCATATTGTATCCAAGGTCGAATGATATGGAGGAATACCTAAGAGCTAGCGGTTTGAGGGATATCGGTAAGACATCTCTTATACAAGGTTGGATAATATGCAGAATCACCTTAAAAGATAGAAACTCAAAGGATATCTATAATTTTCCTCATATCTAACATCAAATGATACATAAGATTATCTAGAGATTGACAATTCAAGGGAAATCTATAATTTGTATCAATATAAAAGATGAGTAAGACTAACCTGAGGTCGCATGCAAAGGTTTATTATCAGTAAACAAAAAGGTTATCATTACATATACAAAAAGTGGAATATATGACCAAAAGGGTTGCCGCATCAACATAAAATTAAGCGGTTGCAGGGACCGTTCTATACAAAGTGTCGTTGGTATCTAAGAGGGCCACCCCACTTTGAAGACATTCGATCGACAAATAAATTTTTCATTCAATAACCAAGAGGTTTATTGTGTTTGTTATTGCAAGTTATTTGCCTCAAAATAGATACATGAGGGGACGACTTCACTTTTTGAATGACAACTCACGTGGAGATATGGTAAAAAATATATATATCCTTTTTGTTAATTATGTTTATTACTAATAATTTATGTTTGAGATATCATCGAGAGAATTGGAGAGGATAAAAATATCAAATCAAAACCACAGGTGTGGACGACTCCAAAAAGGATGCAAAACAACGTGGAACTTTTTTTAGCAGTAAATTGGGACATAGTCTAGAGAAGGACATCAAACTCTTTGAACGCGAGCTAAAGGATGATTGCCACCACCATCAAACCATACCCCTATTAGAAGGGATATGGGTACTTTGGGATATTTTAGTTTCAACTTCATTTTCAGTATATTTCTAAACTCATACTGAGGGTAACCTTCTCTTTCCTTCAAATCTGAGCGACAACACACTTAGAGTTTTGGAAATTATGTCTAGGTAAATTCTTGTCTATGTATGTGAAGGATATCACATTCATGGTTAAGACGTTACAAGCCTCTTTTCCACAACTCCATCAACTTGTCACTCATTCAAAGCCAAAGATCGTAAAAAATAAGGACTATCTTTTCTACATATCGAGTACAACTACAAGCAGTCTAATTTCTCGAGTTTTGGGAATATGTAGGCTGGGATTTATGTTAAAAACTCTACTGCATTCCAACTTCCCCACTGATTCCCTTATTTCTCAGGTATTTAATTTTGCCAAAATTCAAAAAATCAGGATAACTTGTGAATTCTTTGAACCTCATGCTTAAAAATCAAGCATTATGAACGACAAGTGGCCTGAATTCTCATGTAACTTAAGATATGTAGAAAATCTGATACTGGGGTCCGACCATAACTTCATGAAACTCATGCGAAAACAAACCTCTTTCTCAAAATAAATTTATGGTCAGACAAAAATTAAGAATGTCAAATTGCCTTTGCCCAAGGTTACTTACATCCACCCTACCCAAAAGGAGGGGCTGTTGTTGACACCAAAATTTTGCCCTCCACAACTAAGTTTGATTCAAAGTTTCTTCAATTTTAAATAAAATTACAACATTTATTTTATTTGAATAAAAGTTTTTCAAAATATTTATCTTGGTAATTTTTCCATTCTAATAATGATTATATATTTTCGTATTCGTATATACGAAATCATACAATTTTGCTACTTAAATAATTATTTTATTAAAAATCAAATTTAATCAGGGATTATCTTGAAAATTAATTCAAAGGGGTAAGGTCCAGATTTAAATATAATTTATTCTCAAAATAGTTTATTCAGAGAAATGTTTATTTGATTTTATTGAATCAAGAAACTCGGGATTGAATTGGTTAATTTATTTGAAATGTTGCATAATTTAGTCAATTTATGAAATTGGACCTTAATTGAAATAAGTTCGGTCATAATAGCAATGCAATTGGTCAATTGAATTTTAATTATGCTAACGTTTAAATGCAATTATCTAAATTTTTATTTGTGGGCTATTTAATAAATTTCCTTTCCCTAATTAAAACTCATACCCTTTTGAATTAATTAACACCATAGCAGCACACTCCAACACCATCCTAACACTAGCCCAAAATCCTACTCCACCAGCTGACCCGGTCCACAAATAGACCCATCACCCTTCCTTTTATCTGAAAAAAAAAAAGTTGACAACAACCTCAGCAAACAACAGCTGAACGTTGATAACAATATTAACCGACACAATATAACCAACACTAATAATTCCAGTGATGGACAACTTCAATTTCAATCCACCTAAACCCAAACAACCCGGCAAATCAATCGAGTAACCCATACCCAATGAAATCGACTCTAAATCTAACAACAAATTACATCCAATTCAGCCAAGCGACTAATTTTTTTTCAAAATTTGAATTTCAAATTCGGTACTAAAGCAGTACAAATTCCATCTTATTCAACAAATCTTATCTTCAATTTAAAATTTTAAAAATGCCCCTCAAAGGCCCTTAGCCCACATCATTGTTTTCTTTGAAATTCTATCCCAGAAATCTCACGCTATTATTTCAGTGTTTCAAGGGTTGGAGAGGCCGGATAGAGGGAACCCCAAAAAACATAGGATTTTGCAATCCGAAGAAGGATTCAGGTGCTAAGAAATTCGATAAGATTCGTTTGAGCTCGAATTTCCAGGCTAAGAATCTTATTTCATTCTAGTAGTGGTGATAATTCCAATGAACTCAAAGTCCCGATTTTCTGCCCCTGAAAAGGTAAATTTCTCATCTTTTTTGCTTTTTCTTTCTCGCGTGATTCTGTCTACTTCAATTTATAATAGTTGTATTTCATTTTCCTTCTATTGGTGGGATTTGTTGCTGTAGAAACCTAGGATTTTATTGCTTTTTTTTTTTGACAATATTAAATTTCACTTTGATTGTAAATGAAATGGAATAATTAGTAAGGTCATGAAGACCACACTTTGAACTTGTGTCATTGCCTTGTTAATATTTACAATCTAGCTGTTTCTTTCTTTTTATAGATTTTTTTCTTTTTTTTCTTTGATATTTGCAGACGTACTTTTGATCCTTTGTTGGACTTATAGAGTCTCACGATCCATTATATGACTAATCTTTTTTAAACATTGTTCTTTGATGTTGGGAAGATTTTGAAATTGAAAGCTACAACAGCTTGCATTCGAGATGAGTTTTGCTTGTGTTTTCTGAGACATGATTGAGTTTTGGTGTGTGGCCTATAGTTTTATTTTTCATCTCAATGCAGTGGTCTAAATTGAGTAGTAATTGTGTTGACATACCATGTTATTTGAGTTCTCTTTGTTGAACAACCTTCTTTGCGTAATAGTTTTTTTAATTTCAATTTGGTTCCAAATGAGTACTTATAATCATCTACTCTCTTTACATTTCCTGCATTTTCATTGGAATATACTTCAATATATGAAGGTTGGTGTTTCAATTTTTCTTTCTAT
The DNA here is from genome assembly GCF_002878395.1 of Capsicum annuum. Lineage (NCBI taxonomy): Eukaryota > Viridiplantae > Streptophyta > Magnoliopsida > Solanales > Solanaceae > Capsicum > Capsicum annuum. Next base: position 195,844,829 of record NC_061113.1, read on the forward strand.
ATCACAATTTATGTCGGAAGCAAAGTTAAATCTGTTTTTTAGTCATTTGGTTCATCATCTAAAACATGCTATTTTCAAAGTGTTTCACTTTTGCTCTTTGAGATTTAGGCCAAGTCCTTGGTTTTTATATTTGTTCTTTATTCAAAGCATGAGATACTGACCTCCTATTGTCACCAATTTTGTGAACATGTTGGTGTGTGGTAGTGTTTTAAAGTCATCTAGGCTGCTTCTAAACGTATTCATATGCGTAATTTGCTTTTATTTGGTGTACGACTTAAGTTAGTAATGTTAAAGCTTGAGATTTATTCCCTTTCCTTTTTTAGTAAATGCCTTGTGCTATTAGAACTTACTTTAGATAACAATTTAGTTTGTAAAAGGATACGCTATAATTTCTGATGTTCCTTATTTCAATCTTGATCGCAACGTGCTCCAAGTGTTGTAACTTATTTGAATTTCCTCTATAGCATCTAGTAATTTGTACTTCTTTTTGTTCTTTGCATGTGAAACTTAATCCGAGTCCCAATGGACTCTGTCTCTTCTGCATTTCCACAATGGGCCAAGAAGGCCCATGCCATTTCGAGTTCAAGCCTAAAGTTGTCCAAATGGGACTGGTAAGCTTGGAGTATACAGGTGATATACAACAGTAAATTAAGGCAAGGAAGTGAATATACTAGTTAATATACATTGATATACAGTGTGGATACAGAAACGCAGCGGCAAGAAAGTTGATATACAATCAGTATACAATTGTAATATAAAGCTGAAATTGGACCAAAGTCCATGAATATTCAACCCAAGAGTTCAGCAGATTTAAAATGGGCCAGATAAGGGGCCCAATCTTCAACTTTCTTTATTTATTTGTACTTGATTGATGTGTTTGTAATTAATTCTTAGATTAAGTTAAATTTAAATAAATTTTCATTCAATTTGTCATTTTGTTTTATCGTAGTATTTCTCTTCTTTTATTTATTTGTCACATAACACGTTTTAGAATTAAATAAAAAGGGAACTTTTTTATGTTTACTCCCAAAACGAACTTTTGAAAAATAAAAAATGGCATTTACTTTCGATCATGTGTGAAAATTGAAATGTTTGAGTTAAAGAGAATTTCCCTCGACATAAAAAAATTAATTTTTCTTGTAAGAATCGAAACATTTTTGGAATTAGTTAAATATTTTTGTTCAAATTGGTATTTTCCTTGAAGATAGGATTTTCTATTATCAAAAATGATATTTGAATTACTTTCTTTCTCTTTTGATTGAAAATAATTTATTTTTTCTTAAATTCATAAAAGAATGGACTTATATAACCTTTTTCTTTTGAGAATTTTTTTTCTTAATTTAAATAAATAATTTTTCACTTGAAAGAAATAAATTCTACCTTTGCAAACGAATTAAGATCTTACAAAATTTGCCACATTTGCAAAATTAGTTATTTCTGTATAAATCAGTCAAATTATCTTTGGTCAATCATTTTTTAACGGACGCTTTTGAGTGCCGTAAAAATCTTCTCAAGGTGTTACCTGATTCCTTACCCATTTTCTCTAATTTTAAGAATTTGTTTCTATTTTCAGGTACTTAAAATATTCTTAGTTTTTCTTGATATTTTCTCACAAAATCAAGTGGCGGCTCTTTATTTTCTTAAATTGTTTCAAAATTTTCTTTAAAGATTTGAAATAGTTTAAAAGGTAAAAATACATGTTTTTCAACCCTTTGAGCATAAAAGGGATAAAACACTTAGTATATTCAATGTATTGATTGCATTTTCTTTGCGCTATATTTTCTCATAATATAGGTACGGACGCTCAATTCTCGGATCGCACTTAACATGTTGTACCACTTAATAGCAGTTTTGTGAGTTATCATCATTCAAGGACAAGTTATCAGTTATCTATTTCAGCATTCATTTTATTTCAGTTAGTTGGAGTTAGTTGGGAACTTGTCCAACAACTCATTATGATTTAGAGGCTTTCAGCCAGTCAGTTATGTTTTTAGTTTGTGGAGTATTTCAGACAATAGTAGCAGTGATTCCATGACTATTTATTATTAGTTAATTTTTCAGTTTAGCTTCTACCCAGTATTTTGTTAATTTTCTTCAGTATCCTAATACATGCCAAGCCCTGGGTTAGCTTGGGATCACTTATAGCTCTAAGCACCGTGTTACGACTAGAGGGTAGTCACAAATTGTGACACATGCACCTACTGGGTGTTCTTTCCACCTACTGGGCATAGGTGGCCTGGAGTAGGTGTCAGAAAGTGAATTTCAGAGAGCTAATAATTAGGCACCACCTATGGCCCATCATATGCTGCGCGTAGGTGCCACCTACGACTCGTAGGTGGGCGCTGACTCAATTTTCTCGGATTGTTTTTATTTTGATTTTTAGAGTTTCTATGTAATCTATAAATATTCTTTTGACGTTTTTAGTTAGTTTATGCTAGGTAATTCTATCTGCGGCTAAGTTTACGCATTCTTAATACTTACAAACATATATTAGATTTTGAGATTCGATTTTGATCTTGGGATTCTTATGTTCTTAATTTGGGGTTGAATTCTTAATCTGAGACTTTGGGTTTTCATCATAAATTCTTGTGAGATTGATTTAATGCTTTCAATTATGGATTTCATTCGTTTTTTCATAACGATGAGTAGCTAATTCCCTTAGCTAGGATTGTAGGAAACTTGGCTAGTTAACAAAGTAGGGGAAGCGTGCAATCCTTCTAGATTGTTGTTGCTGCATGTATTGCCGTTTTCTTCATTTTTATTGCTTTCTTAACGATTGCAAACATTTGGATCCCGCCTGTATTCACGACAAACCTGAGAGGTAGGTAGAGAATGAGAAAAAGAAATCACAACAGTAATTTGAAGTTAATTGTCGATACAAGTAATCATCACTATCTACTTAAGGTAATTATCTTCATCTAATCAACTTGAGACCGAGAGGAGATAGTTGAAAATGTGGTCCAAGGCAAGAGTTAGTAATGCGACGCTCTGAAATCAAGAAGAGATGAGTGAAATTCACCAAAGTGTGTCAAAAGGTTGTTGGTGATACATAACTTTTCAAACTCTACATGTACAACAGTTTGATAGTTGGATTAAGCACGATAAACCTAAAAAGTTAGAAGCCAAGGGAAACATAAGTCTAGTATTCGTTTCAGGTTGATTACAACCAAAGCATTCCACATCTTGTTACTTTTCACAGATTACAACAAAAATCCCACCATTTAATTTCTTTACTGCCCGGTGATTTCAATAATCTAGAGAGATAGTCTACGTATTCCCTGTGGGTTCGACCTCAACCTGAGTTGGGTTACTATATTTTGCATCTACCGCTTTATCTCCAATTAGAGGTGAAGCTTTGGTCGATATCAATTACATATGATCTAATGAGTATAAGGAAGAGTGATGATTTTGACTTGTGAGTGTTCATAGGAAAGTAATGTTTGGGAATAACTAGTCCTTCTCAATACAGACATTTGTTCTGAGTAATTGGTTGTTACTACCATTGCTCTTCCTTATACTCATTTGATCGAGTATCCAATTATTTTGTACTCTTATGTGATGATATTTAGTCATTTTTCATTGCTTGAATAATGTTAATTTATTTATTTTATTTTATTTTATTTCTCCCCTTTTTAGTCCTATTTTATTTGTCGTTAGACTCAATTGGTCGATACAAGACTATTTGTTCAGTTTGATATAGATTCATACCTTTGCGTATAATTGTATGTATAAAATAGACCACTGAATATATTCCAAACCCAGGATGTAATATATGCATGATATCTGCATAAGTCTAGCATTAATCATCTAGTTTTATTGAAAAGTACGATGGACTAAAAATAGGAGAAATAAATAAAATAAATAAAAATAATATAATAAATAAACATCATTCAAAGAAAATATCATCATATGAGAGTACAAAAAAATTAGACACTAGATCAAATGAGCATAAGGAAGATCTATGGTAGTAACAACCAATTAGTCAGAACAAACGTCTGCACTGAGAAAGACTTGTTCTCAAACATTACAAGTCCTATGAAAACCTACAAGTCACAACCATCACTCTTCCTTATACTCATTAGACCACGTGTAATCTCATGTGATGATATCTAGCTGTTTTGCATTTCTTGGATGATACTTATTTATATTATTTTATTTATTTTATTTTATTTTATTTTTTCTCTCTCTTTTTAGTCTTATCTCAATGATTTATGACTATAGCATGCCTTAAATATCACTTGATAATGTTCAAAAGTGGTTTGGTGTCACAATTGATGTATCTAAATTGCTTTAAAATATTTGAATGATTTTAATTGACCAACATTAATTTAATTTAATTTCTCTTTTTTGTGTCCTAAACCGGGGGTCTATCGAAAACAGCCTCTCTACTTCATCTGAGGTAGTGGTATGGTTTGCGTACACTCTACCCTTCCCAGACCCTACTATGTGGGAATACACTGGGTATGTTGTTGTTGTTAATTTCTCTTTTTTGTTATTATTTTAACCAGTCCATATATTCAGTCAGTCTATTACATATCATTGTGTTGGTCAGTAATCGACTAGTCAATAAATCAATAATTTATTTTACATATCTAGAAATCTACTACAACGACATCAGTATATAATAAAAGATTTACATAGTTTAGTATTTCTTCAATCTCTTCATACTTAAATTTACATAAACAGATATGACCCGAACCAGGACCTAGTCATGTCGGGTACCTCAAGCCCAATCGGGATCGGATACCACCCCTAATACCCAACCATAACCGCCTTACACCCTAAGTAGGATGAATTTCGAACACACACACACACACACACATATATATATATATATATATAATATAACAAAATAGAACAATCAAATATCAAATATAGTCAACTGATATCAGCCATAATATTAATAACAATGTAAAGGCTGACACCAATGTCGACACCGCTCATACCAACCCATAGTACTCTCACAAAGCCTCTATTCGAAAGTAAAATAGTATCCGATCGGGACATGCCCCCGACCATAGCCAAAACCAAAGTCTAAGAAATAACCAAAGTATGAAGATAAGACCATAACATGAAATGGAGCCTTCCGGAGTATGGAAGCTCAGCACTTCAATTTAACTCTAAGATGTTCCAAAATTCTATCATTTAGCAGGAGGAGTATTAAGGTCGGTTCCTGATTCGCATAGGGATACAATGCTCGAAGATGAGTTAGTGGGTAAATGCTAGCATGCACTCAGGATAAGAATAAAATAATGCCAATATTTGAAATCAAGTAAATAACCATAGGCAAGAACATCCATACATATACATATATAATCGATTCCGAGAAAGAGAACCGGGTTAAACATGCCTTTAAAATCATTATCCTGGGTTTATGTAGCTTAACCGTCCTAGAACCACCCACGGGCTATATGGGTCCAGTGTTATCCCTCTGAATGGACCCCAATGCGTGTAGCCCCATGAACCGGAGATATCGTAGGGGCAGAGGATTCCCGTGTACCTTTCACCTTCCATAATACATATATACAAGTATAACTTAGGGGATTCCCATGTACTTAACAAGTATATAGTCACTATGACCAGTCTTTATGTCGGCAAACATAACTTTTCAATGTCCGTCCATTAGACTCACACCTTCATAGTTAGCTATCACACCTGCCATTATTGGCTAATTAAAACCATTAGCACACAATTAAACCACCAATTCCATGAATTATTAACCAAGGCTATAAGAGGTGGCATCGTCATACCGACTATAGCTTGCAAGCAAGGTCCTTATCCAACACTTAGGGAATTCTCATAAACCTCGTAGGTTCCATTATTAGATTTACTTGGGGGATTCCGATGTACCCCACAAGGTTTTAAATCAAAGCCATGGACACCACGGCCTTACCATTTAGCCAATTAAACCATTTAACCAAATTAGGTTCCATTACCATATTATACCATGCAAGGTTTTCAATGAAAGTCAAACTATGTAATAAAAGCATTCTCGTAGGCATTTTAACAAACATGTTGAGGGCATATAGATTCCAAAACTAAAACTAAGTACCAATTTACAATTCCCATGCAACCACATATTCAAACGACCATTATAATATGAAAACTAGAAGTAAAAACATAAATCAACCACTAATAACCAAAACCCGCAACATATAATTCAAAACCCAAAACCATATCACATTCATAAAACATGCATTTAATTAAACTAACAACGAGAGAGGAGTAACATGCCTTAGATTATGAAGAAGATGCAGATAAATCACCCTTTAGAGCCTTAATTGACCACCTTGAAGGAAACCCTAGCCTTTGCTTAACCCAAGAGATTGAGAGAGATTTGAGAGAGTTTTTTAGCGTTTAAGATTAGAATAATAGGGTAAATTAAGTCCCAATAGTGTTTTAGGCCATGGGGTCATGATGAGTTAAGAGGGGAAATGTTCAAAATATGCTAACTTAAACTGTAAGAGAATTCTTGCAGGTGAGTACGACCACCCCACCAAAAATGTACCCTAACATATGAGTGGTACCCACCATTCGTACCTTAGGCAGCCACTTGGACCCTAACACTATCCAACATACGATCACCAAGACCAACTCATACCCAAGCATACATCAAGTATCCTTAACCCGTACCCATAACAAAATCAAGAGGGGTTGGATATTGTCCAACATACGAGATAGGTCACCTGAACGTCACCATCACCATACGGCTCGTATGGTGAGCATATGATGAGCATAAGACTCAACACCCAAGAAATTTTCAAAGGACCAAAACCCAGGGTGTTTCAATTCTCCCCTACTTGGATCATTCATTCTCGAATGATAGACAAGGCTACAAGCACGATTTAAACCTCTACACCCCTATTCCAGCCTTTAACTAAGTTAGAACACAAAGATGCAAGGAATCAATCTTTACTTTAACCAAGTTAGAAAACAAAGATATGATAAAGAACACATACCTTCCGTATGAATCCCCAGAGCAGAAAATAGGGACGGATACTTGAACTTTATGTCCTCTTTCGCTTCCCAAGTAGCTTTTCAACCTTGTGGTTCCTCCATAAAACCTTAACTAAAGCTACATCCTTTTTCTACAACCGATGAACCTGTTGATCTAAGATCTCAATTAGGACCTCCTTATAAGACAAAGAGTCCGAGATACCAATATCTCTACTAGGCACAATTTGAGACAGATCACCCATACACTTTCTCAACATAGAAACATGGAATACCAGGTGAATGAAACTCAAACTGGAAGGAAACTCCAACTCATATGCAACCTTACCAACCCTTCTCAAGACCAAGTAAAGACCGACATACTGGGGACTGAGCTTTTTTTTTTACCAAACTGTATCACTCCCTTCATGGGAGAAACATAAAGAACACCTTATCCCCAACATCAAATTCTTACTCTCATCGCCTCATATTGTCATAGGAATTTTAGTGACTTTGGGCAGACTTAAGCCTATCCTGAAGTGACTTCACCTTTTTCATGGCTTGGTGAACCAAATCTAGGCCAAACATCTCTATGCACCGACCTCAAAAACCCAATAAGAGATCTATATCTCCTACCATACAAGGCATCAAATGGAGTCATCCCAATACTAAAGTGATAGATATTATTGTAAGCAAACTCTATAAGAGGTAAATGTTCAACCTAAGTACCACCATAGTCAATCACACACGCATAAATCATATTCGACAATGTTTGAATAGACCTTTCTGCTTTCCTATCCGACTGTGGGTAAAAAGTAGTACTAAGACTCACCTTAGTTCCCAACCTTTTATGAAATGACCGCCAAAAGTGAAATGTAAACTGCGTGCCACGATCAGAGATGATAGAGACAGGCACCCCATGCAGCTTCACAATCTCATGATGATACAACCTCACATAATCCTCAGCCAAAAAGTTAGTCATCACTGGGAAATAGGGAGCCGACTTTGTCATCCTATCCATGATGATCCAAACTGAATCAAACTAATTTTTAGATCTAGAAAGACCGATAACGAAATCCATGTTGATCACTTCCCATTTCTATTTAGGAAATTCCATTTTTTGATACAATCCTCCAGGCCTCATGTGCTCAACTTTCACTTGCTGACACACCATGTACTTGGCCACAAAATCAGTCACATCCCTATTCATACCATTCCACCAATACATCTCTTTAAGGTCATGATACATCTTTGTCGAATCATGATAAACAACATAACGCAATTTATGCGCCTCAGCCAAGATCCTCTCTCGCAAACCATCAACATCGAGAATACATAACTTTTCTTGATATCACAAGGTACCATCACGACTAATATCAAATACCATCACCTTTAACTCGCCTACATCACCCTTGATTTTCATCAAGACAGGATCTAACATTTGTTTCTCCTTAATTTTAGTACCCAGAGACGACTACTCCACTTTTTGAACAAATATTCTCCCATCCCCAGAGTCCAGGAGACAAACTCCAAGGTTAGCCAAATGGTGAATGTCCTTTACCAACTGTCAAGACCTGAACCGGGGCCTTGGCCGTGATGAGCATTCCAAACCATGTAGGCCCAAAACACCCCTACCTATCTGGTAATCATGCACATAATTCATATGATAAAAGATATTGCAGAAATAGAAATCTAATATAGAAACATGGTCAATCTGAATGTGATCATAATACTGAAAACTGAAATCCAAAATATATCTGAATAATAATGTCTGACTCAGTCTGCGAAATCTCTACTATGAACTAAACAAAACTATCTAAAAACTGGGACAAGGCCCCCAGTAGACCAAAACATAACTGAAGATAAATATCTGAAAATAACAGGCCTTCTGGATCATAGAAGGCTCATCAATGCACAATCTGATCTGCGATCTGAAATATCTACTATTTACCTGGACCCCTAGATTGAGCCTCAGAACCTGGAAGGAGAAGGAGGAGGGTCAGCACAAATGTACTAGCACGCAAAACAATCCAAAATAGAGTAATTGAACATATATATATATATATATATATATAATACGTGAGAGCAAAACAATTTCTGAAAACACATGGGCATCTTCTGAAAACATGTAACCTGTTTGTAAATCTCAAACTGTGATCTATGTATTACTTCTAAGTTAGGTGGTATCCCCTACAAGTCTGATATTCCACGGGCGATATGGAATCCGCCATTGACTCGGCGGGGAAGCCTCCAACCCGAGTATGCCGCAAGGGTTGGAGTTCCTGAATCTAATATGCCACACGACACTTAAGTCAGCGTATAATAATATACCCGGGTCGGCAAACCACGATTTTAGGCAATGAGTTGCTTGAACTCAAGCCCTTTTTAGGGAACCACCTAACATCTCTGTATGCCCATTTTTAACCTTTTCTGTATATGCAATATTTTAAATGTCTAAAATTATAATAGTCTGAAATGTCTATTAGTCTGAGTCTGATATGGCATTGGTCTGAATTGGTATCGTCATACTAAGACTTGCAAGTCATGATTTCTGAGCCATACTACATTAAGGTAAATCTTTCATTTAAAACATAATTTAGACCATAAAAAACATGCAACTGATATAGAAGATTTCACATTTCGAAACTCAAGTCAAAATCATGCAAAAACTTCATCAACTTATGGTGGTCTAGTATCTTTAGCAAATTCATGCACTCTTTCATACATGCATTATGAACATTAAACATTCATGCTAGATTCCCTCTTTAGTGATGTAAAACCACCTTTAAATCATAACAAGAGTTCAACTATTTCATATAGTGCTTTTCAAGGATGCATTGCAAAACAATTCATATGCTATGAGAAATATGAAAAATTCATAATAAGAGAGAATTCACCGAAAATCATGCTCTCAACAAGAATTCATTCTTAAATACATGGTTTCATATATTCATATTCTCAAATCACTTTGGGAGAGGTCAAAAGACCAAAACAATGATGTTAAAACATTTAATACATGAATATATACATAGATTCAAAAACCCCATTCTAAAACATGATTTTTCTATGCCCATGAGAATTTATGAAAATCCCGCATATCTCTATTTCAGAAAATAATGGGTGCTTCTTGAAGCCTGTGGATTGGGGATTTCGAATCTCTAATCAATTTTGAAAACCCACGGTTGAATCTTGATTTATTTGGGTTTTTAGTTTGAAACCCTTGGGAGTGTTCTTGAGAATTTTTAGATGAAGGTTGATGTATTTTGGAGAATTGGGGACTGAATTTCATGTTTATGGCTGAATAAGGGTGGAAAAAGGACCATTTTGCCCCAAAAACGGAGTGTTTAAGTCACTTGAAACCATTACATAGGTGCCACATATGATATCGCCTATATTTACATAGGCGCCGCCTATGATATCACCTATATTTACATAGGCGCTGCCTATGCTATCGCCTGTATTTACATAGGCGCCGCCTATGATATCACATATGCTTTCCAGTGGCCATGTGCGATTGGTTAGGCGACACGTTCTACTTTGAAAGACCATAACTTCTTGCTCGGGTGCTGGATTTTAGCAAAATTGGTATCGTTGGAAAGCTAACTCGAAAACCTATGATTTTACACATAGTAGGCTCTCTAATTCAACATATACAAAGAGTCATAGTCAATAAAAGTTGACACAAATTATAATGTCCACTTAAACTTAATCGATCAAAGTAGTTTTCAACTCGTCCTTGAGTCAAAGGACCTCTATGGTCTAAATTCAAGCTTGAATGGATTTACGTACTACGCAAATAATTAACATGCCATATTGGCATAGGATTTATGACTTTGGGATTATCAACGCATCAGAATCATGGTCTATATTGTAGACCAAAATGTGGGGCATTACATCAACTCCCGCCTCTCCTTATCCACATGAGCTAGACTCCCCATGGACAACCATCTAAGAGCATCAATAACATTAACTTTACTTGGATGGTAGTAAAGACTCATGTCATAATCCTTAAGAAGATCAAGCCATTTTCTTTGCTTGATGTTAATCTATTTCTGTGTTAACATATACTACAGGCTTTAGTGATCAGAAAAGATATCCACTGCACTCCATACAAATAGTGCCGCCAGATTTTCAGCGCAAACACCACGTCTAACAACTCCAAATCATGAGTAGGATAATTCCTCTTATGCACCTTCAACTGCCTATAAGCATAGGCTATCACCTTACCATGCTATATCAGAACACAACTAAGTCCTACACGGGATGTATCAAAGTAAACCACAAACCCATTAGTGCCTTCAGGTAAAGTCCAAACCAGAGCCGAAGTTAGCTTATCCTTCAGCTTCTCAAAACTAACCTCACACGCATCAGACCATAAGAACTTTACCTTATTCTAAGTCAACTTAGTCACTAGGGCAGCTATAGAAGAAAAACTTTACACAAACCTCATGTAATAACCTACAAAACCTAAGAAGCTTTGAATATCGACTGGAGTCATAGGTCCAGGCCACTTCTTAACCACAACAATCTTCTGTAAATCTACCATGATCCCTTTACTAGAAATAATATGACTCAGAAAAGTGACAACATTCAATAAAACTCACATTTAGAGAATTTGGCATACAACTATTATTATTTCAGAGTCTGCAATACAACTCGAGGATAATTGGCATGAGCCACCTCACTCATAGAGTATACCAAAATATTTTCTATGAACACAATGATGAACAAGTACAGAAACTAATGGAAGACCCTATTCATCAAATCTATGAATGCCTCTGGGGCATTGGTCAAACCAAACGACATCACCAAGAACTTGAAATGCCTATACCAGGTATGAAAAGTTGTCTTAAGGATATCCACCTCCCTAATCTTAAGCTGATGATAGCCAGATCGAAGACTAATCTTTTAAAAAAATTTGGCACCCTGCAACTGATCAAATAAGTCATTTATCCTTGGAAGAGGGTACTTATTCTTTACTGTTACCTTATTTAATTAATGGTAATCAATACATATTTGAAGGGAATCGTCCTTCTTATGCACAAACAACACTGATGCACCCTATGGGGACTCACTAGAATGGATGAAACCTTTATACAAAAGATCTTTTAGTTATTCCTTAAGCTCTTTCAACTTAGCCGGAGCCATCCTATATGGAGGAATAGAAATTAGATGAATGTCTGGAACAAGATCAATCCCAAACTCAATCTCACTATTAGGAGAAACACCAGGAAGGTTATCAAGGAAGAGCTTAGGAAATTTATTCACCACTGGAACTGAATGCAAAGAAGGACCCTCCGAGTTAGAATCTTTAACCCAGACCAAATGATAAAGACACCCCTTGGAGATTAATCTCTAAGCTCTAAAATATAATATAAAATTTCCCTTAGGAGCCAGGGAATCACCCTCTTACTCAATAACCAGCTCGTTAGGGAATTTAAAATCAACTCTATGGGTCCAATAATATAAGGACGAATAGAATGAGTGCAACCAATCCATCCCCAGAATTACATCGAAATCTATTATATCTAATTCATACAAATCCACCAAAGTCTGCTTACTACCAATAGATACCATACACCTACTATAGACTCTTTTAGCAATCGTAGAGTCACCTACCGAGGTAGAAATAGAGAAAGGGTCTGAAATATACTCCGAACTAAAATTAAAATACACAGCCATAACTGGGGTCACATAAGAGAGAGTGGACCCTAAATCAAGTAACCAGTACACATCACAAGAAAAGAATTGCAATATACCAGTAATAAAATTAGGAAATGCCTCAGATTTTTGCCAGATAGTAAGTGCATAAAGATAATTTTGTTAAGTGCTGAAACTAGATAGCGAACCCTTTGGTGCTGGAGCTGAAGACGAAGCAATCGAAACTTTGTTTTCCCCAGAGTCAACCTTACCAACAGGATAGTTTCTAACCATATTGCCTGGCTGACCACAACTGAAGAACTTATCCCTTCTCTCATCACTAAAATCCCTATATAGATGACCACAAAACCTACAAAAAGGACATAATAGAGCTGATTGAGCCCCACTAGCCTAAGATTGGGCACCCTGTGCCCTAAAGTTGTCACCACTATGGATTTGCCTTTAACCCAACAGCTTTGGGTAGGGAGTACTAGCCATCGAGTAGGACCCAAAATTGCCCCATTTCTTCTTGGGCCACTTACCACCATCCCTGCCGCTCTGTTGTTAGCCACAACCCTACTTAGAGAAACTAAACTTCTTTCCCTACCTCTTACTTAAGCTACTTTTTCTATTCTTTCTCTACTCATTGCATGTAGACAACCTACCTAGAGATATTCATGTCCTTGATCAGCAAGGTAACCTTACTTTCAAGGATCAACTCATGAGACAGTACCAAAGAAAACTTTCTCATCTAGACCCTCATATCAGATACCATCTCTAGAGCATACCGAGATAACTGGTGAAACTTCAAGTCATACTCTTTGACAACATCTTTCCTTATTTCAGATTAACAAACTCCTCCTCTTTTGCTTCCCTCAACTCCTGAGAAAAGAAGTGATATAAAAATGCATTAGATAAATCATTCTACAATGATGACTCATCAGTGTCACCCCTTGCTTGATCCCATTCCTCGTACCATTAGTATGCCATATCTTTTAGCTGGTAGGCCGCAACTCCATCCCTTCCACATTTATGGCATGTATAACCCTAAAAATCTTTTCCATGTTATCCAAAAAACTCTGAAGATCGTCCTCTACCTTAGCACCTATAAAGGTCTGAAGGTTCAACCTCATGAAATGGCCAACCCTTGTGGCCTTAGAAGATAGAGTAACAGGAATACCACTCTCAGACTGAGTAGCTACTAATTGTTCCAACATATGAATAGACTAACGAAACTCAGCATTCATTACATAAGCCTGAGGGGTCTGAGAAGGACTAGAGGGAATTGGTAAAACTCTAGAACAATCTGAAATTAGACCCCTATATAGAGTATGGATCTTATCAGTAGAGTGTGTCCCATAATATTATCCCCAGTTGCAACAGAAGAGTTCTACGAATTTCATATCATTGAGACATAATTTGAAAAGAAAATAAATGGGAATTAGAAAAGATTCTAGGACTTAGACTCCAAGCTTGAAAATAGAACACACGGAAGAGAAATATTTCTAAATGTCTTATAGCCTCTTTTTTATGAGTGAGGCATACTACACACCCTTAAAAGAGACTCTACTCGACACGGCTTTGTAGAATCCCAATTGACCGTGAACCTAGATCTCTGATACCAATCTGACATGACTCGAACTAGGACCTAGTTATGTCGGGTACCTCAAGCCCAATCGAGACTAGAGACCACCCCTAATACCTAACCATAATTGCCCTACACCATAAGTTGGATGAATTTCAAACATATGTATATATATATATATAACATAACAAAATAGAATAATTATAAATCAAATACAGTCAATTGGTATCAGCCATAATACCTATACCAATGCCAAGGCGGACACTAATCCCGACACCACCCATACCAACCCATAGTAATCTCACAAAGCGTCTATCCAGAAGTAAAATAGTATCTGATTGGGACATGCCCCCGACCATAACCAAAACCAAAGTCGACGAAATAACCAAAGTATAAAGACAAGACCATAACATAAAATGGAGCCTTCTGGAGTATGAAAGCTCACCACTTCAATCCAACTCTAAAATATTCACAAATTTGATCACTAAGTAAGAGGAGTAGTATATTCAATTCCTGCATCGTGTGGGGATATAGTGCCCGAAGATGGGTTAGTGGGTACATGCTAGCATGCACTTAGGATAAAGATAAAATAATGCCAACATTTGAAACCAATTAAATAACTATATGTAAGCACATTCATACATATACATGTATAATCCATATCAGGAAAGAGAACCAAATTTAGCATGCCTTTAAAACCATTAGCCTAGGTTTGTGTATCTTAATCGTCCTAGAACCACCCATGGGCTATATGGGTCCAGTGTTACCTCCTGAACGGGCCCTAGTATGTGTAGACACATGAATTGGAGATATCATAGGGGAAGGGATTCCTATGTACCTTTCACCCTCCATGATATATATATACAAGTATAACTTAAGAGATTCCTGTGTACCCACAAGTATATGCTCTCTATGACCAATCCTCATATAGACAAACATGAGTTTTCAGTGTACGTCTATTGGACTCACATCTTCATGGTTAGCTATCATAACCCACCATTATTGCCCAATTAAAACCATTAGCATACAACTAAACCACCAATTTTATGTATTATTAAGTATCTTCATACCGACTATATCTTACAAGCAATGTCCTTAGCGAACACTTAGGGGATTCCCATGTACTCCATAGGTTCTATTATTAGATTCACTTGGGGGATTACCGTGTACCCCATAAAGTTTTAAATCAAATCCATGGCCACCAAGGCCTTACCATTTTTCCATTAAAACTTAACCAACTTAGGTTCCATTACCATATTATACCATGTAAAATTTTCAATAAAAGTCCAATTATGTAATAAAAGCATTCTCATAGGCATTGTAACAAACATGTTGAGGGCATATAGTTTCCAAAATCAAAACCAAGTACCAATTGACCATCCCCATGCAAGCACGTGTTCAAACTGCCATTATAATATGAAAACCATAAGTAAATACATGGGAAAATATAAATCAACCACTAATAACCATAACCCCCAACATCTAATTCAAAACCCAAAACCATATCACAATTATGCCTTGAAAAACATTCATAAAACATACCTTTAATTGAACTAAAAATGGAGGAGGAGCAATATGCCTTAGATTATGATGAAGATAGAGAGAAATCACCCTTTAGATCCTTAATTGGCCACCTTGAAAAAAACCCTAGCCTTTGCTTAACCCAAGTTATTGAGAAAGATTTGACAGAGTTTTTAAGTTTTTAAGATTAAAATAATAGGGTAAATAAAGTCCTAATAGTGTTTTAGGTCATGGGGTCATGATGGGTTAAGAGAGAAAATATTTAAAATACCCATAACTTAAACTATAAAAGAATTCATGCAGGTGTGTACGACTACCCACCCAAATTGTACCTTATCATATGAGTGGTACCCACCACTCGTACCGTAGGCAACCACTTGGACCCCAACATTGTCCAATATACGACCACCAAGACCAACTCGTATCCAACCAAACGATAAGTACCCTTAACCCGTACCCATAACAGAATCAATAGGGTTGGACATTGTCCAATATATGAGATGGGTCACCTAACTCGTACCTTCACCATACGGCTTGTATGATGAGAAAAAGTCTCAAAACCCAAGAAATTTTCCAAGGACCAGAACCCAGGGTGTTTCATAAACATTCTTTTGGCCTTATTTAAAATTACAGGCCTTTTAGGCTGTACAATGATATGGTCTATAGTAAACCTAACAGGTAGATTATTAAAGACATAAATTGAAACAACCTGGGTTTTGACCCTTAGAAAATTTCTTAAAAATCCATTCTCCAGACCTAATATGACTCATGGATATGAGCCGTATGCTGGGGTACGAGTGGTATGGTCCTATTGTATACTATCCATAGTTAGTTGGTGGGATAGTTTTGGTCACTAGAATGGTTACGAATTAAGGGTATGAGTCATAAGAAATTGGTATAAGTCATATCAAGGACTCGTATGGTGGGCAGTGTTTGATCCTCTTGGTATTTCATTCTACCAGGGATACAGGTTATGGGTACAGATCGTATGCTTTGGTTACGACTTGGTTGGATGAGTCATATACTGGACAGTGTTTGATCCAAGGGTTAAGGCTTGGATATGAGTGGTGGATACTAATCATATAAGAGGGTACGACTCGTATAGGTCAGTCATATTCTTGTGATGGGTTTTTAAGGGATTTAAGTGGGGGTATTTTGGATATTTCCCTACTTACCCTAACTAGGATCCATGACTTATAATACACTTAGGATGGTTATTTACCCTATTATTCTATTTATTAACACTTAGAAACTATTTCAAAACATCTCATAATTCTCTCAAGAGCTTTTGGGGCAAGAAGGCTAGGGTTTCATCGTACAGATTTCTTTGGGGCTTGTTTTGGTGATTTTTCCATCAATCCTTTGGTATAAGGCATGATTCTCTTTAATCATTGTAATTTCAACTAAATGCATGTTTTATATAATTGATTTCATGATTTTACTATTTTATGATTATGGTTTTCCACTATTATTTAGGGGTTTTGATGTTAAATGCTTGGTTATGATTTCCTATGACTTTAATTATGATTTTATATGCATTAATGGTGGTTTTGGACAATTGAATTGCATGGTAATGGTTTAGTGGTCTTGAAATTGGTTTTAACTATATTATGCCCCCAAGGTGTTTGATAAAATACTTATAAAGATATGTTCATTGCATTGACTTCTTTTAATGGAATGCTTGTATGTTTTAAACTAGATAAAGGATCTATGCATGGTTTAAAAAGGCTAAATGATAAATGGTTATGCTTGTAGAGAATATGGAAGTTTTCCAAGTGGATTTAATATGGATTTTGAAGGGCACCTAAGGTCCCCTTAACCTAAATAGTTTATCTATAGATATTACTTGTAAGTAATGGGGTGGTATGAAGATACCACTAATATTGGACTTGGTTAGTAAATGGTAAATGGATTGTTTGGACATGGTTTTAACTAGGCATTAATCGCAGGGTGTGTAGCTACATTGTGGAAGGTGGCGGTCCCAAGGGGACCAAAAGCGGAAACTCATATTTGCTGATATACGGGGTCTTCGATGGCCTCGTGCAAGTGTCACATTTTATAATAGAGGTATGTACTAGTCATCCCATGGGATATTCCCTAGTTTTATGGCTACACATACTATGTCCCTTTCAGCAGGGGTAGATAAACCCATATGGCCCATGGATAGTTAGGACAACAAAGCTACAAAGACCAGGTAAAAGGTTTTAAATACATATTAAACCTGGTTCCCTTTCTAGAAACTTATATATATGTATGGTTGTATGCATTATGGATAATTTCACTTGGTTTTATGATTGGCTTTATTTTATCCTTATCCTGAGATTAATGCTAGAGGCCATTTGCTAACCTCGTCTACTGGAAGCTGTATACCCATGCTATGTAGGAATCAATGATTCTCCTCTTTCTGTTTAGCACATGGATTTGGTATCAGCATTTAGACTGATGTGGTGAGCTTTCATCCTTTTGGAAGGCATTACTTTATGTTATGGGTTTATTTAGACACTTATCTTTTATTTTGGACATTTGTTTTGGCCATGGTTGGGGGCATGTCCCAACCGAATTTATTTACTTTTTTGAATAGAGGCTTTGTGGTACTCTTGGGGTTGGTATGGGTAGGATCGGTATTGGTGTCGGCCTTGGAATTGGAATAAGCTGGCGGGCTAACATCATTGGACGATATTGTTGGTTATTCTATCCTACTATATTTTGGGATTGATTTTCATATTATGTTTTGGTATTCCCTTTTGGTTTATGGTTTATGGTTTATGGTTTGGGTGTTATAGTTGGAAAGTTGTTGCGGTACGATCAAACTCGGTTGGGTCGGTCACGATTGTGACACTATCCCAGAGTCTTAATGATAATAATAACATTATCTTGTTATATGTTCAAAATTAACCTCATCTAAGGCTAGATATAGGTAGTTGGGTTGGGTAACAGGGGGCGGTCCCTGGTCCTAGTTGGTCTTAGCATACCCATACGAGAAATCTCGGGGTCGGGTTGGGTCATGAATATTCTTTAGACCGCAATTACATTGCTATTACATTTATCAAGAATTGATATTACATTATTGCTATTATATTATCAAAAATTGCTATTACCGGAATATAGGAAGAAAAACTAGAAGTTGTTATTACATTGTCATTACATATATAATGGGACAAAAAAATAGAAATTTAAGACTATGTTGAAGATAAATTTAACACAATGTTATAGAGAAATGGAAGATTTTACATTAAACAAGCTCATTGCAATTATATGCATCAATATTTGAATAAAACCCAGCAAAAAAGGTAAAAAGGGAAGCTTTAATTTACAAAATCAAGCCACCATGAAAGCTTCCGCAATGAAATTTAACAAACAACAAAAAAACACTAAACTGTACTAAACTACACTACATTAGGGGAATAATGGGGCGATGAGGTAGTTGGGGTTGAGATGGATCCTTTCCGCTATGGCCCGAAGGAAGCGGGCCATTCAATGGAGCTCCATGTCAAGATGTCGTTAATCAGTGGCAAGGCCTTGGAACAGGAAGTCCAGATCACAACTTAATTGGATCAGATCTTGGTTTCTTGTGGTTTGCAATCTTTGAAGGGGTCAGAGATTATACACTCTTCTGGCCATTATTGTACTTGTCTACTTACTGAGAAAGATAAAGTGGGTTTACAATAGACCAGTAGCTTTCTTAAGTAGACCAGAGGAGAAATGGATGGACCAATCATTGCTACACATATATCATGGGTAGACGAATGGGGTGTGTGAGAATAGGAAATAAAAAGTCGCAGTAGTTGCGACAGCCGAGTCTTTTCAATTCGGTACCTTTTCCCAAGTGTCATTATTATATGAATTATTCAGTATATTTGGAATAGGATTTTGTTAATAGACAGTAGAAAGATTTATTATCTATTATGTATTTAGTATTTACTAAGTAGACAATGCATAGATTTATTATATATTTAATGGTTTGTCGATGACTATAGTTTATAATCAATTTCCTAAATAATATATAAAAAACAAATTATGATCGATAATATAAAACAAGCAAAGTCGATTTTAACTGCACTTCATTACATTTGAAAACAAAATAGTGACAGTGGTATTACAACATGTCTAGTGCCTTTGACAAAACAAAAAGAAGATACAATGTCAATCCTATCTTCCTACGTTAAGGCTATATGTTATTCTCTTATGACCTGATCTTTTGCATATGGAGAACTTGTTCTTTCTCTTGGGCCTGAAATACTACAACACGCCCGTAACATATTTCACCCTCCTCCTTTGGGATCAAAATTTAGTGGAAGAACCTGCATTGTTGATACTCTCGCGACACAATCCATTTCGACTCTAAAGGTACTGCACAAATAGTTTCCAAGTATGCAGAGACGTATGATCCTTTCGAATATATGGAAGAAGAGCAGTTGTACAGGTTATTACCATAATCGCCCCATGCTTTATTCATAAGGCTACCATTGCATGAGCGCATGGCAATTTCATCAAGTCATACTTCCTGCAAGAACATGACCTTTTTTGATAGATTGGCTTTTGCGGAAGGAACATAATCAATCATGGTGAATTCGTCAGTGCTTCCATTTATGTTGTTCACATAAAATGTGTCACCCTCGTTCATGTTTTTCCTTAAGATCTTCTCGGCTTTAAGAACAAATGTATTTGTTGAATTGCTCACCGCTATATACCTCTTTTTGAATATTTTCACATGCCTAAGAGTAGTTGAATTGAAGATAGGGGCCATTGGATACATTCTTTCATCAAGCAATATTGCATTGAGTGACCCGACGATGTTTGTGATCATGACATTAAATTTATTTCCTGGAAAGTGAGACCTGCTCTATTTTTCAAATCAATGTCATGCTCGAGACAGGTTGCTGCGCCGAGCTATTTTTCTTTAAGCAAGTTGAAGTAGTCATTAAGCTCATCCAACGTGTATGCTTTGGCCGCATGGTAGTACACTTTGAGATAATCTCCAGAATGGTAGTTCTTTAAAATATTTTCACTAAGATCCCTCATAAACACTCCTGACTCGCACACGGATAATGCTTTGTGAGGCCGTTAGCTATGCTTATGTGTCTGTTAGAGATAATGCATAATTCAGGTTCATAGACGACAACAGACTTAAGCTTATCGAAGAAGAAGCCCCATAGTGCATCATTCTCCTTGTCCATGATACAATACACTAAGGGATAGATATAATTTTGTGTATCTTGTGCTATAGTGAACAACGGCAAACCCTTGTACTTTCCAGAAAAATGAATGCCATTAATGGCAACTACCTTACTCATGTATGTATATCTATGGATGTAAGCCCCAAACGCCATAAAGTAGTACATAAACCTGCCTAACTCCTCCTCAACCTTGAGAGAGTTTATTGACTCAGGATTGAGGCCATTAAAAACATATGAAAAAGTAGATAGCACTGCATATCCGTGACTAGGTGTTCTTCGAACTATGTTCTTCTCAATGATGCCTTCCATCCAACCTTTCCAATAGCCCAACCTACAATGTAGATCCCTAAAAACGATCCTATCGATCTCTCTCAGGCTTAGACCTTTGTTGTTAATGAAAAACTTTAAAGAAAGTGAGACAATGACGTCTACAATGACATTCTTGTGCTTGTTTGTGACATGTACAATGCCACAACTATGCTCACCGATGTACTTGTAGATTTGAAACCTACCTGATGCTCCGTTTGCACCTGAACACACTATCTGCCAATAGGTACGATCTACACACCTCACCTTGTAGTATTTCTTACAAGTCCTGTTCATAGTGTAATTGAAATACTTCTTCACCGACGTCTTATTTAAGAAAAGATTCAATATTTTCTTATCCTTGAATATTTATCCTACATAAAGATCGGTGCCATTCGAGAAAGAGTGGCTTACTTGTGGTCCGGACTGCCCCTTGGCACCTCCTTCACACTCTTCTTTTTCATATTATTCATAATCTTCCCATGCATGATCATCCATTCACTCATATCCCATTGAGTTATCATCCACTATTGGGTGTGGGGGTGGGCTGATATGGAAGCTTGTTCCTGAAACCTTTTAACAACTTTAACCCATAAAATAGACCTGAAATTATTGGAATAAACACAAATTAAAGCATGTACAATTCCACGTATCTATCATTCTTTATAAATGTTGGATAGATTTTCCTCCCCCTGTTCATCAAATAACTAATGACCATGTCTCATGGATTGCAACTTAATTCTTTGCTCTTCAGTATGCTTTTAACCATGTCGGCGCATAAACCATTGCAACGAAGGGCAATGGACACTGTCTCCTTAGATATGGATTTTCAAATCCAACATTTAGGAGCCTCCTCCCATTCATCCAAAACTTCACCACAAAAAACTACGTATTCTATAATAGACATGATATACCTCGATGATAGTCACTACCAAAAATTCGCTATTTTCCAACTGAAAAAAATTAGTCGCAAATTTTCGATTACTTCAGTTGAAAAATTTATTTTTTAATTTTTATTTCTTACCAAATATTTTTTCGATACTATTTGTGACTACAACAGTCAGAATATTTGGCGGTAAATTTTGGAAAATATATATTCTGACTATTGTAGTTGAAAATAAAAATAATTAAATAAATATATTAGTAAATATATAATTAGATCCTTATACGGAAATTAAATAATTATTTAAATAAATTATTATATATGCATTTCCGACCACCGTAGTCGAAAATATAAATAATTAAATAAATATATTACTAAATATATAATCAGATCCTTATACAAAAATTAAATAATTATTTAAATAAATTATTAAATATATATTTCCGACCACTGTAGTCAAAAATACTAAATAAATATATGACTAAACATATAATCATACCCTTATACAAAAAATTAATAATTAAATATATTATTAATTATATTACTACTAAATACATTAAATAAATATATTACTAAATGCATTACAAAAGGCTTCTCTGTAATATATTAAATTTATCCGACTACTGTAGTAAAAAATATTAAATAATTACATATATTTAATTTGTACTCGACTGTAGTGGTCGGAATATTATATTTAATTATTAAATAAATAATTATATAAAATATAAGTTACAGGTAGCCTTTCACATTGTATTAATTAATTTAAATATTTAATTAAATTATATTAATTAATTTAAATATATAATTAAATTTTAACAAATATATAACCGACTAATGTAGTTAAAAATATTAAATAATTAAATATAATAAAAATATTTCCGACTATTGTACTCGAAAATCTTATAAATAATTTTTTAAAATATATAATTTGAGTGTATTAAATATATAACCGACTGAAGTAGCCAAAATAAATAAATAATTAAATATGTCAAATATACCACCGACCAGTGTAGTCAGAAACATTAAATAATTAAATATATTAAATTTCTACCCGATTGAAGTAGTCAGAAATCTATATTTAATTATTAAATAATTTATATAAAATATAAACTAAACATATCACGTACACAACTTTCCCAATTCTCTCTCTCATTTGTATCTCAATAAGCTAGGGTACTACCCACTTGGCTCTCTTTTCTCTGTGTTCTCTCTCAAAAATTGGTGGTGAAGGTTACGGTGGAGTGGTAACGGAGACGGTGATCAAGCGGTATTGAAGGTCAATTTCACTGAATCTTGTGATTCGAGGTAAAATTGTTCCAGTATGGGTTTGATGAAATCCCAATTTCGTTTGTTCTAAATGCTGTGAAACTTTGATTTTTGATTTTCTATATCTGAGTATCTTAGGTAGTGATAAGGTCTTCAGATGTTCTGAGTTAGTGGTAAGTTCTGCTTATGCTTCGAACGTTCCATTTTTGCCGAACCTTTGCATACTATACATGGAACTAGGAGTGTCGAACAGACCGGGCAGGGCCAACCTGAAACCGTCCCTTCTATTTTAACCGGGTTGAGGGCCGGTTAAGGGCCGATTTTGGCAATAGATGGGCCGGGCCGATCCAGGCCCAACAATAAAAAAATTAAAACTCACCTTAACTTAGCCCACTTAACCCAACCCAGTCAAACCCATTACAACCCGGTCAAACCCGGTTAAAAACTGGTTAAACCCGTTTAAAAAAAATAAAAAATCCAATATACACTATATACGCTACAATTATATACGCTATATACACTCTAATATACAATATATATTTTTAAAAAATATATAAACAGTTACACATATATACGTACCATTCAATATATAATTATATATGACTATACATACTTCTTTAAAAAAAACATATGCTATAATAGTATAATATGTATATACACTACAATATATATATATATATATATATATATATATATATATATATATATTTATATACTAATTTATAAAATATATACACATTTATACGTTAAATATATACGCTTATAGAAGATATATACACATGTATACGCACCATTCAATATTTATGTACTACTTGTCTACTTTAAATAAAACATAAACTACATGTATATGTTAAATATATACTACTTTATAAAACATATACACATGTATATGTTAAATATATACTACTTTAGAAGATATATACACATATATATGCACCATTCAATATAAATGTACTACTTTAAATAAAATATATACTACAATATACATATATTTATATACAACAATATGTATATATATATATATATATATAGTTACATACTAATTTATAAAACATGTACACTTGTATGCGTTAAAGATATACGTCTATAGAAGATATATACACATATATACTGACCATTCAATATATATGTACTACTTTAAATAAAGTATATACTACAATATATATATATATATATATATATATATATATATATATATATATTTACATACTAATTTATAAAACATATACACTTGTATACGTTAAATATATACTACTTTAGAAGATATATACACATATATACGCACCATTCAATATATATGTACTGCTTCAAATAAAATATATACTAATATATACATATATATATACAACAATATGTATATATATATAGTTACATACTAATTTATAGAACATATACACTTGTATACGTTAAAGATATACGTCTATAGAAGATATATACACATATATACGCACCATTCAATAACATGTACTACTTTAAATAAAGTATATACTAAAATATATATATATATAT